>NC_058133.1:446587335-446616791 GCF_016433145.1 Gracilinanus agilis
GGGGGGGGGGTTGAAGGGGAAAGGAGGAGCATGAATCATGTAACCATGTTAAAAATGAATATTAATAAATGTAAAAAAAATGAATATTAAAAAAAAAAAGGAGGAAGACTAAGGGCAAAAGTATTAGGAAATGAGTAGAGAGTAGTAAAGATATGAAGAGTTTGAGGGAAGAAAAGATGAGAAGAGATAAAGAAAAACTGTAGGTGGAGAAGTAAGTAGCATGCCATTGTCTTGGCCTCTAACATTGAAGTTCCTGTGAAAAGTGGTTATCACAAATTTTGCTTAGGAGAAAGACCTCACAAATATCTTCCCTGAGTAAGTAAAGATACTCAAGGGAAAAAAGGCATCAGGCAGCTTTTGTAATAAGTATGGTACAGCACTTTTTGCCCAACTGCCTTTCTGACAAGATTTGAGTCAGAGCCAGAACCATACATACCGCTGTGCAGTATTTAAAAGTTCTTTCTCTCTGGTTTGTTTTCTTTTTTTAAGGATTAATCTTTTATTTCATAGTATTTCTGAGAAACCAAGGTAATACTTCTTAAAATACAATTGAGTGATTTTCAGGCAATGGGTGCATTAGCTTAGAGATATTGTCTAAATTGTTTCTCTTCAGAGGTAAGATAAGGAAATATCTCTAACAGGCCATATAGCCCCAACTTTTAACTAATCATACAAATAAAAGGCAATAGAATTAAGACTGGATTTGGACTGGAGAGAGATGGGTTTGCATCCTTTAATGATTAAGTATGTGACAAGTTATTTGTCTCTGAAGGGCCTGGGAAGAGCCAACATCCAAAATATTCTTTATGAATTTGAGCATTGAACTTAATATAATGAAATTAAATTCCATAGCTGTGAAGTTGTGTTGAATTGGAATATAAAAAGTCAGTTTCATAAGTGTTAAGATATGGTAGGGATGAATAGAGAATATTTATTTTGAAAAAAACATCTGTAGGGTTTCTGTACTTCAAGTGACATATGAGTAATAGATGTGATGTAGTACCTAAAATAATACTGATCTTAGCTTATAATAAGAAGGGCTTAGCTTCCAGAAAAAGGAAAGCGAAAACTTCACCAGACCATATCTGGACAACAGTGTTGTGTCAGTGGTGCCACGGATTAAGAAGGAGATTGGTAAACTGAAGAATGTCCATAGAATGCCAAAGGACAGCAGTCAGGATGGTGATCTGAGTCTCTGTCCTATGAGGAGTGAGATGAGAATGAAGTAGAATCCTGGAATAAAGAGATGCAAAGGAGTTGTTTTGAAGTATTTGAAGTGCAACAATGTGGATGAAAGATTGGACTAGTTAATTTAATCAAAAATTTCATGTTTTAATTATATGTAATATATCATAAAATAATGATATATAATAATGTAACTAAAATAATAATTTTTAAAAATAAATTTTCCATTGATCTTCACCAAAATTTTCTGTACCACATATCTGCCAGTTGCATGTAGTTTTATTGGCAAGATGATAACTGAAAACAGAGAGAAGGCCAAATTGTTTTATCCTTATTTTACTTATATTTTCTCTGCTAAGGAGAAAATAATTTCTAAGGTTCCTCATATAAATAAACCTTCTTAATATACACAATTTTCCTAGCTCAATATATATTTTTCTATTCTTTATTATTTGAATAAGATGTAGTCATCGAGTATTTCAGACAGCTCGGTACACAGGGGGCTTAATTTTGTTTAAAATGAATTTAATTGATTAATGACCTCTTTCTTCAAATAAAAATAAAACCAAAGAACCATTCCATATTAATGGTGAAGAACTCCAAATGTTCCTTTTTGCCCATGCCACTGAAAACAACAAATGTGATACCAATCTAAATGAGCTATTGAAAAACCACCAAACTTCCTCAGAGAATGCTACAGAAATATGAAAGAGATCAAACTAACCATTCAAATCCAACTAATGAAGTGGGTAAAAACATGCACATTTCAGACTGCAACTAGTAGTAAGGAAAAGCACGTTATCTAATTGCTTCATAAATACATAGCTCTCAGACAAGTGTTAGGTTTAAAAGTGAATTGAAAGGAATGAAGTCAGGTTCAATTTGAGAAAATTTCTTATACTGTAATGGTCTTTCTGTTCCTTGCTGCAGAAAACAGTTTTTTGAGATTGGTATTCTCCCCCTAGACATGTTATAACTGTGAATCATAGAACACCATACTTCCATTAAAATAAATAGTACAAGAGCCCAAAGGAAAAAGGAAATATTCAATGTGGGCAAAAATAGACTGCAATATTTTGTTAATGGTTATTTACTAGTAAGAGATCTCTATCATCAAAGATTATATTTATGAAGCAGTGAGGCAGGTTAATGTTGTGAGAACAATATGTCAATAATAAATAATAATAATAATAATAATAATTGCTAGCATTTGCATATGCTATAAAGTTTAGGAAATACCTAAAATAGTACCTTATTTTATCGTCTATAACTCTGGGAGATATAAGTTATTATATTATTATATATTATTTTTATAGTATGTATCATATGTAATATACATGCTTTATATTATATTAGTATTATATATTATTGGTATATTAGTATATATAATTATTATCCTCATTTTTAAAATAAGGAAATTGAGGTGAACCAAGATTAAGTATTTTGCAAAAGACCACTCAACTTCTGAGTGTCTAATCCTGAATTTGAACTCAGATTTTTCTGAGTCATGTTCTAACTCTATATTCACTCTGCCACATAGAAATTAAGCAAATTGAGTCGTGAGCTTCTGGGTTAAGATGGTGGCAGAGTAAAAAGCAGCTACTCGATCTCTCCTAACCCACACATATAGGACTCCTTAAGAGGACATAAAAACAAATCAAGATGAATGAAGGGACTTCACAATAGGGCACAGCATTGAAGGTACGTGGGATCAGGGCATTTCCATGCTATAAAGGGGTGAAACAACTTCCACTAAAATAGGAGCTGAGCAATCCCCTGCTTCCCCATAACACCTAAAGTGCCAAAGCCAGGGCAAAAGAATTAGAGCAAGTTTGGGGCACTCACTAAGCCATGGAGAGCTACCTGGGGTCACCAGGGCCTGCCTCTTAGAGCAGCAAGACTTAAGACGCCAAGAGGCTAAAGAACTTGGGGACTTTGAACACAGACCCTAAGCACAGGCACGGTTGTAGCTGTAGAACACAGATCCTGAGTGCAGGCGTGGACCTTGAGTGAGGATCAAGTGCAGAAGGGTACATGACTGTGGAAGCAGTGCCCTGAGATTGTTAAAGGAGCTTCAGGTGGCAGAAAAAGTAAGGGGGCCACAAGGAGGCTTGACCCTGAGAACAATTAGACCTGAGACCTCAGGAGCCTAAAGAGCAAAGATAGACCCTGGTTGCGAGGATAAAGCTGAGAGGGCGCTGGGCTAAAAATGGCAAGCCAGACACAGGAAACCCAGAAGAGAAAGATCAAGAAGAAACCTTTAACACTCAACAACTTTTACACAGAAAAAATCCAGACAACAGAGCAAACAGCAGAGGAGAACAAACAAATAACCATATCCAACCATTCCCAAAAAAATTAAAATGGGTCACAAGGTCTTGAAGTGTTCAAATCTGAGATTATGAGAAAGATGGAAGAGATCTGGCAAGAAAATAACAATTTAAAAGGCAGATCTACACAATTGGAAAGTGAGACAATTAAATTGAAAACCAGAAATGACCAGATTGAAAAGGAAAACCAGTCTCTAAAGGCTAGAATTGGGCAATTTGAAAAAGATGCCCCCAAATCAAGACATTTGATAAGCAAATTGGAGACCAAAATCAAACAGCTGGAAACCAGGATAGACCAAATCAAAAAGGAAAATCAAAAGCTTATAGCAGAAAACCAGACTCTAAAGACAAGAATTGGGCAAGTAGAAGCCAAAGATCTCTCAAGAGAGCAAGAACAAATAAAACAAAGTCAAAAGACTGATAAAATAGAAGGAAACATGAAATATCTCAATGAGAAATTGACAGATCAAGAAAACAGGTGTAGAAGAGACAATTTGAGAATCATTGGTCTTCCTAAAAAAGCAAAAATTAATAGAAATTTGGACTCCATACTAAAAGAAATCATTTAGCAAAACTGCCCTGAAGTTCTACAACAAGAGGGCAATATAGACATTGAAAGGATCCATAGATCACCCTCTACACTAAACACTAAAAGACAACCCCCAGGAATATAATAGCCAAATTCAAGAGTGTCCAAGTAAAAGAAAATAATTTACAAGAAGCCATAAAGAGACAATTCAGATATCAAGGAGCACCAATCAGGATCACAAAGGATCTGGCAGCCTCCACACTAAAAGACCACAAGGCTTGGAATATGATATTCAGAAAGGCAAGAGAACTGGGTCCACAACCAAGGATCACCTACCCATTAAAACTAACTATATACTTCCAGGGAAAAGTTTGGGCATTCAACAAGATAGAAGATTTCCAAGTATTTGCACAGAAAAGACTAAATGGAAAGTTCAATATCCAACCACAAAAATCAAGAAAAACATGAAAAGGTAAATAAGAAACAGAAGGGAAAGAACAAAAACTCTTATTTTTTAAATTTTCCTCTTTCAGGGCTTCAATAAGATCTAATTATTTGTATTCCTACATCGAAATATGTTATGTATAATTCTCTGTAGTGAACTCTATTCACTACTATAGTATTCACTATTACAGTAATTAGAAGAATTATTCATAGGGAGAGGTTCAAATACTAAATTGTCTAAGATGATATGGGGGTAGATAGGAAAGAGGGGTTTGAAAGAGAAACTTGAATGAATAAGAAAAATAGGATATACTATTACACACAAAGAGGGTATGGAAAAGTGAGGGGATAAATACTACTATAAGAAGGAGAGGAAGAGAGCATTAAGAGATAATATTTAAACCTTATTCTCAGTGGAATTAACCCTGAGAGGGAAGAGTAGCTATATCCATTGGGATAAAAACTCTATCTAACCCTACAGAGAAAGTCAGAAGGGATAAACAAAGGGGAGCAGGGGAGTGGGGAAGTCAAAAAAGGGAAGGGAGGAGAAGGGGGAAGAAATTCATTAGGCCTTAAAAATAAATAGGAGGGGAATAATAAGGGAGGGGGTAGAAAGGGAAGTAAATAAAGGAGGGGACAAGAGTTACTGGCTTATAGCAAACCACTGGTTTACAAGGAAATAGTTTAAGAAGGAGTAGAACTAGGAGAGGATACCAAAATGTTGGAGAATACAAAACTGATAATTATAACTCTGAATGTGAATGGGATGAACTTGCCCATAAAACAGAAGTAAATAGCAGAATGGATTAGAAAGAAAAATCCTACCATATGTTGCCTACAAGAAACACATATGAGGACCTTGGACATACACAGGTTTAAGGTCAAGAGCTGGAGCAAAATATTTTGGGCTACAAATTAGAAAAAAGAAGGCAGGAGTGGCGATCATGATTTCTGACAAAGCCAAAGTAAAAATAGATATGATTTAAAAAGACAGGCAAGGTCATTACATCCTGATAAAAGGCAGTATAGACAATGAGTATATAACAGTGCTCAATATGTATGCAACAAATGGCATAGCATCCAAGTTCATTAAGGAGAAACCAGCAGATCTCAAGAAGGAAATAGAGATAGTAAAACCAGAACAGTGGGAGATCTAAATATTCCTCTTTCAGATGTAGATAAATCAAACCAAAAATAACTAAGAAAGAGATAAGAGAGGTGAATGAAGTCCTAGAAAAATTAGATTTAATAGATATGTGGAGAAAAATCAATAGGGACAAAAAGGAATACACCTTCTTTTTAGCTGCACATGGTACATTCACAAAGACTGATCATGTAATAGGGCATAGAAACATTGCAAACAAATGCAAAAGAGCAGAAATAATAAATGTAACCTTCTCAGATCATAATGCAATAAAAATAATAATTAGTAAGGGCACCTGGACAGGAAAATCAAAAACTAATTTGAAATCAAATAATATGATTCTCCAAAACCAGCTAGTCAAAGAAGATATCATAGAAATAATCAAAAAAATTTTTGAAGAGAACAACAATGATGAGACATCCTACCAAACTCTGTGGGATGCAGCCAAGGCAATACGCAGGGGGAAAGTTATATCCTTGAGTGCATATATTAAAAAATTAGGGAGGCAGAGATTAATGAATTGGGTATTCAACTTAAAAAATTAGAAAGAGAGCAAATTAAAAATCCCCAGATGAAAACTTAATTAGAAATACTAAAAATCAAGGGAGAAATTAATAAAATGGAAAGTAAAAGAAGTATTGAATTAATAAATAAGACTAGTAGCTAGTATTTTGAAAAAACAGATAAAATAGACAAAGTATTGGTTAATCTAATAAAAAAAAGGAAAGAAGAAAATGAAATTGACAGTATCAAAGATGAAAAGGGAGACCTCACCTCTAATGAAGGGGAAATTAAGGCAATCATTAAGAACTATTTGGCCCAATTATATGTCAACAAATATAGCAATCTAAGAGATATGGATGAATATTTACAAAAATATAAATTGCCTACATTAACAGCAGAAGAAATAGAACATCTAAATAATCTCATATCATAAAAAGAAATTGAACAAGCTATCAAAGAATTCCCTAAGAAAAAATCGCCAGGGTCTAATGGACTCACAAGGGAATTCTATCAAACATTCAAAGAAAATTAATAGAAATACTATACAAATTATTTGATATAATAAGCAAAGAAGGAGTCCTACCAAATTCCTTTTATGACACAAATATAGTACTGATTCCCAAGCTGGGTAGTTCAAAAACAGAGAAAGAAAACTACAGACCAATCTCCCTAATGAACATAGATGCAAAAATCTTAATTAGAATACTAGCAAAGAGACTCCAGCAAGTGATCAAGTGGATCATCCAACATGATCAGGTGGGATTTATACCAGGAATGAAAGGATGGTTTAACATTAGGAAAATCATACACATAATTGACCATATCAACAATCTAACAAATAAAAATCTCATGATTATCTCAATAGATGCTGAAAAAAGCCTTTGACAAAATACAGCACCCATTCAAATTGAAAACACTGGAAAATATAGGAATTAGAAGGACCTTTCCTAAAAGTAATAAACAGTATACATCTAAAATCATCAACAAGCATCATATGCAATGGGGATGAATTAAAAGCCTTCCCAATGAGATCAGGAGTGAAACAATGATGCCCATTATCACCTCTATTATTTAACATTGTACTAGAAACACTAGCAGTAGCAATTAGAGAAGAAAAATAAATTGAAGGAATCAAAATAGGCAATGAGGAGACTAAACTATCACTCTTTGCAGATGATATGATGGTCTACTTAAAAAATCCTAGGAACCAACTAAGAAGCTTGTAGAAATAATCAACAACTTTAGCAAAAGTTGCTGGATACAAAATAAATGTACATAAGTCATCAGCATATATATCTCCAACACATCACAGCAGCAAGAGGTAGAAAGAGAAACACCATTTAAAATCACCTTAGAAAATATAAAATACTTAGGAATCTATTTACCAAAACAAACACAGGAATTATATGAACACAACTACAAAACACTTTCCAAACAATTAATACTAGATCTAAACCATTGGAAAAACATTGATTGCTCATGTGTATGATGAGCTAACATAGTAAAAATGACCATTCTACCCAAATTAATTTACCTATTTATCTCCATACCTATGAAACTACCAAAAAAAACTTTTTTACTGAATTAGAAAAAAACTTTAACAAAGTTCATTTGGAATAACAAAAGATCAAGAATATCAAGAGAAATAATGAAAAAATGTGAAGGAAGGTGACCTAGCAGTATAAGATATTAAACTATCGTATAAAGCAGAGGTCATCAAAATGGTATGGTACTGGCTAAGAAACAGAAGGTAGGATCAGTGGAACAGACTTGGGGTAAGTGACATCAGCAAGACAGTGTATGATAAACCCAAAGAGCCCAACTGCTGGGACAAAAATCCACTATTTGACAAAAACTGCTGGGAAATTTAGAAAACAATATGGGAGAGAATAGGTTTAGATCAACATCTCACCCCCTACACCAAGATAAATTCAGAATGGGTGAATGACTTGAATATAAAGGGGAAAATATAAATAATTTAAGCGAACATAGAATAGTATACTTTTCAGATCTCTTGGAAAGGAAGGATTTTAAAACCAAGCAAGAGTTAGAGAAGATTACAAAATGTAAAATAAATTATTTTGATTATATCAAACTAAAAAGCTTTTGTACAAACAAAAACAGTGCAGCCAAAATCAGAAGGGAAACAACAAATTGGGAAAAATCTTTATAACAAAAACCTCTGTCAGGGGTCTAATTGCTCATATATACAAGGAGTTAAATCAATTGTATAAAAAATTCAAGCCATTCCCCAATTCATAAATGGGCAAGAGACATGAATAGGCAATTTTCAGATAAAGAAATCAAAAGTATCAATAAGCACATGAGAAAGTGTTCTAAATTTCTAATAATTAGAATCAAATCAAAAGAACTCAAAGGTATCACCTCACACCTAGCAGATAGTCTAAAATGATAGAAGGGGAGAGTAATAAATGTTGGATGGGGTGTGGTAAAATTGAGACATTAATGCATTGCTGGTAGAGTTGTGAACTAATCTAACGATTCTGGCTGGCAATTTGGAACTATGCTCAAAGGGCTATAAAAGAATGCCTGCCCTCTGATCCAGCCATGCCATTGTTGGGTTTGTACCCCAAAGGGATCATAGATAAAGAGACTTGTACAAAAATATTTATAGCCATGCTCTTTGTGGAAGAAAAAAACTGGAAAAGGAGGGTATGCCCTTCAATTGGGGAATAGCTGAACAAATTTTGATATACGCTGGAAATGGATTACTATTGTGCTCAAAGGAATAATAAACTGTAGGAATTCCATGTGAACTGGAAAGACCTTCAGGAATTGATGCAGAGCAAAAGGAGCAGAGCCAGAAGAACATTGTATACAGAGACCAATACACTGTGGTAAAATAGAATGTAATGTACTTCTGTATTAGCAGTAATGCAATGACCCAGGACAATTCTGAGGGACTTATGGAAAAGAATGCTACCCACATTCAGAGGAAGAACTGCAGGAGTGGAAACACAGAAGGAAAGCAACTGCTTGAACACATGGGTTGAGGAGGACATGATTGGGGATGTAGACTCGAAACTACCAAAAAAATGGAACTATCAACAATTTGAAAATAGGTCTTGATCAATGACACATGTTAAAACCTGTGGAAATGTGCATCAGCTATGGGGGGAGGTCAGAGGGTGAAGGGGAAAGTAAGAGGCATGAATCATGTAACCATGTTAACTTTTCTAAAAAATAAATATTATTAAATGGTAAAAAAAAAGAAATTAAATAAATTGCTAACTCCCTATAAATAAGAATAAAGGGAAGATCTTTAGTATATTGGGCAGAAACTTTATAAAGGATCTTGCAGGGTTGAGGAGAATAGCAAGAATACCAAAGGAGAAGATGTGGATTTATTACAGAGTGTGTTTTTTTGGGGGAGAACATGTAAACTGTTGTTGTAGACGAAGTAATCGAAATGCAAAGGGAATCATGTAAAACCATTTCAAGCTAGTGGTTTCACTACATGTCATATTATGAGTCTTTTCATTCTTCAGAGTCTTCTCAATGATGAAGGCAAGGGTGGGTTTCATTCATCAAGGATGGAGAGAATGATGACATCAATGACATCACACTTCTATTTGAATATTAATGTAGAGTTTATAAGTTCTTGCCCACCAAGTGTTTTTCTTTTCAGTCTCTTGGCAAAGATATTTACCTTCTCCAGGAAAGTAAGACTCCAGAAGATTGTGCATGTGTTTTCTTACAAAGATTAGAATATTTTATACCTTTCCACTTAAAGCATCCAGAGAGTGTGAAGGAAAAGCATGAGGTTAGGGTTTTAATTAATTCTGTTTCATATGACCTTCTCAGGACTATGAGCAGGAATGGAATACCCAATAAGCTCTGTACCCTGCCTCCTCAGGGCTTTCCTGGCTGCCTTGTTGCCATTCCTCCGTCTAAAATATTAACTTAAATTCCTAGATCCAGGTACAGAGGCAATTCTACCATCTGTTCTTAGTACCAAGAAGGACAAACAGGATAGGACAAACCAAAACACTAAGGATGTTTCTCAGGACCATAGGGTCTAGAAGAGGGAAGAAGGAGAAGGTTATCCTTCCTTCCATTCAGTTAGTCAGTGGAAGCCATTGGACAGGTGAACAAAACCTTCATTCTCTCTGGATTCCATGGGCAAAAGAGCATGAATATCCTACTATCATTTTAAAGATTCAGACCCATTCCAACTACATAGTGAAATGAAGAAAATAAAAGCTCTTTCTTTTTTAAACTGTAAAACATTAATTGAAAGAAAACCAGAGCTCCAGCAGCTTGAAACTGGCTCCCCTCTCCAGGACTTTGAATCTAGTTAGAATCAAAAGTTCCCTCCCAGGCACAGGATTGGTCCTTATATAGACCAATCCCACATCCAGAAATGGGGGCATGTGGCAATAACCTACATAGTAGAGGAATGTAGAATGCCTTCTTTCATTGGGCTATTGTCTGTGTTTAAAATGTTGTGGCCAGGGAAACTGCATATCCCAGCGACCTCCTAGTGTGAGATTGGTCTTGAATTGGACCAGTCCTATGCTAGGGAGGGGCCATGTCCCCCACTTCCTGATATGGGATTGGTCAATCAAATATCCTCAAATAAGGTCCCCCTAGTTTTAGCAATTTAATAGGACTTTACTTAAAAGGCAGTCAAATCTCCCAACTGGGAGAGCAGGCTCTCTCAGTCTAAACCTCCCCATGACCCATCCCCCACCATCACCCCTCTCCCTAGAAGCAGTTAGAAAATCCTGAACTTCTTTCCCTCTGATTAACCTGAGATTAATAAATCCCCTTGTTATCTACTCAAAGCCTCTGGTGAATCATTGTATTGAAAATTGAGACAAGGGCTAAAGAGGGAAGGAATCATTTTCTTTTTATTCCTTGAGAGAACTGGGGGCATCCATCTTGGCAGGAAGTACCTACCCGAGACTTCCTCCAGCCATCAGTTTGACTGGCAGGGAGGGGCCCTCTCAACTCCTCCCTCAAGAGACTTTAGAAACTAACAAGAGAAACCCTCCAGTCAAAACCTAAACATTTCTTACTGGCCCTAATTTCCTCCCTGTATCCTCTGTCTCAAGCCTCTGGGAATAAACCTGTTTCAGCTGCCCTCTCCTACATACCCCATTTCCTTTATCTCCTATATACCTTCTCTTACCTTCATTTCCTCTCCAGTCACCTTATAATCACCTATATCCCCTTATCCTTCCTCACACCCAAATTGCCTCATTGACCCACTCAGATTACCTTACCTATTTCTTGATAACATTAATTGGCGAGCAAAGTTAGTGAACCACCTAAAATCTTCTGAAACAAACAAAATGAAGCTGGCTAGGATAACATTCATCCTATCTAGCATCTCTATAATTTCATGGTCTCTTATGCAAGGTGCTATTGATTTTTGGTTTATAAGGGTCCCTAATTTCATGAAACAATTACTGAAAATCTGTGATTATTATAAATGATATGCTCTGACCCTGGCTGAGTGTATTTGCTTCATCCCAATAGCCATAGCCATAATCCTAACAATCTGGCAATTCCTTATGGTCTTGAAAAATGTTTTCTCTCACCTCTGGCGATGGTTTAAGTCAATTACAGCACAAAAGAAAGATACTGATTCTCAGGAACTAGTAGATAACATCAGAGGACTATTACAAGTACTAAAACAGATAAGGGAAGGAAAGGAACTGGACAAACACACAATTCTCCAGTTAGAGATTGTGGAGTCCAAATACCTAGGAAATAATGCCTCTAACAAATCAAAGTCCAATAACAACCAAACATCTGAAAATTCCATAGTTTCTTTTTTACCAATCATAGACAGAATCATCATGCAGCCTGGGGAAGGGGTGTTACATGTAAAAACATATAAAACATTCACCCCAAGTGACATGGAGGTGCTGAAGAGGGGTTTCCCAAAATTTTATGAAAAACCATTCAAAAGCATAAAAGAATTAAAGAGGGTGTTCACACTATTTAATCCCAGTTTTGATGATGTGGAATTTCTTTTAGGGGAATTTTACTCTTCCTCAGAAAAGGAAAAATTCCTAAACGAAATGAAGAGAAATCCAAATTTAACAGCCTGACCATTGGTCCACCAGGATTTAGATTTTACTTGACATGTAAACCTTAGGTACCTGATCCAATGTAGAACTGATTTACTAGAAACCATGAGAATCTATACCAAAAGACCAAATTCACGGCAAAAATTCGAGAAATAAAGACAGGGAGAAGAAGAACATCCTAGTAGTTTCCTCGATAGAGTTATAGAGGCAGCAGAGACAATCCTGGGACTACATAATACTCATACCCAGGAAACCATAGATCATATCCATAGGCAGTTTGTAAAAGGAACATCAACCCCAATACAAAATTACTTCAGGCAAAATTGTCCACAGTGGTAATCACTGCCACTGGAGGATGTAAAACAGCATGCTTCCTATATCCATGATTCAAAACAAAAGGAAGCAAGGCTAGCAAGACAGACTGACTCAGACAAAGACAAACTGATCACAGACTTGAAAAGACAGTTGAAACAAATAAAACGAGAAAAATAAATTGAGGAGGTAAAAATTTTTGCCCTCCAAACCAGTAGGAGCCAAAATCAATACAGGCAACCTACAATTAACACCCAAAGACCAAAATCATTTTCCCCACAGGCTTTCTTTGTGGACGTCCAGGTCATATTTTAAAATTTTGTAGATTTAGGCAAAAATTGATTTTTCCAAAAATGATAATTATAATCAAAGAGAGAGAGGTATGAGAAGGACCTATTACAACACAAAATGGTCCAAAAACAATAATGATACAAAGAAACGTGAGGAAAGCAAATATGATGGTTTGTGCTGTAGCCATGCAAGCAAGAAATTTAGCCAATCCCCATCCCTAGAAGAAATGGAAAGATACATACAGACGGGAACGAAGCCAAAGTTATTATGAATTGAGGTTCCTAATTTAAAAAGGTCTAATCATTATAATTTGGGTGTAAGGATATGTAGCCTGAGTGGGAAAAATAAAATTGAAATACTGGGCAAAACAAAACAGGTGTCTAAAGCAAGATACATAGAATATCAAGATATGTCTGTGGTAGATAATCAACAATGGGAAGAAATAATGCAAATTCGCAGAGAAATATATGGCAATAGTAAGGATGACTATATAAGAGATCAGCTTTCTCGTTCCATCACAAAAACATTGAATGAAAAGCATAAGGATCATACAAGCACTTGCAACAGCTTGCATCAAAAAGCTTTGCAATCTTGTTCAAAGTCATCAAAACCTCAAACTCCTCTCTTTATTCCAAGTCTAAAACAATGGGGCAGCTTTGATAAAGAACATTATGGCAAGGATTTACATTGTATCCAGAAACAAATGCATTTAGTAACCTCAGATGAGTTGAATGCCCAAATTCTATCCCATTCACTTGCTTCAGACACAATGTCACAGAAAGAGGTTAGAGACTGAACAAATCAGTATGTTGGCAAAGACCTAAATTTAAAAGTGCAACCCACTGAGTTGCAGGGTGCTGGCAGCTGTTTAGGAAATTCTACATCCATCTTTCTCAACTCCTTACCTGAAGAATTCCAACCTGAAGCTTGGGGAAGGGAAAGGGAGCAGTTGTCATCCCCAGTAGCCAGTGAGTTTGCTAATAATAACATCAACAATGAAGCCCATTCAGTGATTGAAGACAAAACACATCTGATTTCAACCACACAAACTTCAGGGAAAGATAGGAAACATTAGTCAGCTCCTAAGTCAGTAGTCGTATCACAGGTGTTGAAGGGAACACAAACTATCTACCATACATTCCCAGATACCACTGATGGAAAAACTTCTGATTTGGGGCTTGACAGTTCTCTAAATGTCAGAGTGGATGGTGAATCAAATCAAACCTCCATTTCTGCAGCCCTTAGCAAAAGCCAACATGGAATTTGCACAACTGATAATGACTTTCCAACTCTCCATGAGAAAGAGAGCATACTCTTTAAACATGCTTTCTGTTATTCTTCTGATTCTGAACTTAACTTGCCTGTTGGTGCTACAGGAAGTTCTAGTTTAGATACAAATGACCATACACAATACCGGATCGATAATAAGTGTACACACAAAACTAAGGATTCTTTATTACCCCTAGTACCAGTGAAGTCCAATGACAGTGGGGAACCATTAGTTACCTTAGAAATTGGGGTGGGGGGACACTATGAAGGACTACTAGACACTGGTACAACTTGTTCCGTTTTGTGAGAGGCACCTGAAGGATGCCAATATCAGGGTAGTTTGAGAGTAAGAGGAGCTTCTGGGATAGCACAACAAGTCCCAAAGCTAAAAGTTAAAATGCTAAAATTCAGCCCTCTAACTCTGGAACACACCTTTTTATTGATGCCATCGTGTCCTTCAAACCTCATGGGTCGGGATCTCCTATGTAAATTGGCTGACACCATCCAATGTTAACGGGATGGACAAATTTATCTCCACCTACCCAAGAGATCTCTGAAACACCATCCCTTTTTATTTTTAGACCCATGTAGTGAAGAACACACTTACCAATCAAATGACAACATCTATAAAGTTCCTCACGATATTCCTGATTACATGTGGGCTAAAAATTCTAATGAGTTGTGCAGGATTTTATCTGTGGAACCAGTAAAAATAGAGGTAAAAGAAGGCTTACCTCCAAGAATTCCTCAGTTTAGACTTAGCCAAGAGACAATAGAGGGAGTGAAACCCATCATAGAGAGTTTATTGAAGCAGGGTATTCTAAAATATGGCTTTTCACAATATAACACACCAATGATGCCTATAAAGAAAGCCAAATTATCTCCTGATGGGAAGACTCAATGGCATTTAGTACAAGACTTCAGAGCAATCAACAACCATGTGCAAAAGACCTATGCTGCGGTGCCAAGTCCATCACAAATCATAGCAGCAATACCACCCGAAGCTACTTGGTTTACTCTTCTGGACCTGAGCTCTGCGTACTTCTCTGTTCCCCTGCACAGAGACAGCCAGAAGCCGTTTACTTTCACATGGGAAGACAAATACACCCAATGGACCCATTTTCCCCAGGGTTTTTCAGATTCAGCTTCGGTCTTCTGTCAAATCCTACAGAGAGACCTTGAGTTGATCACTTTCCAAGACAGCAAAATGGTATATTATGTTGATGACATCCTGCTAATGTCACCGTCTGCTGAAGTCTGTTATAAAGATAGCGTACACCTAATTAAAGAACTAGGCAAAGGGGGCCATAAAATTTCCAAAACAAAACTTCAATTTGTGATGAAAAAAAGTAAATTATTTAGGATTCATCCTAGAAAAAAAATTTCCCAAAAGAGAACACAAGATATACAGAATTTGAGTTTGCCTAAGACCAAAAGGCAGCTCAGGGCAATCATAGGAGTAACGAGTTTCTGTAGAAACAATGGATAACGCTTCTAACTATGGATCAGAAGATTGTAGGTTCATTTCCTAGCTGGCTCACCAATTAATGTTATCAAGAAATAGGTAAGGTAATCTGAGTGGGTCAATGAGGCAATTTGGGTGTGAGGAAGGATAAGGGGATATAGGTGATTATAAGGTGACTGGAGAGGAAATGAAGGTAAGAGAAGGTATATAGGAGATAAAGGAAATGGGGTATGTAGGAAAGGGCAGCTGAAACAGGTTTATTCCCAGAGGCTTGAGACAGAGGATACAGGGAGGAAATTAGGGCCAGTAAGAAATGTTTAGGTTTTGACTGGAGGGTTTCTCTTGTTAGTTTCTAAAGTCTCTTGAGGGAGGAGTTGAGAGGGCCCCTCCCTGCCAGTCAAACTGATGGCTGGAGGAAGTCTCGGGTAGGTACTTCCTGCCAAGATGGATGCCCCCAGTTCTCTCAAGGAATAAAAAGAAAATGATTCCTTCTCTCTTTAGCCCTTGTCTCAATTTTCAATACAATGATTCACCAGAGGCTTTGAGTAGATAACAAGGGGATTTATTAATCTCAGGTTAATCAGAGGGAAAGAGATTCAGGATTTTCTAACTGCTTCTAGGGAGAGGGGTGATGGTGGGGGATGGGTCATGGGGAGGTTTAGACTGAGATAGCCTGCTCTCCCAGTCGGGAGATTTGACTGCCTAAATTTTAAGTAAAGTCCTTATTAAATCATTAAAACTAGAAGTAACTTATTTGAGGATACTCTACTTGTCTATAGAAACTAAAACCCACAATGTTCAATCACCAAGCCCTCCCTTCCACCCAGGGCCCAAAGGAAATTCAGGGGAAAGGAAGGGAATGTAGATGGAGAGATCAGGGAGAGTTTCAGAGAAATGAGATAGGTTTAAATTTCCCCAAGAGAAATAAACACAGACCAAGGCTGAAGCAATTAGGGCAAAGCTAACAGGCTAAGCCAAAGCAAAAGCCTCCAGCCACAGTGAAAGCCAGAAGGCAAAAGCCCTGTCAGTTGGAACTTCACCTCTATTTATAGCTTTAAGTTCTAACTGACTTTCTGAAGATTCTAAGACTTCTAACTGATTTTTTGTGACTATTGGAAATTACAGAAGCAAAAAGTTTCTGTTAGCCACCTTGCATTACAATCAGCATAACTGAGTTACAAAAATGTCTTACATATATTATCTAGTTTCATGCCGAAAATAATCATTGGAAGACTAAAAGGAGAAAGTCTGCATGGATTGTGGGTCACATGAGTATCTCCTCATATTTAGCTTATTTCTCTGAGTCCTTCCATCTGGGAACATGAAGGATGAAGTGAACTCTCCTTACTGTGGACTAACTCTTCAAATACTTGAAAATAGCTATTATTCAGCCTGTACATATGCCTGTTTCTCAAGTGAAATATTCCCATTTGCTTCAATGCATCTTTAAGTGGCAAGGCTTAAAGTTTATACTACAATAAAATGGGCTAGCTTTATTCTGTCCTTATTGGGACAATGTTGAGTTAATGATCATTATGATAATGATGAACATTTTGTTTTGTAAGTTCCTTAAGTAGTAAATATTAATGTTAATAATAAGTAGCATGATATAATAAATAGCAAGCTTACCTCAGAATAAGAAAGACATAGGTTCATGCCCCATTTTTGACACATATAGATTGTGTGACCCTGAACAGATCATTTAATTTTTCAGTGTCTAGGCAACTCACTAGGACTTTAAGTTATAAAGAATGTACCAACTTAAATTGGTAGAGTGAATTTCTCACCCAGAAGTTCTCTTATTCCTATTATTATACATGAAGTTCACAATATTTCCCAACTATTAAGTGACAAAACCCTCTATATTTCAAATACAAACCTCAAAATTTCTAGTTCAGATTATTGGTTGAATTCACAAAGCTTTCAAAATATGGGAACTAATGAAACAAATTAAAATCATGAGGGAACAGGTTGAGTTTCGTGTCATTCCATATGCTACTGGAATTATCCCAAAGAATATTTCAATGGGCTTACTGAAAATAAATGATATCCTGATAATCCTATTAAATAACCATGTTCAGTTGTTTTATTTACTTGTGTCATTTTCTACAGAATATTAAGTAAAAAAAGGTTACTCTCAGTAACTTTTTCTCAGATCAATTCTATCTTTACCTAAAGGATAAAGGATGAGAATGAGATAAGTAATAATGAGAATATCATCCATTTGAATGAATACTTTCATTCATTTATAACAAGCACTCATTCACCTACATAATAGTTCATAGAACAGTGACTCAAAAAGGGGTGATAGTAAGGATAATGACTTGGATTGAAGTCATTTCAATATGAAATAAATAAAAAAATAAAGATAATGCTAGCAAGGTAAGTATTTGTCATCATTAACAGCAACAGAAAATTATGTACTTATGACCTAATTCAGTCGTTTCAGTCATGCTCAGCTCTTTGTGACCCCATTTGGGTTTTCTTGGAAGAGAAACTGAAATTTGTCATTTCCTCTCCAGCTCATTTTATAGGTAGGAAAACTGAGGCAAACAGGGTTAAGAGACTTGCCCAAGTTAGCTAAGTATCTGAAATCATATTTCATCTCAAGAAGATGAATATTCCTGACTCCAGGTACAGTACTCTATCTACTGTACCATTTAGCTGCCGCATACTCTCCTATTATTTGCATCCAATTACACAAGACAATTTATTATATATTCCTTTATAAAATCTTCAGAATGTAAAATATAAAAGATTTATAAGCACAATAGTAAATTGAATTAGGACCATTTCTATCCACCTAACATTTTTTTTAATCCTTATCTTCCATCTTAGAATCAACATTGTGTATTGGTTTCAAGGCAGAAGAGTAGTAAAGGGTAGGGCAATGAGGGTTAAGTGGCTATTTTAATGAGATGAATAATAACAGTATTATTAATATTTGTACTACCACTCAAAATAGAAGAAAAATAGCACCTAGAAATGATAGAGCACCTTAAATTTTGCAAAATACTTTATATGCGCCATTTCATTTTATCTTCAAAAAAAGGTGGAATATATTATCCTCATTTTACAGGAGAAAATTGAGATGTAAAAAAGTTAAATGCGTTGCTTAGTATGAAAATAATAAATAATAAGCATCAAAATAGGATTCAAACCTAGCCTTCCAAACCAAGTCCATTATATGAGCCATTACTCCAATGAAGAGTTATTCTGGAGAAAAGGCTTAAAGAATTTTTTCACAGAGATGTTTGAATCAAAGAGGTGGTCCATACTCATAGTAACAATGTCTAAAAACAGATGACTTCACTGGCATCTATGAAATGACAGATTTAGAGGAAGCCCTGCTCCAACACATAAGTTGGTGCCCCATGGGAAGGATTTATAGGAAGACATTGACAAGAATCACCAAGGTTGAGAAGACAAGGGCAGGTTGGAATCTGTCCAACTGGAGGAGGTATTGATGAGATCATCTACCATTTCATCTACTGAAATAATTTATAAAATACTTAAAGAACACTTAACAATAATATAGAATAAAATGATTATCTCAATGGAATTTATCCATTAATTCACATCAATACTTTTCTGCTATTACAATTTTTATCAAGTGACAGTTATCAGATTTTTTCAATTGTTTTCAGTTGTGTCCAATTATTTGTGACCCAATTTAAGTTTTCTTAGCAAAGATACCAGAATTTTTTTTGGTTTGCCATTTCCTTCTCCAGTTCATTTAAAAAATGAAGAAATGGAGCAAACAGGATTAAGTGACTTACACAAGGTCACATATCTAGAAAATGTCTGAAGCCAGATTTGAACTCATGAAAATGAGTCTTCCTGACTCCAGGCCTGGCAGTCTATCCACTACATACTACAACTAGTTGTAGACTTTATATCAGGCTATTTTGCTTGGTTATTCTCTTGTGAACTTGGATTCTTTAAAAGTAGTAAATCAATATTATACTTGTATTGCTGTTTATACATGGTAGAACTGCTTGTGACTTTAATATATATGATAGAATCTTTTACTGCCATAGATTCTGTCTTTCCTCCTTCTTTTATAACCAATAATTCAGCTGTCAGTTGCAGTGTGTGTCTCCCATGTGTTATGATTAAAATTATCTCAAGAGATTGATTTTTCGTGTAAGAGTATAAGTTTTTGATTATGTCAGATTTATTGGTTAGGCCAGCATCATAACCAATAAAGTGATATAGTTCATTGTTGTCTCCCAAACCCAGCTGTGTTAGACAATCTTATGAATAAAATTTTAGAAGTTCATTATTCAGCCCCTCCCCTGACCATCCCAGGGCATCTATAATTGATGATAGCTTATTAAAAGGTAGTCCATCAGACCCCCCAGTCATTCCCCAAACTGACATATGGACAGTCATATCCACAGGAAAAGAACCCCTGTCTCCATCATCTATTAACCAAATTCTGTTAAAAAGGAAGAAATTGGAGGGGGTGGGAATTCCCAAGGACAAAAGAAACACAAAAAGTTGCAAAATAGAAGTTATCTCTGACCTGGATCTCAGACAGAGGAATACACAGTATTTCTCCCTAGTATATAGGAATTAATACTATATATGAAAAAAATAATTTCTCAAATGTGTCACAGAAAAATAGAATTTGGAGAATACTTCCAAGTTGGTGAACTGGCTTTTGTTTCAGAAAAACACTTTTTCTTTCAGACTTCCTAGAAGAGAAGGTACCATAGTTTCCTTCATTAAACCATGCCAATCCAGGAGAACTCCAGAGGACTAAAGAGAGAAAATTCATAGAAGAAACTGACAATCTGAATGAAGATTGAGGCATAACATTCTTTTTATTTCTTCCATGGATTTTTCTCTAGCCTAAGTGATATGTGTCTTCACAATATGGTGAACATGTAAATATGCATTATATGATGACACATATACAACCCACATCATATTACCTGCTACCTTTGAGTGGGGTGGAAGGGAGAGATCATGGATTGCAAAATGTCAGAAAATAGTTATTAAAATTGGATCAACATGTAATATGGAAAAAATTAAATTTAATTTAAAAAACTAAACTATATTAATTCTTTATAGTTTTCACTGTTATAATTTTTCTTAAATCTCATGGGAATTTAATATATTATGTTTAATTATTTCTCCTGGTCTTCACTGAAAAAGGACAACAACCAGATAGTCTCTATATGACCATCCTTCATGTACGTGGATCCAAATTTCTCCTCAGATATCTTCTAGACAAGTTAGCCTAGTCTTTGATCTTTTCCATTTGTCTGTTATATTCCATACTTTAATTGTCTTAATAAGTATTTATTTCACTCAGATTGTAAAAAAAAATGGATTGGATTGGATTGGATTTAGTGTAGCTTTCCAAACATTTTTTATTAATCCCTAAAATTTACTCTATATTGCAGTTAAAGCAGTCTCATTGTTCCCAGGAGACTACATTTTATTTCCTACTTCTGGGTCTTTGTACATGCTGTCCTTCATACCTAAAATTTTCTCTACATTTGCCTCCAAATCCTGGAACTTCCAGCTCCCAGTAAGGCTCATCTCAAATCATTTCCTTCAACAGTAGGTCTTTCCTCATTCCCTAGTAGTTACTGTCTAAACTCTATACCTTAAAACTTTGTATGTATATTGTATTGACTTCTCTGGTCTTTGAATTCAGGGATAGTTGTATTTTAATTTCTGTAATATCAATGCCTAGCATAGTACCAGGCCAAAAAGGGTGCTTAGTAAATGTTTAGTTAATTAAATTGAATTATATTTTTGTTTCTACTCTGAATGATCTTTGGACTCCTCACATCATATAGTACCTGTTCTGTTCCTACACTTCACTGCTAGGGAGAGATGATGATACATAACCCACAGAAACATAGACTTCCTGATTTATCATCTTCCTTCAGTTATGATGATGAATGCTGCACTAAAAATCAGATCATCAGAGAACATATTGATCTACTTTATGTATGTTAAAGTAACAGTAAAGAAACATTAGAGGCACAAATTATGATTTCAAATGATTAATTTTTAAAACTATTTTAGAAAAAAAACATTTTTCATTTACTTTCTCATAAATCATTTAAATCAATTTCCTTCAGAAGTTCAGGGGGTTCAAATGATGCATATGCATTTCCTCTCTCAGATTAAGAAAAATGTTACACATTAATTATTGGAATACTCCATTTAGCAAGAGATGGAATAGTAGAATCAGATGCTGCCTGTGTCAACCATTGACATTAGACTGGTTCTTCTAAATGCAAATTTTACATCAATTTTGCAAGATTGCTACAATTCAGGTGGTTGGTGAGAAAAATATGACAAATTATTCAGTTTACTATTTAAAGCAGGGTATTATACATGGTGCCAAAACAACTGGTTGATTCATTAAAAATCTGGAAAAAAACAACTGGTCAAGTTGAGACTTAAAGAATAACAGATCAGCTTATAGTCAGATCCATATTGTAATATAGTGGGATTTCCTGAAGATATCTCTATAGAAATATAATTTTAAAAAACAAAATTATTTTAACTAATCTTTTCACTTATAAATATCTCTAATGCTAATGAGATCTGAGAAAATTCCATAATGTATGTAGCCAGAGGCCTCACAGTCCCTTAGGTAAATGTTCTGTGAATATTTTTTACTAGCTCATTCCTTTTTCATCAGCCTCTGTCCTGTTTTTTGCTCATAAACCACAATGGCTTCTGTTAGTCATCTCTCTTCCTTTAAAAGTAGGTTAATGTGTAACTTCTCCTTCCCAGTAAAGAAGGCGAGACTATCCAGATTAAAGAAACTAATTAGTATTAAAGGGAAAAATGTACTAATTTGAAAGGAGTCAGATGCTTATATGTGTTTATAAACATACATATGTATATTATTATTATTATTGTACTAAGAGACATAGGATGATAGTTTTAGAGCTGAAAGTCACCAAAGGCTCTGAAATCTTCTGGTCCAATCTCTTCACTTCACAAAGAAAAAGAAACTGAGACAACTTAAGTGATTTGCTTAAGATCACAGAGCTATTAAGGTATATAATCTCTCTGATTTCCTTCTTTAGGGTCCCTTCTGTCTTTTAGAATGTATTGGATTCCCCCACTTTGTAGATTTAAAGGCAAACAGTCAATGGGTATACATTAGGTACACTGTCAAAAACATCTCATTTATTCATTGGACCTCTGAAATATCTTCCAACTCTGAGATTCTATAACTAAAAATCTTGTGGGTTTTTTCCTACTAAACCTTGATTGAAAAAAAAAGGAATTATTTTGAGTTGAGGGCTAGGAGTAGGTTTCATGGAAGAGAGGGCAACTAATGTGAGACCCCAAAGAAGGGTTTCTCAAAGTCCTAGAAAAAGTTGTTTCCACTCATTGGCTCTAATTTTGCTCCCATGGAGTTTTTCTGCTTGCAGTATTGCTTCTAATTATAACTCTCTTAAGACTGCTCTCTACAAGGAAATATCTTATTTGCTAAGTCCACTGGTCATTTTCTATAGCTCTGCTGTCTGACACTATTAGCAATCCCTCTCTTCCTCTTTACAGGCCAGGTAGGTGGCATAATGAGTAGTGTGGTGGACCTGGAATCAAGAGACTTCTACTGAGGAGTTCAAATCTGGCCTCAGACACTAGCTGTGTGATTCAGGTAAGTCAATTAAACTTTGTTCTCCTCAGTTTTCTCATCTGTAAAATGAGCTAGAGAAGGAAATGGCAAATCACTTCAGTATCTCTTGCCAAGAAAATCCCAGATGGGATAATGAAGAGTTGAACATGACTAAACAACAATTCTTACTTTCTTCTGCATTATTTTCTTCTCCCTCCATTTGTATAACTTATTTTCTTCTAGTTTTTCCTACCTAACTGACTGTTTTTGCTCATTCTTCTTTGAAGGATCATCATTCATATCCAATTCTTTAATTGTGAATATTCTTAGGGCTTGATATTGTGTTATTGTGTTATTTCTCTATGCATTTTCACAGTGATCCCGTCTATTCCTGTGGGTGCAATTATCACCTCTACACAGAAAACCTGTCCTCTCCTGTCTCTCCTCTACACCTGTCCTCTCTTCTCTCCAGACATAAATTCACCAGTTATTTTAAGCTCTCATCATCACATTTTGTCTATTGAATTAACCTGTTATTTGGTCATCATGCTTCTTGTCTACCAACCAAGATAATATTTCTAAGATACGTATCTAACCATGTCATTCCTCTTCCTTTCAAGAATGTTCTGTGGTTTCACAGTGGCATTAGGTCTGCAATATCCAATCCTCTTCTCTCTTTTGAATTCTAGTCATTTATTAGCAACTGCTTGTGATACATTTGTCCCTGCATGTCTAATAGGCACCTAAAACTCTTCTTTTTTCCTGAATCTGCCCTTCCTCTTCAATTTCCTCTTCATATTGAGAGCATCCTTCCAGGCAATTAGGTTTCCTCAGTTATTCGTGACTATTCTTTTCCCCTAATGTACCACTTGCCAAATCACAAAAATTCTACCTCAACAACCTCTCTCATGTTTGTATCCCAAGTACCCCCGTACAGTACTCAGAACGTAAGTGCAGAAGCAATGAGTGATTTATTTCTTATACCTGTCTTCTCTCTTCTCCAATCATAAAGCCCCCAAGCTGCCTCACGCTCTCATTACCACATCTTGTCTGGACTATTGCTTTAACCTGTTGTTTGGCCATGCTACTTCTTGTCTATATCCACTTAACTTTATCCTCCACCCAGCAACCAAGATAATGTTCCTAAGATCTAGATCTGACCATGTCACCCTTCTTCCATTCAAGAAACTTCTGTGGCTTCACAGTACCTTTATATCTAATACATAAATTCCTTTATCTGCTATTTGAAACCTTTCAAAAAATCATCTCCTTCAGAATTATTTCACATTACTTCATGTATTCAGTGTTATAGCTAACAACTTATTTATTGATCCCCAGATACAGCATCTATTCTCTCTCTCTTTCTCTCTCTCTCTCTCTCTCTCTCTCTATATATATATATATATATATATGTATATATATATATATAATTATATATATCATCTTGATTTTTTATATCATTCATTTCCATGAGTTCAGTGTCAGTTATCATCTTTATGCACATGATTCTCAGACATATATAAAGGGTTGCATATACATATACATATATATGCAATCCTAGTTTCTCTCCAGAGCTCCAATCTCACATCACCTATTTTGCAGCTGTATCTAAGAGGATGCTCAGAGCCATCTGAAACATAAAATGCCACAAAGAGAACTCATTATCTTCCCCCAAAATCTCTTCCCAGATTTACTGTTACTTGTCGAGTTTCTCACTATCTGCCCAGGAACACAAGCTCACAATTTCAGTGACATCCTCAGTTCCTCATTTGTATTCATCCTATATATTCAAACTGTTATGAAATCTTGTTTCGACTCTGAACATTTTCATGTGATATATGTATATATATATATATACATACATACACACACATATATACATACATACATACACACACATATACATATATATATAAAACTCTCCTGACTATCCTGGTGTAAGTCCTCATTACCATTCACCTAGACTTCTGCTAATTGGTCACTTTATCTCAAGTCTCATTCTTCTAATCCTTTCCCTACTCAATATAATTTTCATAAAGCATGAGTCTGGCCATACTTCATGTACCCCCATTCAATAAACCCCTCTGGTTCCCTTTTACCTTCAGGCTGAAAGAGAAAGACTTCTTTTTGGCTTTTAAAATCCTTCATGATACAGTGTCTTCCTACACCTCCAGTCTTCTTGTTTTGTTTTTCAATCATTTCAGTCATGTCTGATACTTCATTACCTCATTAGAGCTTTTGATGGCAAAGATATTGGAGTAGTTTGCCATTTCATTCTCGAGTTTATTTTACAAATGAGGAACTTGAGGCAAAAATTGTTTGCCCAAGGTCACACATCCAGTAAATGCTTAAGGTCACATTTGAACTCAGGTCTATCCTAGATTATCTATCTGGGCACTCCATCCACTGCACTACCTCACTTCCCTCAGTCTTCTCCTAACTAATTCCTATTTAAGCACTTTGCCATCTAGCCATATTGATTTACTTTTCATTCCTTATACAAAATACTTGCTTGTCTAACCTTGTGTTTTTGTATAGTCTACCCCCCAACCCAACTCCCCATGCATCAAATGTTTTCTCTGGCCTGTTCTCTCTGGCCCTTAGCTTCTTTGGATACCTTTAAAATTTGGCTCAAATTCAATAGCATATTCTCCTCTCCCCTTCCTTCTGAGATTATCTTCCATTTCCTCTGTATTTATATGTACAGTTATTTTCATGTTGTCTACATCCTTGGAATGTGATCTCCTTAAGGGCAGGACTAGGTTATTGCTTATTCTTTTATCATTAGTACTTATCACAGTGACTAGCACAGAGTAAGTGATGAATAATAAATTGTTGACTAACTTAATTAATCTGTTCTTAAAAACTGATAACCCTGGGCAAACAACTTTAATCTCTGTATCTCAGTTTTCTATTTGAAAGAAAAAACAGGAGGGAGAGATACTAAGACCTGATATATTAATGAGATGAGACATGTATCAATCAATCAGACTTTAAAATAAGTCTGAAAGTAGTTTTAAAATTTCAATGGTTTTGAAATCCATCAAATGAAAATAAATTATTTCAGATAAAAAATCTTTCAGAATGGGTGACAGATTTAGTCATTTGCCAAGTATCTTCTATAAAAACACAGACTGTTTTAGAACCAAAGGGAGTTGAGATGCGTATTGAAAAGTACTCTGGGTAAAATCTTGAGAAAGGATTATTTGAGGGGCAGAGAGAGTCCATTGAAGTCTGTTCTCCTTTCCTTCTTTCTTTTTCAGTGTAAAACCTTCTCAGCTTTCTTAGGTCCAGAGGTTTTGAGACTTCCTTTTCCCCCATTCACATCTTAGCAACATTGATGGAACAACTGACAGACAGCAGACTAGATGATGATTCAAAGCTCTATAAAGAGTCCAATAAATAAGCTTTATCATATCTAAGGGGAAACATCTTGAGAACTTCCAGAAACTAGGAGAGCTATTGTGAGCTATTCCTTTGCCACATTTAGGCTTTCTAACTATTGGCCCACTTTCCCCTAGAGTACATACACATGACAGAGAACTTTTTTTTGTTTTTTTTTAAATTTTTAACATTTATTAATATTCATTTTTAACATGGTTACATGATTCATGCTCCTACTTTCCCCTTCACCCCCCGCACCCCTCCAACCATGCCGATGCACATTTCCACTGGTTTTATCATGTGTCATTGATCAAGACCTATTTCCAAATTGTTGATAGTTGCATTGGTGTGGTAGTTTCGAGTCCACATCCCCAATCATGTCCACCCCAACCCATGCATTCAAGCAGTTGTTTTTCTTCTGTGTTTCCTCTCCTGCAGTCCTTCCTCTGAATGTGGGTAGCGTTCTTTTCGATAAATCCCTCAGAGCTGTCCTGTGTCATTGCATTGCTGCTGGTACAGAAGTCCATTGCATTCAATTTTACCATAGTATATCAGTCTCTGTGTACAGTGTTCTTCTGGCTCTGCTCCTTTCACTCTGCATCAGTTCCTGGAGGTTTTTCCAGTTCACATGGAATTCCTCCAGTTTATTATTCCTTTTAGCACAATAGCATTCCATCACAAGCATATGCCACAATTTGTTCAGCCATTCCCCAATTGAAGGACATACTCTCCTTTTCCAGTCTTTTGCCACCACAAAAAGCACAGCTATAAATATTTTTGTACAAGTCTGTTTATTTATGATCTCTTTGGGGTACAAACCCAACAATGGTATGGCTGGATCAAAGGATTTAGAACACTTTCTCATGTGCTTATTGATACTTTTGATTTCTTTACCTGAAAATTGCCTATTTGTGTCTGCCCATTTATCAATTGGGTAATGGCTTGATTTTTTATACAATTGATTTAACTCCTTGTATATTTGAGTAATTAGACCCCTGTCAGAGTTTTTTGTAAAAAGATTTTTTCCCAATTTGTTGTTTCCCTTCTGATTTTGACTACATTGTTTTTGTTTGTACAAAAGGTTTTTAGTTTAATATAATGAAAACCATTTAATTTACATTTTGTAATAAGAAATACTTTTGTCATAGGTTTATGGATAGATGGAAAATACACAATTTCTACCACCTTAATAAATACTTGTTTTGTTTTTTAAACTAATTAAGTCTGTCTAGATAATTGATGTCAATTAATAATCCTGGTGGACAAGCACACTTGAGCTATACAACATTAGAAAGACTTTAGAGTCCTGAGGGAACAAAACTAGTCTTGTTTGGGGACTTGATTAAAATGAGAATAGATATAGTCACCTTGTATAATGTACCACACAGTCATAAAATTCATATTATGTAATAGGTACATATATGTGTATGTATGTATATGTACATAATGACAGACAGAGACAGACATAGAGAGAGAGAAATAATTACTGCATTACTGATGACATATATACATTTAAACACATACAGAACTTCACCAAAATCCTCTTTAATGGGGTATTATTGTCTATAGGTAACATGGGTTATGCCCAAAATTATGTCTGACAGGGGCTACCAGAACCTTCAAAAGCTCTGACTGTGGGTTCAGTGATAGACTATATGTTCTTTGTCCAAGATTCAGCCCCATTAAGTTTGAAAAGAATTGCCAGTAGGTAAGCCCCAGTGAATTAGCAAATTTTGTGTCTTCAGCCACTTTTAGACCATATAGGGATTGGGTTTTTGTCAGTGAAGAGTGTTAAGCCCATGAGTGACTAGTTTTTTCAAGTTATTGACATATAAGTGAATACAATGCAGCAATAAAATGCTTCCTAGTTGTTAGTTACATAAATATTTGCTTTCTGTTTGGAGCTGTTGCTGAATGAACTAGAAAGATAATTATCCATAAGTGGACATGGATACAAAGAGTTCTTTACTCTGTCATATTTATTTCCTTCTCAGTAATGAGATCCAATTAAGGATGGCATTCTTTATATTGGAGGTTGACATCAAAGGAGCTTCTCTTACTCTTTTTAGGCTTTCCAAATTACAATACACAGTGTAACCATAGCTCAGGCATCATTCATGTGGCCATTTGATCTGTGGAAAATTGAGAGTGAATAGTTGCTGGAGCCAAACAAAATGAAAGAAGGCAGTGACCAAGTTTCCAAAACTAACCAGGTAATTGAATCTTGGCTCATGATACACACCTGTTATGTTTATCTTGGATTCAGTTAAATCATTTAATAAATCAGTTGATCTTGAATTATAATGATGCATCAATAAAATGGAAGGTTGGAGCTGAGATAAGGTACTCAATTGAAACACAAATATCATAGAATTTCATGATTCGAAGGATCCTCCACTTCTGTCCAATTCAACTCAAACCTATTAATGAATCACCACAACATATCCAATAAGTCAGGGGACGGCAACCTTTTTGGTCATGAGAGCCATAAACGCCACATTTTTGAAAATGTAATTTCGTGAGAGCCATACAGTGTTCACAGTGCGCGCTCCTGTAACAGCGCCTGAAAAAAAAAATTGACTTCATGGCTCCTGCAGAAAGAGCCATATCTGGCCCTCAAAAGAGCCAGATATGGCTCGAGAGCCATACGTTGCTGACCCCTGCAATAAGTGGTCATCCAGCCTCTTCTTGAAGGTGATCTTCATCCATTCAGGACCCATTATCTCATGACTCAAGCCAATAAGACTTTATTAAGTGCCTACTATATGCTAAGTGTCATGCTAAGATCTGAAGATGAAAGAAAAGCAAAAGTAGTTGCCATCTATTCATACCCTAATGGGGAGCAAATACATACACACACACACACACACACACACACACACACACACATATATATATATATATATATATATATATATATATATATATTTA
>NC_058133.1:446617154-446684043 GCF_016433145.1 Gracilinanus agilis
AGAGAGAGAGAGAGAGAGAGAGAGAGAGAGAGAGAGAGAGAGAGAGAGAAAGAGAGAGAGAGTTAGACAGACAGACAGACAGGCAGAGGAGAGACAGAGACAAAGAGAGAGGCAGAGAGACAGTTTTTTTTTTTCTGGATACCAAGTATATATATACCTCTTTCAGACATCTCATTGCTGCTGGTTCTGACCTCTGGTTCAGCAACACAAACATAACCTCTTCCACATGATTGTCTTTTAAATACTTCAAGACAGCTGTGTTATCCTGCTCAACCCAGGATTCTAGGATTGGTGAGGTATAACCAATCTTTACATGAAAAGGAAACAAGACTACTTAACACTCCGTTATCTTGGACACTTCTACTTATCTCAATATCCTTCCCAAACCTGGCACTGCAAACAGACAGGGCTGATTCATTTCCAAATTATACGTTAGGTCATCTAAATTCATAAACCATTAGGGGATAAAAAAAAATCACAATTGAATTTGTCCCAATAAAGAATTACTTAGAAACCAGTTGGCTGGCAACCAAAATTTTTACTTAATTCACCTCATTGTTTTAAAATAGCCATCTTTGGGAATTAACCTAATTCTTTTTTTTTGTCTGATGAGATTTTATGTATAGAAACAGTCTCATGAAAGATTTGAATTCATTTCTTCTAAGATAAATGTACATTTATCTACAATATGCATCTATCAAAATAAGACTTTTTAAGGACACACATTAAGCATTCTGCAAGCACTTTTCAAATTTTAAAGCACTATACATAAATATTAGCAGTTTTTTTTAATTCTCAAGGATTCTATTTTAACATACATTTCCGCTGAAAATGACCTTTGTTATTTATCAAAGTCAATTCTTTTTTGTACTTCATTTAAAAGCAAAAGCACAAAATGACTGCTTCCTTGATAAACTAGCACTGTTTTTATTTTAACAAAAAAAAAGTTTAATCTGTCTTAAGAGGAAAGAGGGGTTTTTTTTCTTCCAACTCTAAAGGGTATTTTTTATATTTAATTTTTTATGCTTGATTTATAGATTGTATAGATTTATAGATTGTATGACTGATTGATATATTTTCTGAGGTAAAATGGTCACCAATACACCAATATTTCAATGAATTATGTTGAGTGATTGATCTTTGCAGTGTGAGTACTTCTCTCTACTATTATTGTTTGGCCAGTTAATAGCCAACATTTACATAGCTCTTACTATGTGCCTAGCACTGTGCTAAGTACTTTACAATTATTATCTCATTTGAGCCTCACAACTCTAGGAAGTAGATGCTATTATTGCCCCATCTAAAAACAAAACAAAACAAACAAACAAAAAAACCACACTTACATAGAATTCTTCTAAGACAGGTAGACTTAAAGTACTGCCATATCAATTTGGTTGTAGGGCAGAGTAAGATGGAGCTGAGGACAGAAAGTTGGACTATAACCCACAGGGTGCTAGTGTTTTATAACCACCATGTCCTCTTGCCCAACCCTACCACTGTTGTCCCCAAAATATAAACAAAATTCTTTCACAGAAAACTCATCAGCTTGAGGTGATTAAAGTTAGCCCCACATACCACTGATTGTAACTTTTCTTTATATTTAAATTCTTCCTACCAGTCTAGTATGTATCTCCAAATTTCCTATTTTAGTATGGTTTTATCTTGATAAGAAATCGATTATCTTCTCTTGGCTGAGGATGTTGGAAACTACTTTCGAAGAAGAGCACAACCATGAGACTTTTCAGTTTGGTAGTTTCTCCAAAGTAAAAAATAGCCATGCAAATACATGAAATTCTTAATTGTGCCTTGAGTGCAAATGACCAATGGTAAACTTTGGAGCCTTTCTGTTCTGTGATGGCCCAAAGCTAACAATGAGGAATCAGAGGCATTATCTGTTATATTATTTGTTCCCCTGATTTCTCATCATCCCATATTAGCCATTCAAAAGATAAAGCATTTCATTTTTCTCTAATATTGAGTAAAGGTTGAAATTAAGTGTCCAAATTGTTTCTACAGTCCCTACTGGCAATGCAAAGTGAATGAGAAAGAAAAGGAGGTCTAGAATGGCTATAAATGTAGCATTAAATATAATTTTACCTTATTCTCCATTCCCCAGCAGAGCCTCAGAATATTTGTCAAAAGGCACTGAAGATATATGAATAAGCTTAAAACCCCGCTTTTGGTGTTATTCTTTCAATAGTTCAATAAGTATCTATTAAGATCCTGTAAGCACTGAAGATGAGAGTGAAGGGCAGAGTTTGAGGAGTTTACCACTTTTATTAGGAAGGGATGTTTTGACCTCCTGGGCCTCACCTCTTTTCACCATCAGACTTGGATTTGACTGAGGTCTTCCCCTTTTGCCATGCTTTTCTTCCTCCATTCTTCTCCCTTCCCATCTCTTTTTTTTTGTTTGAGAAGAAAGGTAGAAGTTCTTATCTCAGGTACCAAAAATCAAAGCAATCTAGAAATTCTTAACCTTTTTTTTAGTCCTGATCCCCTTCGAAGAATAGTAAAAACAATGATAACCTTCTCAGAATAATGTTTTAAATGAATAAAACAAAATATATGGATTACAAAGAAAAACAATGACATTGAAATATAGTTATGAAATTTTAAAAACTTGCTCTAGGCTTAAGGTAAAGAGTTCCTGACATTGTAGATAGATACACTCCCTTTTTTCTTGCTTTTGTAGAAAACTTATTAATTCCAATTATTCAAAATAGTAGAAAGCTCTGAGTACCCAAGAGAGTCCTTCCAGCTGATCAGTCTGCATAGTCAGATATCTAATGAGTCCTCCAGCCCTTTTCCACAAATGAAGACACATTCAAAATTCATTTAAAATTATCTTAACTTTATTTAGAGTTAAACCCATTAAGACACCAAAAAAGTAAATAATTTAAAAGAACATGAAAATGCTTAAGAATACAGTTTCCTAGCCAAAAAAAAGATTAAGAAAATCTCCAGATCTCAGTAATTTCTTGGGGTAGACATAGTCAAAGAAAGATCTCTACAAGCAGATTCTTCCATTAGAGAATAAGAAAGCACAGGAAAGCTATGTACAGATGTGCATGCTCATGGTCACTTACTGGGTGTAATGAAATCCATTTCCTACTTCAGCTGTCCCTATTCTTACAGCTGTGGTTGTGTCTTTCCCCAGCTTCCTGATACAGAATTATTCCATCAGCACTTTCCAGTGTCCTGGAGCTCCCTCCCTCAGCCCAGATCTCATTATAGTTCACCCTCCTCTCAGGCTGGGAAAAAACTGCCACTACACATCCAGGCACTGGGCCAACAGAAGAACACATTCCTACAATGTTCTAGTCATTGTACAAGGGATACAAATAAAAAAATACAAAACAAATAAGTTCTGATCATCAAGGAACAACCTACTAGAGCAGATATAAACATACATAGAGAAAAGCAGTGGTAGGAATCTGAATGACAACTAGATCTCATCGTTCAGTCCATTCACTTTGACTCATCTTTATCCTCACTTAATTATAACTGAGAATGGAATCAAGTCTAATAATCATTGGGAACAATCAAAATCCAACCCTGAACTTCCATGAAATACAGCTTTTATGATTTCCTCAATTAATTCTTCCTAGTCCTAAGAATCATGGGGCTGCTACAGTCAACTGCATCAGACAGCAAAGGGGATCCATCTTGTACATGTGAAAGTATTTACGAGTTAATATAAGACATTGGAAAAATAGACACAGTTGTTGCTTTGCTACATTCACAGGTTTTCAGGAAAACTTAATGTTAATTACATCTATCCCCATGTGAAAGACAGAACCTCCTAATATCAAAAAGAATCCATTGATATTCAACTGGATTTTACTTGGCATCTGTTCATTAGCAATATTGTCTGTTTTTCTAGTTTCTCATGAGGGGAGATAAAACAAGAAGGGAAAAGCAACAAAATGCCTTAGCTGGAAGTTTCCAGCTGTGCTTTTCTCATCATCCAAGCTACCTTCAAGTCTGCAGTGTTTCAATTCCAATCATTTATTTCCAAAGCAGACAGCTGTTGCAGTTAACAACTCTTTAAAAAGTGTAAATTGGGCCAAGGAATAAGGTAATATGTTACAGGAGTGTCTTGCACAGATAAGATGTTTCATTTAATTAATAATGTTAATATGAATAATAGTCACAAATCAGCACAGTATGGGGTGATGTATATAAAGTGGCTCTAAGAGTCAGAAAGACTTGAGTTCAAGTCTCATCTTTGAGATATATACTCGTGTGAGACCTAAGCAAGACACTTTACTTTGAAATGTTCTCAGGGGGCTTTAAATAATATAAGATGCAAATAAGATACCTACTACATGCAGGCTTAGGACATTCTATGACATGAGAATGGGAAAATTATTTGCCATATTCCTCTTTTTTCTTAGACCCCATCACTCCCTCTTTTATAAACATTCAAATACAGGTTGTTCCTTCCATGGACCCCATCTGCCCCATTATTTCATATCCAATTAAATTAGTCCAAGCCCAAATAGAGATCTTAGCTAAATTGATTTGTATGTATAAATGTCAACTTATTCTGCTATTCCAATAAGTAGATAATGATAGAAATAGCATAGAATCATGGGTAGAGTACCAGATCTGGAGTCTGAACACCTGGGTTCATGTCACTACTTTTATACTTCCTACTTGTATGATTTTGAACAAGTCACTTAGCTTGTCTGAACCTGAGTTTCCTCATCTTTACAATGAGATTATTGGACAATATGATCTCTAAGGTCCCATTCCAGCTCTCTTTCCAATTTACTGTTCCTAGCAATAAGACCATATCTTATTATGATTCATCTTTCCGTTGTATTCAAGCTTCTGGCCAAATGAATCCCAAAATCTGCACAGAATTATTATGATAATCCAATTAACTAGAACTGTGCATTTCATAAAACCTTACAGTGATAATTAATATTGGAAGGATGTAAACCCCCCTAACTTTCTGTTCCAGTCAAACCAAACCATCTGCTATTTTTTCCTTTTTTATTCCAAACCTTCCTATCTGTAACTTTGTTCATCATACCTTATTGTTAGGATGGCCCTGAGGAAACGTTCCCTGATCTACACATTTTCCCCATCACATAGTACTCTGCACATGGCTCATATACTTATCTATTCATTTGTATTTTAGTTATTTTCACATATACCACAATTTTCCATTAGTTCTATGAAGGGCGGGACCATATGTTACTAAAATATCATATCTTCCCTAAGTCAGCATTTAAAAAATCCATTTTGCTAAATAGAACTGTTACATTGATGGTGAGGTCATTGATAAGGATCTCTACTTGTAAATTAGAATTATAATACCTCTCTCAACACCTGGTGAACCAATGTGTATTTATTTAGTGTCTATAATGTGAGAGACAACATGGTGTGGTGGCAAGGAGCCAACTTCAAAGCCAGAAGACTTGAGTTAGGTTCTGCCTCTGACATACTGGCACTCTAAATCTGGGCAAATTGTTACCTTTAAATGCCTAAGGCAAATGATTTAGACATTAAGATATAAATGGAAAACGAAAAGTAATAATAACAACAAGGCATTTTGCTTTTGAGGCAAGGGAAAAGTATAGAATTTGAAATGTAGTAAGTTTTAATGTATAAAACCCTAAGTTTGAAGTCAAGTATATCTCAGTTTGAACTAGGGATATGTATTACAACCCTGAAATACCTCTAAGGACCTTATCAGAATTAGTTTGAGCATTTGCATGTCAGAAATTGCTACAAACCGGGACTTACAATAGTGTCTTTTTTTCTTATTGCCTAGACTTGGGAAAGTATTAATAATGCAGACTGATAATACTGAGAACAAGAACAAGAAGAGGGAGAAGAGTAGGAGGAGGAAGAGGAGGAGAAATTGGCACTAATATAGTGCACTTAGAGGAGGGCAAAGTGTTTTATATCCACCATATCATTTGTGTCTCATAATACCCCTAGCTCAAATCTTGTTTTCAAAATGTAATAGCTGTATGACTAAGCAAATTAGATAATTTCCCTAAACTTTAGTTTTTCTAATCTGTAAAATGAAAGGGGTTAGATTCAATGACCTCTTAGGTCCTTTTCCACTCATTTGGATTTTGGAAGAAGATACAGATAGCTGTAGATATAATTTTATGGATAATATATGTAAATTATATATCATATGTAAATATTAAAGTCAACATATATTATCTATAATATTGTTTTTGAGTCATTTCATTCATGTCTAACTCTTCATGACATCATTTTTTTGGCAAAGATACTAGTATTGTTTGCTATATCCTTTTACAGATTATTTTACAGATGAGGAACTGAGGAAAATAGAGTTAAGTGACTTGCCCAGGGTCACACAGTGAGAAAGTGTCTAAAACCAGATTTGAACTAAAGAAGATGAGTCTTCCTGGTTCCAAGCCCAGTGTTCTGTCTACTATACCACCTAACATCAATCTACAATATTACAATATTAAATGTATACATACATAGATAAATAATTATGATGTTAATGATCACAATAATATAAAATATTCAAAGTAACATGTGCCTTCACTGCAGTGATTGGGGATGGAGAGAGAATAAGTGAAAAATTAAGCCAATTAATAACAGGAAATATCATTTGAATCAATAATATTTTTATCCATAATTGCAACTATACTCTGACCCCCCCCAAAATCCTTCTGATCCCGAGGGTTTTGCTGGGCAGTAGGGTAGTACCCTGCATTTCCAGTCCTAGCAGCATTACGTAGTATTGTGAGGCAGAGCCCTTGGTTATAGAGTACAGCAAGATTTGGAAATGAATATAAAGTCTGAATGAATAAGAGATGACCAGAGTGACTAGGAATAAAATTGTTGTACAAATAAATGTAAGGAGTAAGTGGGCAATTGAGTTAAAAACAAAACCTGTTGGAGGAAATGAACTCTTAGGAAAGAGAATACATTATAGCTATGTCTGCCCTCTTTTCTACATGCAAGTGGAGACTTTGTGTTGACTTTATGATTGGAAACAAGTCTAAGATGATGCCATTGAAGCAACATGGTAGAAAAGGAACTAATTTAGAGACAGAGGTCTTGAGTTCTTTACATGGAGATCAAATTTGTTTCTTAAGAATTTCTAACCTTTGTTTCCACTATCTCATGGGATTCATATCAAAAGAGGGGATAGAGAGCTCTTCCTGGAGATGGGAGGGCCTGAGTTCAAATCTGACCTGAGACACTCTCTAGCTGTGTGATCCTGCGCAAGTCTCTTAACCCCAGTTGCCTAGCCCTTACTGCTCTTTTGCCTAGAAAGCAATACTTTATAGTTTTTCTAAGACAAAAGGTAAGGAGCAGCAAAGTGACGGTGGCAGTGGTGTAGCATATCAGGACAAGATGGTGAAGTAAGAAATGCTCAAAGCCCATCAAGCATCCTCCAAATGACCACAGAACAAAAATGCTTCAAAATGAATACTGGAGTTTCAAAATCTACAGAAGATGAGGGGAAGGAGTAGTCCTGCCAAGAACAATATGAAGAGACAGCATGGAAGAATTATTTCACTGGGGCATGAGGGGAGAGTGCTGAGCAAGCCTCAGTGGACCTTGGATTTAATACAGCATACATGGCAGGGGAAAGAACGTTATTAGCTTAGTCCAACTCCAGCAGAATAAGAGTAAAAATCAGCAGAATACAGGACAAGCAACAGTGGAGAAACTCAACTTAACAAAGACCAGTCTCAGTGGGATTAGGCAGATCCCAACTTGAACCATGCATTTCAGAATTGATCTAATTTTACCCCCATATGATAATCCTTAAGAAATTTGAAAACAATAATCATATCCTACTTTAAGTGGGATTTTTTTAATTTGGGGAGTTTATTTAATATTTTTCTTTTAAAGATGCTACATAGTCCCACAGGATTGGTCATTAATGGCATAGAATTCTTACAGTCAACTCTCAATTATCTGCTTCTGTGTTAGTTGGGGAAAAATTTTCCCCAACTACCAACCCCTCAATTAGCATGGCTCTCCTCTCTCCTGTTCTCCAGTTGGTCCCAGGGCTATCTCCCCATACCACTTCTCAGATACTGTCCCTCCCACACTACTGGAATACTGTCCGCTTCACACACATCCCACTCCATGTCTTGTTTTCTCCTGACTGATCATCTCAACCTCTTCCATTTGATCCTCGTATGGCATAATGTTGACTGAACCAGTATATGTTGCATACTTAGAACTGGCCTAAAGTAGGTCAGTAAGGCTCTGTATTTGTTGATATCCTTTCATGTTATATCTTCAAAAGAAACCTTGAGGGGGATGCATTTAATGGGCATGTTGTACAGAGTATTGTTTTATATATAGATAGGACTAAATCTCCTCTGGAGTCCCTCCAACTCCAAAATTTTGTGAATCTGCGTTCAAATGAAAACTACATACTGATATTTGGATGTACTACTCATTGTATATGAAAATGATGGTCTATGATGGATTGGATGAGTGTTTTGTTTCTATTGGAGATAAAAGGAAGAGAATCAGAAACAATGAAAGTCATCAACTTGAGGTTCTATAAATAGGGATACAAATTAATTAGAAAAGAACTCCTTATTTAATTTAAAAAAACTAACAAACCTGAAAAGCAATTTAGCAAAAATTATACCAATATCTTATATCATATTTTACAATAAGAAGATAAATAATTCTAAGTAGATAAATGATCTCGTTTAAAGATCTATCTTTTTAAAAATGAGAAGAGAAACAATTCATACATGTCTCACAGCTATGGGTAGGAGATGTGTTCTTAACCAAATAAGAGGTACAGGGAGTTAAAAAGACAAAAAGAGACAATATTAATTAATTAAATTAAATTTAAATTATTCACATTTAATGTGTCATATTATATACACATAAACATATGTATATATTTATATAAAAACCAAAACTCATTGCTGAAAAGATAAGTGATGAAAGAATATGAACAAAGGATTCAAAAGAATGGCAAATTATTATCATCTATATGAAAGACTGCACCAAATCAGCAGTAACAGGTGAATTGCAGAACAAACTAAAATTGAGATTTCCCTTCACACCCTACAAATTTGCAAAGGTGAAAAAAAGATGAATCAATTTTGAGGGTTATACGAATATAGGCTCCCTAGTATATTGTTGGTGGGGCTATGAATCAATACAACTATTCTGGAAAGCAATCTAGACTTATGTAAATAAAGTGACTAAAATGTTCATACCCTTTGACTCAGAGATTACATTACCAGGCTTATACTTCAAAGAAGACATTAAAAAGAGGAAAATTCCTATCTATTCCCAGTTACTTCTTATGTTAGCACTTTTCATGACAGCAAAGAATCAAGAATTAGTACAGATGTCCATCAATTAAAAAACTACAACAAATTGTGGTACATTCATGGAAAGATTTCTATGCTATAAGAAATAATAAAGAAGCATGAAAATGTTTTAACTGAATTCAAGTAATATAAACAGTCAAGAAAATGTTATATATGACTACAACAATTTAAATGGGAAAGAACAAACACCAAAAATAAGCATGACCCCAAAGAGGAATTAAGAGAAAACTCTCCCATCCCATCCCTTTGCAGAATTGGGTGTTCTACTGGTATAAAATACTGCATTTATTCTCATATGTATTGACCAAATTTGCTCATTTTTAATCTTTTTCTTTTTTAATTATATGATATATGGAATCCTTCTCTAAGCTAGTATGAAAATTCTCCTGATTAAAAGACAACAAAATATATGAAATTTTATTTTTTTAAAATAATGATATTTACATGGATACAACTGCATCCTCATAGATAATATTTGCTGAACGAACCTTTATATGAAAGCAAGAAACTGGCCAGAGGTGATTTTTTATCAGTGCTTACTTCCTCTGAAGGAAAACCCACCATCTCTCTTCTGAGACCATTAATTTTTGGACAATTCTAATCTTTTGCAGGTTGTTTTTTACCTCAAGGAGTGTGAATCCAGTTCTCTTTCTACCTTATCATACACAAAACTATAGATATAGAAGTTCCCTATCATCTTATTGTTGACACGAACATTTTTATTCCTTTAGACCAAAGACACTTAACCCTTTATTTATTAAGAATCCTTTTTGCAGTCTTGTGAAGCCCCTATAAATATTTTAGAAGAATATTTTTAAATGCACAAAAGAAAACACAAAAGTTTACAAAGGAAAGGAATTATATTTCAGTGATACTATTAAAGTATTTTATTTTTAATTTCACAGGTTTAGGTGAAAAACCTAAGGTTTAGATATAGTCATAACTTAAATATAAACTATTTGTACTCTTGAAGGTCTACTATTCTGAAGCAATGTGACATCATGGGTCTCCAATCTTGGTCACGGAATCTTGGCTATTTGGTAGCTGTTTTAGGAGAGGAAGAAACTAAACTTTTCTCTCAGCTTTAGTAGACCCCCGAATTCTGACTATCATCACATCAATTTACAGTATAGCCTAAGGTTTGATAATAGTGAAAATGGGACTTTTCACAAAGCCAGGAATCTATTTATCCAGATGATTCTGAGCACTGAGCAATCTGGAAATCTAACAGTTGTAGAGCAAAAAGTAACAGAGAAGGAAAGGATGACTAAAAGTCCCTTACCTGGTACAGCACCTTCATTTCCCTCCACAGAGTGCCAAGCCAGTTACATTAGCAGGGCACAGTGTGATAAGATTAATATTTAAAGGGGAAAGTGAGCGTGGCAGGAGGTGGAAGCCATAGGGAGAAGAAGGGTAAGAGGTGTTTCTTTATTTCTGAATGAGGTCACTTAGTATCTTCTTTCCTTCTCAAGTGACTAATTGCTTCTGAGCCTGGTAATGTCTTTCTGTCTACATTGAAAAGAAGTCAGCTCTGGTGGGAAACCTGAACAGTAAAGGAAGAAAGGGGAATCAGAGAAATAAAAAAATGAGGAGAAAAAAAGAAAAAAGTCCCAGGGGCAAAAAATGAAAGGAAAGGAAAAACTGAAAGAGGAGAAGGATGTGTGATTCACAATTACAAAGATCACTTGGATCACATATTTAGAACTGGAAGGGACTTTGAAGGCCATTATTCTGATATCATAATGTTAAAATTGAGGACAATAAGGCACACAGCAATAAGGCCTACAGAAGACGTTTCCTTCCAAAATAATTTTGTATCCTTCATTTGTCTGGGCACTTATTTATCTCTTTACCTGTGTGGGTGGATGTGTATAACAGAGAGGGAAAGACAGAAAAAGAAAGGGAGAGGAAATAAGGAATATGGAGAGAGAGAATTGAATGTATATATTTCAAAGGACTAACACTCATAGAGGAACTGTCTCATTGGAAGCTGAAATCACAGGCTAGATTCTATTTCATTTTCCTCCCATGACTAGCAGCAGCATAATTCCTTGAGCATAGTAGTCATTTAATAAATGCTTGCTAATTGATTATTAATCAGTAGTAGTTACATAGCACTTTGGGATTTGCAAAGTGTTTTACGTAAATTATGTCATTTGAGTGATTGTCCAAAGATGCGCAGATACATATGTATGTATTCCCAGAAAGTGATATCTGAAAGAAAGTGACATCTGAAAGAGAGATGGAGTCACATAGAAAGACAAACAGATGATAGACACATAAAGGCAAAAAGAGAGACAGAAATGAGAAGACTGAATAATATAGAGGAGAGAGAGAATGAGGGTCAATGACAAAGAAATAAAGACAGAAAGAGAGAGACAGATGATAGAGACAGAGAAAGACATAAAGAGATAGATATAGATCAGAGAGAATGAGAGAGGAAAGAGCAGGGAGGAAGTGAAAGAGGTTTTATTTATTATTTAAGCTCATATCATTCTCTTCCTCCATACAGTTTCAACTGCCAAATAATTTCTAAATGTTCATTAGAAATTCTTTTCGGTAGGTAGACTTACAAAGACCCAATCTTTCAATTGTTCATTATTATCAGAGATCTTTTTGTTTCTTTCCTTTTTTTTAAGTATTGTTCTCAATACAGAAGGTAAGTTTGTTTTGATTTTTACTCAGTCACAAGAGCTTAGAAAAAAATTAACACATTTAAAAAAATTTTACTCATGGATTATAATTTTCTTCTTCACGTCATATCTATTTGCCACTAGTACTGTAACTGAGAAACATTCTAAAGACCCTCAGTATCATGAGGAAGGCATAGCATTGAAAATATATTCTTCAAAATGAATACTGTAATAAGCGTTTTGTTTCCAAAGCCTTCTTAAATCTCACTATACAAGTAAATCCTCTCTAATCAGCCTGAATATGACCTTGAACATAAAAATAACAGAATCCACATGATGTTATAGTTTGGATGTTGAGTGAAGAAAAGCTTCCTGGGGTCTTTTATACTTGAAAAAAGTGTGAGCACTAGCTTTCAGATGATAGGTTTTAATGAAAAATAACACTGGATTGAATGAAGAATTTATTCTCTTCTTCATAACAGAAGAAAATATAAAAATCAAGGATGGACTGTTTTTATGTTCATTAAAAAAACCTTATCTTCTGTCTTAGAATTAATATTATGAATTGGTTCCAAGGCAGAAGAGTGTTATGGACTAAGCAATGGGAGTTAAGTGACTTGCCCAGCTGGAAGTGCCTGAGTTCAGATTTGATCCCAGGGCTTCCCATATCCATGAGTGGTTCTCAATCCTCTGTTGTGACCAAGAAACATTTATTAAGCACCAACTGGGCATAAAACATTCTGTTGAGAACCGAGGAGATATAAAGTTTATAGGTTTAGATAATGATATGTTGGGATAGGATCATTAAGATGAAATTCACATCATAACATCCAAGTTTTGAAAAATGTCTTATATATATTCATTTGATCTCATGTATTACCGACCTTTCCCCCACTTCCGAAAGGAGGAAACTGGCTCAAATTGATTAAATAGTTACTTCATAGTTAACAGATTATTTAACCAGTAGGCACACAGCTAATAAGCACCAGAAAAGGGATTTGGCCCCTGGACTCTTTCTTCTAGGTACTCCTTCTTTGTTTCTTTGTTTGTTTGTTTCTTCCTTTCTTCCTTTGTTTGTTTGTTTGTTTGTTTTCTTTCTTTCTTTCTTTCTTTCACCCTTACCTTCTGCCTTGGAATCAATACTGTGTATTGGTTGCAGGGCAGAAGAAGGGTAAGGGCTAAGCAAAGAGAATTAAGTGACTTTCCCAAGGTCACACAGCTAGGAAGTGTCTAAGGTCAGATCTGAACCTAGGATCTCCTCTCAATCCATTAAACCAGTGATGGACAAATTATAGCCTGTTGGTCAGATGCGACCTCCTAAAATGTTCTATGTGGCCATAACAAATACAATGAGTAGGATACAATAAAATGAAACTTCAAAAGAGTTGCCTTAGAAACAGACTGACAGATGAGTATTTCCTTTCCTTTGGCCCCCTCTATAAAAAGTTTGCCCATCACTGCACTAAACTATCCAGCTGCCCCCTACAATACACTTTCCATCACAATATGCTCACTGATTTTCTGCCCTGCCTATAGTACTCAACTAAATGGATACAGGAATTACCAGGACAGTCTTAGAAGTCTCTTACTTGAAGTCCTCAAGATATGATTCCTAACCATAGGGAGCTCAAAGTCTAGTGGAGGAGGGACAAAAACATGCTAATTCAATATTTAATGCAATTCAGAAAATATTTCTTCAATATAGTTACTATAGTATAGTTACTAAGAGTTCCTGGGGACCCAAAACTCAAGCTAAAAAAAATCAGTCTTAGACCTGTAGGAACTACAAAAGCTTCATTCTAGAGGAAGGAGCTGGAAAGAGATGGGTAGCCAGAGCAGCAGACAGAGTGAATTCAGTTGTGCACAAACAAGTTAAGTTCGAAAGGGAGAGGAGGTCAGGAAAGCCTTCTTGTCTGAGGTGAGGCTTAAAGGAAGTTAAAGATAAAGATGCTAAGAATTCAGGTGTCTGGTTCTGTGCCAAGTACTAGGAATACAAAGAAAGACCTTATCCCAAAAAGGAACTCCAGCCAAGAAAATCTCACATGAGGTCATGAAGTGTCGAATGTTTAACAATTAACCAAAAAGGAACTCCAAAAGATAATGAGTGAGACAACATACAAACAACTACATACGTATAAGTTAAATATGGTGTAAATGGGAGGAGACCTCAGAGGGAAGGTACTAGGAGTCCAGAGAACCTAGAAAGGGCTAATGCAGAAAATGGGAGTGGAGCTGAGAATGCATGGAGATAGAAGAACAATTATGAGTAGGCTTTCTCGGCTAGAAGTTTTTAAAAATTATATATAAGTTATAGGAAATACATCTGGAAAGATAAGTTTGAAGCAGATTGTGAGGAAACTAAATGCAAACCTGGGTTTTTTTTTTATTTTTGCATTCAAAGAATAGAGATTTTTGTGTAGGGCTATAACCTGTCAGATCTATGCCTAGAAAGTTCCAATTTAACAATTGTATGAAAGATGGGTTGAGGAAAGGAGAAACTTAAGGCAATGAGATAAAATAGGAGGCAATCATAATAGTCCAGGAAAGAGGTGATGTGGGCTTAAAATGAAGTGGATAAGTAAAGGGGACAGATGTTAAGAGATTCTCTTAAAATGGGACTGATAAGAAAAACTAAGCATGCCGCTTGGATTCTGAAGGTAGGTGACTAGAAGGTTGATAATTGACCTAGCAGTAAAAGGGAAGTGAAGAGGAAAATGGGCTTATGAGCAAGGATAAGGAGATCCACTTTTGGACATCTTGATTTTAATGTTTATGGGACGAATATCGCAGTTGTATGTTGAAATGGGACTAATCTACTTTGGGATCTTGCCTGTTCTTTGAAGTTCAAATCTCCCTGTCTTAGCTCAGGTTTTAATGCAGTATGATTTCCCGAAACCAGATTACCTGAGGAAGATGTGGCTTGAGGTACAGCTCAGATTTTCTAAGGACTTTATTCTTCCTTAGTGGATAGGAGAATTGAGGAGGATGGAATGACCTAAGTATTCCTACCCACTTGGACATACTAGAAGAACAATTTTGTCTTTTTTCTCATTTTTATTTAATTAATTAATTTAGAATATTTGTTCACGATTATATGGCTATATGGTTATTTGATTCATGTTCCAGAAGAACAATTTTCAAACTGAACTAAAAAGACAATACAAGGACAGAACATATTTTATACATGATTCTAACCGATATATATATATATATATATATATATATATATATATATATATCTACATATATANCAGGTTTTAATGCAGTATGATTTCCCGAAACCAGATTACCTGAGGAAGATGTGGCTTGAGGTACAGCTCAGATTTTCTAAGGACTTTATTCTTCCTTAGTGGATAGGAGAATTGAGGAGGATGGAATGACCTAAGTATTCCTACCCACTTGGACATACTAGAAGAACAATCTTGTCTTTTTTCTCATTTTTATTTAATTAATTAATTTAGAATATTTGTTCACGATTATATGGCTATATGGTTATTTGATTCATGTTCCAGAAGAACAATTTTCAAACTGAACTAAAAAGACAATACAAGGACAGAACATATTTTATACATGATTCTAACCGATATATATATATATATACATATATATATATATATATATATATATATATATATAAAACGATTTTCTCTCTTCTTATTTCCAGTACATTTCCCCTCATTTCTAGTCCCAAATGGGCTGAGAGAAGATGAGAAAAACTGCCAGTTTCTATTTGCAGTGTATTTGCTACCTTGCCAAGTTATGCCAAGTGTCCCAGTCCAGCAGTTTTCAAGTATTTAAGGCTGATATAACTTTAGAATTTAAAAAAAAAGTACAGTCAAGATCTGATTTGCATTTCCTGGAGTAAGCAAAACTTCTTTAGCAAATTCTATATTCCACAGCTTTGAATCTTTGTTTCTGTGACAGTAAAGAAACAAATGACCTTCACTTTGTCTAAAGCCAGAACTGTCTATAGGTTAGTTTAATGTTAAAAATAAGGAAATTTTGCAAAGTTCCACATTAGTTGTATATAGGAAGCACAAAATAAATTAAATTCTCATAGTGCAATGAGCCCTGCATTTGGAATCAGAGCACTTCGGTTCTAATGCCAGCTCTTCCTTTCACTACTGAAGTAACCTTTGACAAATGACTTAGCATTTGCAACTTCAGTTTCTTCATCAGTGAAAACAGGTTTTTGGATTAGATCAGGGAGTGGTTCTTAATCTTTTTTTTGTGTCAGACATTTTTGGAAGTCTAATGGAACTTATGGACCTCTTAGAATGCCATTTTAAGCATAAAATAAAAATATAAGATTAAAAAAGAAATTAATTATATTGATATATAGTTATAAAAATATTTTTAAAGTACATTCACACATCCCGTTTTAAAAATCCCTGGACTAGACGATCTCTTGGATCCTTCCTTGCATATAAACCCATAATTCTATCACGTTAATTTGGTTGTCCCAAAACAATAACAAAGCTCAATATGTCCCAAACAACTCATTGTTTCCCCACTAAATCCACTGTTCCTCCCAACTTCCCTATTTCTATAAAAGGGAAAATATTCTTTTTTTAAATTAATTTTTTTATTTTTAGAAAAATTTTCCATGGTTACATGATTCATGTTTTTACTTTCTCTTTCACCCCCTCAAACTCCCTTCCCATAGGTAACTCACATTTCATCTGGTTTTAGCAAGTGGCATCACTCAAGACTTATTTACATATTATTGATAATTGCATTGGTGAGGTCCTTTCAGTTCTACATCCCCAATTATATCCTCATCTACCCAAGTATTCAAGCAGTTGTTTTTCTTCCGTGTTTCCTCTCCTGCAGTTCTTCCTCTGACTGTGGGTAGCTTTCTTTTCCATAAATCCCTCAGAATTGTCCTGGGTCATTGCATTGCTACTAGTACAGACGTCCATTACATTCTATTTTACCACAGTATATCAGACTCTGTGTACAATGTTCTTCTAGTTCTGACCCTTTCACTCTGCCTCAATTCCTGGAGGTCTTTCCAGTTCACATGGAATTCCTCCAGTTTATTATTTCTTTGAGCACAACAGTATTCCATCATCAACATATACCACAATTTGTTCAGCCATTCCCAATTGAAGGACATAGCCTCCTTTTCCAATTTTTTGCCACCACAAAAAGCACAGCTATAAATATTTTCGTACAAGTCTGTTTATCTATCATCTCTTTGGGGTACAAACCCAACAATGGTATGGCTGGATCAAAGGGCAGGCAGTCTTTTATAGGCCTTTGAGCATAGTTCCAAATTGCTATCCAGAATGGTTGGATCAGTTCACAACTCCACCAGCAACTCATTAATGTCCCAGTTTTGCCACATCCCCTCCAGCACTCATTACTTTCCCCTTCTTTCAGTTTAGCCAATCTGCTAGGTGTGAGGTGATACCTCAGAGTTGTTTTGATTTGCATTTCTCTAATTATTAGAGATTTAGAACACTTTCTCATGTGCTTATTGATACTTTCGATTTCTTTACCTGAAAATTGCCTATTCATGTCTCTTGCCCATTTATCAATTAGGGAATGCTTGATTTTTTATACAATTGATTTAACTCCTTGTATATTTGGGTAATTAGACCCCTGTCAGAGTTTTTTGTTATAAAGATTTTTCCCAATTTGTTGTTTCCCTTCTGATTTTGATTACATTGTTTTTGTTTGTACAAAAGTTTTTTAGTTTAATATACATTTTGTAATTTTCTGTAACTCTTGCTTGGTTTTAAAATCTTTCCTTTCCCAGAGATCTGACAAGTATACTATTCTGTGTTCACTTAACTTATTTATAGTCTCCCTCTTTATATTCAAGCCATTCACCCATTCTGAATTTATCTTGGTGTAGGGCGTGAGATGTTCATCCAAACCAAATCTTTCCCATACTGTTTTCCAAATTTCCCAGCAGTTTTTGTCAAATAGTGGATTCATGTCCCAAAAGTTGGGCTCTTTGGGTTTATCATACACTGTCTTGCTGAGGTCATTTACCCCAAGTCTATTCCACTGATCCTCCCTTCTGTCTCTTAGCCAGTACCATATTGTTTTGAAGACTGCTGCTTTATAGTATATTTTAATATCTGGTACTGCTAGGCCCCCTTCCTTCACATTTTTTTCATTATTTCCCTTGATATTCTTGATTTTTGGTCTTCCAAATGAACTTTGTTACACTTTTTCCCAATTCAGTAAAGATTTTTTTTTGTAGTTTGATAGGTATGGTGCTAAATAGGTAAATTAATTTAAGTAGAATGGTCATTTTTATTATGTTAGCTGAAGCTACCCATGAGCAATCAATGGTTTTCCAACTGTTCAGATCTAGTTTTATTTGTTTTGTAGTTTTTTTGTATAATTGCTGTGTTTGTTTTGGTAGATAGATTCCTAAGTATTTTATATTGTCTAGGTTGATTTCAAATGGTGTTTCTCTTTCTACCTCTTGCGGCTCTAATCTGTTGGAAATATATAGAAATGCTGATGATTTATGTGCATTTATTTTGTATTCTACAACTTTGCTAAAGTTGTTGATTATTTCTACAAACTTCTTAGTTGATACTCTATGATTTTTTAAGTAGACCATCTTATCATCTGCAAAGAGTGATAGCTTAGTCTCCTCATTGCCTATTTTGATATCTTCAGTTACTTTTTCTTCTCTAATTGTTACTGCTAGTGTTTCTAGTACTATGTTGAATAATAGAGGTGATAATGGGCATCCTTGTTTCACTCCTGATCTTAGTGGGAAGGCTTCTAATTTATCCCCATTGCATATGATGCTTGTTGATGGTTTTCGATATCTAATGTTTATTATTTTTAGGAAAGGTCCTTCTATTCCTATACTTTTCAGTGTTTTCAACACTTTTGTCAAAGGCTTTTTCAGCATCTATTGAGATAATCATGTGATTTTTGTTTGTTAGATTGTTGATATGGTCAATTATATGGATGGTTTTCCTAATGTTGAACCATCCTTGCATTCCTGGTATAAATCGCACCTGATCATGGTGGATGATCTTCTTAATTACTTGCTGGAGTCTCTTTGCTAGTATTCTATTTAAGATTTTTGCATCTATGTTCATTAGGGAGATTTGTCTATAGTTTTCTTTCTCTGTTTTTGATCTACCAAGCTTTCAAATTAGTACCATATTTCTGTCATAAAAGGAATTTGTTAGGGCTCCTTCTTTGCTTATTATATCAAATACTTTGAATAGTATTGGAATAAGTTGCTCTTTAAATGTCTGATAGAACTCACTTGTGAATCAATCAGGCCCTGGTGATTTTTTCTTAGGGAGTTTTTTGATGGCTTGTTCAATCTATGAATCCTTTCAATGTCTATATTGCCCACTTGTTGTAGAACTTCAGGGAAGTTTTGCTGAATAATTTCTTTTAGTATGGAGTCCAAATTTCTATGAATTTCTACATTTTCAGGAAGACAATGATTCTCCAGTTGTCTCTTCTAGACCTGTTTTCTTGATCTGTCAATTTCTAATTGAGATATTTTATATTTCCTTCTCTTTTATCAGTCTTTTTGACTTTGTTTTATTTGTTCTTGCTGTCTTGAGAGATCATTGGCTTCTACTTGCCCAATTCTTGTCTTTAGAGTCTGGTTTTCTGCTATAGGTTTTTGATTTTCCTTTTCAATTTGGTCTGTCCTGTTTTCTAGCTGTTTCATTTTGGTCTCCAATTTGCTTATCAATTCTTTTGATTTTGGGGCATCTTTTTCAAATTGCCCAATTCTATTCTTTAGTGCAGGGGGTGGCAACGTATAGCTCTTGAGCCATATCTGGCTCTTTTGAGGACCAGATATGGCTCTTTCTGCAGGAGCCATAAAGGCAATTTTTTTCAGGTGCTGTTACAGGAGCACACACTATGAGCACTGTATGGCTCTCATGAAATTACTTTCTAAAAAATGTGGCATTTATGGCTATCAAGGCCAAAAGGTTTCCTGACCCCTGCTTTAGAGACTGGTTTTCCTTTTCTGGTCATTTCTGGTCTTAGATTTACTTGCCTCACTTTCCAATTGTGAATTTCTGCCTTTGAACCTGTTATTTTCTTGCTAGATCTTTTCCATTTTTCTCATAATCTCAGATTTGAACTCTTCAAGACCTTGTGACCCGTTTTCATTTTTTTGGGAAGGTTTGGATATGGTTAATTGTTTGTTCTCCTCTGCTGTTTGCTCTGTTGTCCAAATTTTTTCTGTGTAAAAGTTGTCGAGTGTTAAAGGTTTCTTCTTGATCTTTCTCATCTGTGGTTCCTGAGTCTGGCTTGCCATTTTTAGCCCAGTGCCCTCTCAGCTTTATCCTCTCGCCCAGGGTCTGTCTGAGCTCTTTAGGCTCCTGAGGTCTCAGATCTAGTTGTTCTCAGGGTCAAGCCTCCTGGTGGTCCCCTTGCTTGCTCCTCTGCCCAAGGCTCCTTTAACAATCTCAGGGCACTGCTTCCACAGTTATGCACCCCCTTTGCACTGGTTCTCCACTCAAGATCCATGCCTGAGCTCAGGATCCGTGTCCAAGCCTGCTCTCAGGATCCATATCCTAGCCTGTGCTCAGGATCCCAGTCCTCACCTGCTCTCAGAGTCTCTGTTCAATGTCTGGGCTTTCTTTAGCCTCTTGGGGTCTTAAATCTTGCTGCTCTCAGGAGCAGGCCCTAGTGACCCCAGGTAGCTACCAATGACTTAATGTGTGCCCCAAACTTACTCTAACTCTTTTGCACTAGCTTTGGCACTTTAGGTGGTATGGGGGGTAGGGTTGCTCAGCTTGTGTTTTAGTAAGAGCTATTTCACTCCCTTATGGTACGGAAATGCCCCGATTCCACTTACCTTCAATGCTGAACCTTATTGTGGGGTCCCTTTGTTCATCTGGATTTGTTTTTATGTCTTCTTTAGGAGTCCTATATGCATGGATTAAGAGAGATCAAGCAGCTGCTTTTTACTCTGTATCCATCTTAACTTATTCCTATACTTTCTAGTGTTTTCAGTAGGAATGGGTGTTGTATTTTCTCAAAGGCTTTTTCAGCATCTATTGAGATAATCATGTGGTTTTTGTTGGTTTGCTTGTTGATATGGTCATTTATGTGGATGGTTTTCCTAATGTTGAACCATCCTTGCCCTGGTATAAATCCCACCTGATCATGATGAATAACCCTCTTGATCACTCGCTGGAGTCTTTTTGCTAGTATTCTATTTAAGATTTTTGTATCTATGTTCATTAAGGAGATTGATCTGTAATTTTCTTTCTCTGTTTTTGATCTGCCTGGCTTTGGAATCAGTACCATATTTGTGTCATAAAACGAGGTTGGTAAGACTCCTTCTTTCCTTATTATATCAAATAATTTGTATAGTATTGGAATTAATTGTTCTTTGAATGTTTGATAGAATTCACTTGTGAATCCATCAGGCCCTGGTGATTTTTTCTTAGGGAGTTCTTTAATGGCCTGTTCTATTTCTTTTTATGATATTGGATTACTTAAGTATTCTATTTCTTCTGCTGTTAATCTAGGCAATTTATATTTTTGTAAATATTCATCCATATCTCCTAGATTGCTATATTTTTGCCATATAATCGGGCAAAATAGTGTTTAATGATTGCCTTAATTTCCTCTTCATTAGAGGTGAGTTCTCCCTTTTCATCTTTGATAGTGTTAATTTGGTTTTATTCTTTCCTTCTTTTATTAGATTTACCAGTACTTTGTCTATTTGATATGTTTTTTTTCTAAATACCAGCTTCTAGTATTATTTATTAATTCAATAGTTCTCTTACTTTTGATTTTATTAATTTCTCCTTTGATTTTTAGTATTTCTAATTTATTTTTCATTGGAGGATTTTTAATTTGTTCACTTTCTAGTTTTTTAAGTTGCATGCCCAATTCATTAACCTCTCCCTCCCTAATTTGTTAATATATTCACTCAAAGATATAAATTTTCCCCTGAGTACTGCTTTGGTGGCATCCCATAAGTTTGGGTTCGATGTCTCATCATTGTCATTGTCTTCAATGAAATTATTAATTGTTTCTATGATTTGTTCTTTCACTAAATTATTTTGGAGAATCATATTATTTAATTTCCAATTAGTTTTTGGCTTGCCTCTCCATGTATTCTTACTCATAATTATTTTTATTGCATTATGATCTGAGAAGGTTACATTTATCATTTCTGCTTTTTTGCATTTGTTTGCCATGTTTCTGTGCCCTATTACATGGTCTATCTTTGTGAATGCTCCATGTGCTGCTGAAAAGAAGGTGTATTCCTTTTTGTTTCTATTTATTTTTCTCCATATATCTATTGACTCTAATTTTTCTAGGGGCTCATTCACCTCTTTTATCTCTTTCTTATTCATTTTTTGTTTGATTTATCTAGATCTGATAGGGGAAGTTTGATGTCCCCCACTAGTATGGTTTTGCTATCTAGTTCATCCTTGAGGTCCACTAGCTTCTCCTTTAGAAATTTGGAAGCTATACTGTTTGGTGCATACATATTGAGTACTGATATTTCTTCATTGTTTATACTGCCTTTTATTAGGATGTAGTTACCTTCCCTATCTCTTTTAACCTTTTTTTTTTACTTTGGCTCTGTCAGAGATCATGATAGCAACGCCTGCCTTCTTTTTCTCTTTTGAAGCCCAATAGATTTTGATCCCTCTCATTTTCACTCTATGTATGTCTGTCTCATGTGTTTTTTGTAGACAACATATGGTAGGATTTTGGTTTCTAATCCACTCTGCTACTTGCTTCCATTTTATGAGGGATTTCATCCCTTTCACATTCAGAGTTATAATCATCAACTGTGCATTCCCAGACATTTTGATTCTCTCTCCTAGACCTGTCCTTTCTTCTTTCACTGTCTCCTTCTATACTAGTGTTTTGTATTTAATCAGTTCCTATAATCCCCTCCGTTGTTGTACTTCCCTTTTCCCCCCTCCCTTCTTATTACCCTCTTATTGTTCTTTAAAGCTACACCCTCTCCCCCACCCCCACTTCCTAGTATTGCTTTCCTCCCCACCAGTCCATTTGTTACCCTTCTGCTTCTCTATAGGGTGTGAATCAATTCTCTGTCCCAATGGATCTGATTGTTCTTCTCTCTTTAAGTTGATTTCAATGCACTTAAGTATTGAATATTTCCTCTCTCTAACAGTGTATTGTCATTTTTCCCTGTTGGTCCCACGCACTTCTTTATGGAATATAAATTTATTCCTTTTTGTTTGTTTTCCTATTTTTCTTATTACCTTCTTTCCCCACCCCCTAATTTTGTATATATATTTATACATACATACATACATATATATGCATATATTGATTGACATTTCATCCTACACAGTTTGTCCCTGTTCCCTCTATGTAAACTTCTAGTTACCCTGTTGGTAATAACAATTTTTAATATTTGCCAATACCTTCTTTTCTTCTTGGGATACAAATTGATTGAACTTTTTGTGTCCTTTAAAGAAAAAACATTTTTTTCTCCTCCCCCCATTCTCTTAATTACATTATGTTTATTCTCTTGAGTTCTGGGTTTGGGCAGCAAACTCTCTGTTTAAGTCTGTTTTTTTCTTGATGAATGTTTGGAAGTCCTTGATTTTATTGAATGACCATACTTTCCCCTGCAATAATATAGTTAGTTTTGCTGGATAGTTGATTCTTGGTTGTAGATCCAGTTCTTTTGCTTTCTGGAATATTGTGTTCCATGCCTTCAGGTCCTTCAATGTAGATGCAGCCAGATCCTGTGTTATCCTAACTGTGATTCCCTGATATCTGAATGACTTCTTTTTTTAGCAGCTTGTAATATTTTTCCCCTTTGTCTGGTAGTTTTTGAATTTGGCTATAATATTCCTGGAAGTTGTTAGTCGTGGATTAAATATAGGAGGTGATTCTTGGATATTTTCAATTTTTACTTTTCCCTCTTGTTTGAGAACTTCAGGGCAATTTTCTCTGATAATTTCTTGTAAGATGCTATCTAAAATTTTTATTTTATCATGATGTTCTGGTAAACCAATAATCCTTAAATTGTCTCTTCTAGCTCTCTTCTCCAGATCTTTGAATCAATGAGGTGTTTCATATTCTCCTCAAATTTTTCATTTTTAAAAATTTTGTTTAATATATTCTTGCTGCCTTATGAAGTCATTTGCTTCTAGTTGTTGAGTTCTGTTTTTTAAAGACTGAATTTCATCCCTGGCTTTTTGTTCATCCTTCTCCTTCTGGTCTGATTTCTTTGTAGATCATCTTTTGCCTTCTTTGCTTCATTTTCAAGCTGCCCAATTCTGGCTTTTAAGACTTTATTTTCTTCTTTTAGTTCATGTATTTCCTTTTTCAAATTGTCTTCACTCTCTTGCCTTTCTTTCTTGCTTTTTGAGTTCCTGAAGTTCTTAAGTTAATTGAATTTTGAGATCTTCCAAAGCCTGTGTCCAGTTTGCTGGAACTACTTCCTCTTCTTCTATTTCTATTTCATTTGCTCTCTTTTCATTTCCTTGAAAGAAGTTGTCAATTGTCATTTCTTTTCTCTTTTTCTATTGCTTACTCATATTTTTTCCTTCCTTGTTCTGCTAGTTTGAGCAGACGTATTTAATGGTCTTTAATGAAAGATCTTCCCCCAGCTGGCAATGGAGATTTGTAGTTTCTCTGAAGTACTTCTGGTCTGTCCAATTATTGGGATTAATCCTGTATTGACTGGATTAATTTTACTGCTTAATCTGCCCTTAGGCTAAAACCTTGAGAGGAGGGAAAACAAACAACAACAACAAAAAGTGGGGGGACAAGAAGGAGTGTTTTTGCTTAACTGAGCTCTCCAGCAGTGGGGTCCCCCTGTGCTGTCAGCTGTGTTTGACCTGGTTTTCTTTCTTCTTGAAGCCCTGCGTTCTCCATCTCAGTATGAGGAAGCCAAGTTGTCTGCAGTCTAGGGTTTGGCTCTCTCTAAGCCACAATCTTCCAGGCATTTTTGCTGTGTTTCTCTGGTTTTCTCCTCCAGTTACCTCTCCAGTGCCTGTGTTTAACTCCCCAAGTCAGGTGCCAGCAAGGCCCTCTCTCTGGACAGGTGCTTCCACAGGCCCTGAGATTTCCCAGGAGGCTGGAGACTCTGCACAGCACGTTGGGGAGTTGTCCTGGGATTCCACTTCTATACCCTCAGATCCAACAGTTCAAGAATTGAAGCCTTTTTCTTGGTGTACCTCTTTAGTTGTGCTGCAGTAGGGTTCCCCCTGCTCTGTCCAATTATTAGATTTGGTTCTCTTTCTTCTCGAAGCACATTGTTTTCTATCTTGGTGTGTGTGAGAAGGTTTTAAGATTCACTCTGTCTAAGCTGCCATCTTCCTGGAAATCCCCTGAAAATATTCTTCCAATAACCTCATGCTCACAATCTTGGAGTCATCCTCAACCCTTCATTTTTCTTTACCTCCCATATCCAGTCAAGTGGCAAGTTTCACCTGTCCTATCTTTGCAGTACTACTTGCTTCCATCGTTTTCTCTTCATATTACATAGCCACCACTCTATTACAGGCCTTCATGACTAATTATTTAGCATGCTTCAGTTACCAAATTTGTCTTCTACCTTCAAGCCTCTAATATATCCATTCCATCCTCCATATTGCTGCCCAATTGATATTCTTGAAAAATAGATCTATCCTTCTCCTATTCCGGAAATTCCAATATTTTTCTTTTGCCTCTAAGATAAAATGCAAACTTCTTTGATATTAAACAAATCTGACTCCAACTTCTCTTTGTCAGGTTGATTTCATATTGGTTTCTCTCATGTACTATAAATACATGATGTACTATGAATAAATAAATCATGGTCTTATGTACTATAAATTCCAGCCAAGCTGGCTTTTTTACTATTTCTATACAATACAGGCAATCTTCTATTTCTTCACTTCTTTTCCATCTCTCACTTTTAGAATCACTTCTTTTCTTCAAGCTTTGGTTCAAGTGTTACCTCCATAGGATACCTATTGTTGCAGCCATTGTGGGCTACTAGCTACACTCTACCACAGGTCCACTCTACTCCACACACATGCCCAAGACCCAGACTTGCTCCTGGTCTGAACTTATAAGCTTTTTTCTCCACCCACTAACTTTCACACATTACATCTCAGGAACCAATCATAGTTTCTTAATTTGTCATGGTTACATTCCTCTCTACCTCTCTCCAACTTTCCCCCCTCTTTACTCCTACTACTAATTTTTATTTAATAAAGTTATTAAGCTACTACCAGACTCATAATTTTAAATATTAAACTTTCCAGATTCCACTAGCTATTCATGCCTCAGTATTATGTTGTACTTCCTTTAAATACATTTTGAATTCATTATTATGTGTACATGTTGTTTTCTTTCCAATATAATGTAAGTTTCTTGAAGGCAGAAATTGTTTCAGTTTTGCCTTTTTAGGCCTATTTTTTTACAAAGCATCTGGTGTTTAATAAATATGTGTTGCATTGAAGTAACTGCAATTCAGGAAAGATAAAAATAATATAAAATGATAAGTGAAAAAAGGGGTATTATGTGAGGTCATACAAGGAAGGTAATTATTAACAGTATGTGAAAGGCTTTGTGAAGAAAATAAATTTTGATTTTTTTAATAATGGGTAGATATTGAGCAGGCAAAGCAATATTACATAAATGGAGGCATGTTAACCAAAGGCAAGAAGTGGAAAGGTTCAGGATGATGTGGAGAAGAGTTAAGAATCTGGCCTAGATGAAGAGGAACAATATAAATTAATCCTGGTAAAATAGGATGGTTCCAGTTTGGAGAAGTCTACAAATACCAAAAAAGAATCAAAATGTTACTCAATAGGTAATTAGGAACTGACATGACAGCTAACCAAAAAACTAAATCACCAAAAGAAATAATGAAACCTTAGGCTTCACTAAGAAGGCAGAATAAAAGAGTTTATATTTCTGCTATTCTCTGCCCTAGTAGAAATGAATCTAGGGTATTGCTTCCTTTGGGACATCACATTTTAGGAAGATAATTGATAAACTAGAAAGGTAAGTGACCAAGATAGTGAGAGACTTAGAGATCATATTCTACCAGGATAAATTGTATAAACCAGATGTTGGCAATCTTTTTGGCCATGAGAGCCATAAATGCCACAGTTTTTAAAATGTAATTTTGTGAGAGCCATACAGTGCTCACATTGCATGCTCCTGTAACAGTGTGCACACCTGTAAGAGCACCTGAAAAAAAATTGACTTCATGACTCCTGCAGAAAGAGCCATATCTGGCCCTCAAAAGAGCCAGATATGGCTCAAGAGCCATACTTTGCCAACCCCTGGTATAAACTGTCATGTTCAACCTGGAGAAGAGAAGATTTAAGGAATAGAGAACATATCTTCAAGTATTTGAAGGCCTATAAAGTAGAAGAGGGATTAGATTAATTCTACTTGATTCAAATGGGGCAGAACTAGAAGCAATAGATTTGGAAAATTATAGTGAAAATTCAGACATCCTAATAATTAGAGTTATGGAAAAAAGGGAAATGATTGCCTCAGAGAGAATGATTTCCCTTTCACTTACAAGCAAAGTCTGAGGATGTTGTAGATGGGGTGAATATATAGGTGCAAATTGAATTGGATGGCCTCTGATTTTCTTTCAAAATCATAAATTGTATGATTCTCTAGAGATATTTGAGAGGAAAAAATAAAGATTAAATCCAAGCAGGTAGAAATTCTCTTATTGTTTCAGTGCTCAGTTCAGAAGCAACCTAAATCATCAACCTTTTGTTTTCTTTCTTGGAAGAAGAGTTCTCCTTTGCTAAAATATCTCATTTGATTATAGAAACTTCCCTCTTTGTATTTGCTCCACTCTGACATCTTTGTATCTTTGCTTCATTCCTATATTCTTTGAGGATCAAGATTATATCCAGTGGTTTAAACACAAAAAGTTCTTAAAATACTTAAATTCTAGCTGTGCTCTGTATTTTTTAGAGCATAAATTCTTAACCTATTTTATATTATGGACCTCTTTCACAGTCAGGCGAAGCCTAGGGACTATCTTGAAACACATTTACAAATTTGAGTGAAATCTCAGTACCAAAATCCAATGGCATGAGACTTCTCCTCATGGCTAATGCCCTATGTCTGCCAAAGAGGCAGGAAAGATTTGGCAAGGAGTGAGAGAGTAAGTTTTCTTGGATTCTTTTTTATTTAGTTAGTTATTTTTAACATTAATTTTTTTTCATTTCAACTTCCAAATTTTCTTCTTCCCTTCAACCTTTAAGAAGGCAAACACTATGATACTGATTTTACATGTAAAGTCCTGGAAAATATATTTCCCTATTGGCTATGTTGCAAAAAAAATAAATAAATAAAAGAGAAAGAGAAATTGAGAAAGTGAAAAAATATGCCTCAATTCGTCAGTTCTCTCTTTGGATGGAGAGACAAGTTTTCATTGTGACTTCTTTGAAACGATCTTGAATCACTGTATTAATCAGTAGCTAAGTCTTTCATAGAAAATTATCATTATAATATTGTAATTACTGTGAATAAAGATCTCCTACTTCTCCTCATTTCACTTTATATCAGTTCATATATGTCTTCCCAGGTTTTTTTCTGAAACCATATCATTCATCATGTATTTTGTGTATATTGTATACCTAATACATTCCATTGATATACTATTATATTTTCCAACCAGCTGCAGATTGTTTCAATGATTAGCACTTTGTAATGTAGTTTGAAATCTGGAATTGCTAGGCTGACTCTCCTTCATATTTCGTTTCATTGACTCCCTGAATATTCTTGACCTTTTGTTCTTCTAATTTAGGGGTCGGCAACTTTTTTGGCCATGAGAGCCATAAACACCACATTTTGTACAATGTAATTTCGTGAGAGCTGTACAGTGCTCACAGTGCGCGCTCCTGTAACAGCGCCTGAAAAAAAATTGACTTTATGGCTCCTGCAGAAAGAGCCATATCTGGCCCTCAAAAGAGCCAGATATAGCTCAAGAGCTATACGTTGCTGACCCCTGTTCTAGATGAATTTTGTTATTATTTTTTCCTAGTTCTATAAAATAATTCATTGATAGTATAGTCTAGCACTGAATAAGTAAATTACCTTAGGTAGAATAATCATTTTTTATTATATTGGTTTTACCTACCCATGAACAATTAATATTTATCCAGTTAATATTTAGATCTGTCTTCATTTTTTGAAGTGTTTTATAATTGTGTTTGTATAGTCCCTAAGTTTGTCCTTGGCAGATAGACTCCCAAGTATTTTATACTGTCTGTAGTTATTTTAAGTGGAATTTCTCTTTCTATATTTTCTTGCTAATGTGTAGAAAATACTCATGATAATGTGGGTTTTTTATATTTTGAAAAAAAAATCTTGGTTAAAATTGCTGTTTTATCTAAATTTTACTTGATTCTCTAGGGTTCACTAAGCATACCATTATATCATCTGCAAAGAGTGGTAGTTTTGTTTCTCTGTTGCCTGTTTTTATTCCTTCAATTTCTTTTTCTTGTCTTATTCCTATCCATTACTTCTGAAACAATAGTAAATAATATTGGTCAAAATAGATGTTCTTGCTTCACACTGATCCTATTATAAGGGCTTTACTTTGTCCCCATTACAGATAATACTTGTTATTGTTTTTAGATATATACTACTTACTATTTTAATAAAAGCTCCATTGATTCCTGTGGTTTCTAGTGTTTTTAGTAGAAATGGGTGTTATACTTTATCGAAAGCCTTTTTTTTGCATCTTGATATAATCATAAAATCTTTGTTGTTTTCTTTATTGATATGTTCATATTATTGCTTTCCTAATACTAAGCCAGTCCCACATGGTGTTGATACCATCTCATCATAGTATGTAATCTTTGTTAATATATTTCTGTAACCTCCTCAGCAATATTTTATTTTAAAATTTTTCATTGATATTCATTATGGAGTTTGGATTATAGTTTTCTTTCTCTGCTTTTTGCTCTTCCTGGTTTAGGCATCAAAAGAGTATTTGTGTCATAATGAAAATTGTATTGAACCCTTTCTTTACCTACTTTTTCAAACAGCTTATATAGTATTAGGATTAACTGTTCTGAATGTTCACTAGAATAAAATTGTAAATCCATCTGCTCCTGAGGATTTTTTTTCCTTAGGGAACTCTTTGATAATTTGTTCAATTTCTTTTTCTAATGCGGGTTATTTAAATGTTCTACTTTCTCTTCTGTTAATTTAGGCAGTTTGATTTTTGTAAATATTTATCCATCTGTCCTAGATTGATAGTTTTACTGGCATATATTTGGACAAAATAGCTCCTAATAATTTCTTTAATTTCATCTTCATTGGGGGTGTGATCCCTTTTTATTTCTTTAACATTTACCTTCTGTTAGACTGAATACTAAAAATTGGTTGCAAAGCAATAGAGTAGTAAGAGATAAGCAATTGGGGTTAAGTGACTTACTCAGAGTCACACAGCTAGGAAGTTTTGGGGGTCAGATTTGAACCCAAGACTTCAGCTTCAAGGTCTGCTTCTCAGTCCACTGAGTGACCTATATGTCCAACCTTTCCATTTTTGATATTGATAATTTGGTTTTCTTTCTTAAGTTAAATTAACCAATTGTTTATTTTATTTTTCTCCTAAACCAGATCTTAGTTTTATTACTTCAATGTTTTATTTTCAATTTTATTAATTTCTCCTTTGTCTTTCAGGACTTTTCTATTTTGGTGCTTACTTTAGAGCTTTGATTCATTCTTTTTCTAGTTATTTTAATTGCATTTCCAATTCACTGATCTGTTCTCTCTCTCTCTTCTATTGATATACTACATATTAAGATTTATAAATTCTCTCATAAATACTGCTTTGACTGCATCCTACAAAATTTGCTGTCTCATCATTCTCTTTAATGAAATTAATGGTTGTTTCCATGATTTATTATTTGATCCACCCTTTCTTTAAGATTAGATTATTTCATTTGCAATTATTTTTTAATCAGTGTTGTTATATGTGAATTTGGGAAAGATGTTAGGTTAAAGGGATTTGGAAGGGATGTTGTCAGGGACTTGCTAGGTAGGTAATATGGGTTGCAGGTAGGATGTAATAGAGAGATGCAGGATATAATATGAGGCTGAAGTCAGGGAGTATAACACTGAGGTAACAAAATTTCCAGGGAGTGGATAAATTAATCTAAACAGGCAAAGAACATCAGGGCTTATAGACTAGGACTTAGACTAAAGACAAACTGAAGGGAAATAGACTGATTGAAATTAACTACAGGCTTTAGTTAATTTCACAGGAAAGGACTTGTTTTGCAGTTACACATTCCTTCAAGATGGAAACCCCAGCTTCCCTCAAACCCAGAGTATGTTGATTCTATTCCTCTTCTTCCCTTTTCTTACTAATTAACTGACAAAGTAGGTAACAGGTCCTTTTTAAACACAAAAGGGGTTTATTGTCTTCTCAGGTTAAATTGTCAGGTAAAAGGAATTAAAGGAAGCCCTAAAAGTTGCTTAAAGAAACCTCAGATGGGGGAAGGGAAGCAGAGATGGGGTTTGAGCAAGGTCCTGCCCTGACTCAACTCTCAAGGTGATCTTGAAATCAAAAGGGATTATGATATGGCTACCAAACCTCTCTAGATAATGTACTGCAAGAGTAGAGCTGAACTCTCACAGATTTGAAACTACTCTCTAATTTCAATCTCCTTATTCAATCCTATCAGACATTTAGGTAAGGGAAAGGAAGGTAGGGAAATGAGGTAGAGTATGGAGATTCAAAGGATTTATCTAAATTAACAAATCTCAAAAAACACTCCAAGTTTCCAATCTCAAGAAAGAGAATAAGCAGCTCAGCTGGCCCTAGTTCTCTCCACCAGTTCCCAGATCCAACTGAAACTTTTTTTCCATGATTCTAAACTCCTAACTGACATCAAAACTCAGCCAAAGCCTGCAAAACTGATCTGGCCCCCCTCTCTGTACTACAGTGCATCCACAGCACTTTACTGAATGTAATTTTATTGCATTATAATCGAAAGAGAAGGCATTTAATATTTCTGCTTTTCTGAATTTATTTAAGAGGTTTTTATGCCCTAATACATACCCATTTTTTGTGAAGGTGTTATATGGAGTTGAGAAAAAGGCATATTCCTTTCTAATCGTTTTCATTTTTCCTAAAGGGTATTATATCTAATTTTAAAAAATTATATTCATCCCCTTAACTTCTTTTTCTCTTACTTTTTATGGTTAGACTTATCTAACTCTGAGAGGAGAAATTTGAGGTCTCTCACTATTGCATTTTTAATGTCTGTTTCCTCCTTTAAATCACTTAATATTTTTTAAAAATGTGGATGCCATGCCTTTTTTAAAAACATTTATTAATATCCATTTTTAACCTGTTTACATACTTTATGCCCCTACTTTCCCCTTCACCCCTCGCTCACCCCCACCCATGGCCGAAGCACATTTCCACTAGTTGTAACATGTGTCCTTGTTCAGGGCCTATTTCCATATTGTTGTTAGTTGCATTGGTGTGGTAGTTTCTAGTCCACATCCCCAATCATGTCCGCCTCAGCCCATGCATTCAAGCAGTTGTTTATCTTCTATGTTTCCTCTCCTGCAGATCTTCCTCTGAATGTGGGTAGCGTTCTTTACCATAAATCCCTCAGAGCTGTCTTATGTCATTGCATTGTTGCTGGTAGAGAAGTCCATTACATTCCATTTTACCACAGCATATCAGTCTCTGTGTACAATGTTCTTCTGGCTCTGCTCCTTTCACTCTGCATCAGTTCCTGGAGGTCTTTCCAGTTCGCCTGGAACTCCTCCAGTTTATTATTCCTTTTAGCACAATAGTATTCCATCACCCGCATATACCACAGTTTGTTCAGCCATTCCCCAATTGAAGGACATAACCTCCCTTTCCAGTTCTTTGCCACCACAAAAAGTGCAGTTATAAATATTTTCATACAAGTCTGTTTATCTATGATCTCTTTGGGGTACAGACCCAACAATGGTATGGCTGGATCAAAGGGCAGGCATTCTTTTATAGCCCTTTGAGCATGATTCCAAATTGCCAGCCAGAATGGTTGGATCAGTTCACAACTCCACCAGCAATGCATTAATGTCCCAATTTTGCCACATCCCCTCCAGCATTCATTACTCTCCCCTTCTTTTATTTTAGCCAATCTGCTAGGTGTGAGGTGATATCTCAGAGTTGTTTTGATTTGCATTTCTCTAATTATTAAAGATTTAGAGCACTTTCTCATGTGCTTATTGATACTTTTGTTTTCTTTACCTGAAAATTGCCTATTCATGTCTCTTGCGCATTTATCAATTGGGGAATGGCTTGATTTTTTATACAATTGCTTTAACTCCTTGTATATTTGAGTAATTAGACCCCTGTCAGAGTTTTTTGTTATAAAGATTTTTTCCCAATTTGTTGTTTCCCTTCTGATTTTGACTACATTATTTTTGTTGGGCTCTTTGTGTTTATCATACACTGTCTTGCTGATGTCATTAACCCCAAGTCTATTCCACTGATCCTCCCTTCTATCTCTTAGCCAGTACAATTTTGTTTTGATGACTGCTGCTTTATAGTATAGTTTAATATCTGGTACTACTAGGCCCTCTTCCTTCACATTTTTTTTCATTATTTCCCTTGATATTCTTGATCTTTTGTTATTCTAAATGAACTTTGTTATAGTTTTTCCTAATTCAGTAAAGAATATTTTTGGTAATTTGATAGGTATGGCACAAAATAGGTAAATTAATTTGGGTAGGATGTTCATTTTTATTATGTTGGCTCGTCCTACCCATGAACAATTAATAGTTTTCTAATTGTTGAGATCTAGTTTTATTTGTTTGGAAAGTGTTTTGTAGTTGTTTTTTTATAATAGCTGTGTTTGTTTTGGTAGATACATTCCTAAGTATTTTATATTGTCTAGGGTGATTTTAAATGGTGTTTCTCTTTCTACCTCTTGTTGTTCTAATGTGTTGGAAATATATAGAAATGCTCATGATTTATGTGCATTTATTTTGTATCCTGCAACTTTGCTAAAGTTGTTGATTATTTCTACAAGCTTCTTAGTTGATTCTCTAGGATTTTTTAAGTATACCATCATATCATCTGCAAAGAGTGATAGCTTAGTCTCCTCATTGCCTATTCTGATCCCTTCAATTTCTTTTTCTTCTCTAATTGCTACTGCTAGTGTTTCTAATACTATGTTGAATAATAAAGGTGATAATAGGCATCCTTGTTTCACTCCTGATCTGATTGGGAAGGTTTCTAATTTGCCCCCAATGCATATGATGCTTGTTGATGGTTTTAGGTATATACTGCTGATTATTTTTAGGAAAGGTCCTTCTATTCCTGTACTTTTCAGTGTTTTCAATAGGAATGGATGCTGTATTTTGTCAAAGGCTTTTTCAGCATCTATTGAGATAATCATGTAGATGGTTTTCCTAATGTTGAAGCATCCTTGCATTCCTGGTATAAATCCCACCTGATCATGGTGGATGATCTTCTTAATTGCTTACTGGGGTCTCTTTGCTAGTATTTTATTTAAGATTTTTGCATCTATGTTCATTAGGGAGATTGGGACCCTGTGCAGCTGGGAGCACAGCTTTGGGAGCTGTGCCCTGAGACTGAGGAAGGAGCCTCAGGCAGAGGGGCAGACTGGGAGGACCACCAGGAGGCATGACCCCGAGAAAAATGAGACCTGAGACCTTGGGAGCCTAGAGAGCACAGACAGACCCTTAGTGGGAGGATAAAGCTCAGAAGGTGCTGGGCTAACAATGGCAAGCCAAAATCGGGAACCCCAGAAGAGAAATGTCATGGAGAAGAAATCTATAACACTGGACAACTTTTACACAGAGAAAATCCAGACAACAGAGCAAACAGCAGAGGAGAACAAATAAGTAACCATATCCAAACCTTTCCAAATTAATGAAAAGTGGTCACAAGCTATTGAAGAGTTCAAATCTGAAATGATGAGAAAGATGGAAGAGATCTGGCAAGAAAATAACAGTTTAAAAGGCAGAATTTTGCAATTGGAAAGTGAGGCTCAGAAATCAAATGAACTGATAAGCAAATTGAACACCAGAAATGACCAGCTGGAAGCCTTTAAGAACCAAACAGACCAGATTGAAAAGGAAAACCAAAAGATTACAGCCAAAAACAAGTCCCTAAAAGCTAGAATTTAGCAATTAGAAGCTAATGATCTATCAAGACAGTAAGAACAAATAAAACAAAATTAAAAGACTGATAAAATAGAAGGAAACATGAAATATCTCAATGACAAAGTGACAGACCAAGAAAACCTGTCTAGAAGAGACAATCTGACAATCATTGGTCTTCCTGAAAAAGTAGAAATTAATAGAAATCTGGACTCCATACTAAAAGAAATTATTCAGCAAAATTGCCCTGAAGTTCTACAACAAGAGGGCAATATAGATATTGAAAGAATCCATAGATCACCCTCTACACTAGACCCAGAAAAGACAATCCCCAGGAATATAATAGTCAAATTCAAGAGCTTCCAAGTAAAAGAAAAAATCTTACAAGAAGCCAGAAAGAGACAATTCAAATATCAAGGAGCACGAATCGGGGTCTTGAAGCCTCCACACTAAAAGACCCCAAGGCTTGGAATATGATATTCAGAAAGGCAAGAAAACTGGGTCTTCAACCGCAGTTCAACTACCCATCAAAACTGACTATATACTTCCAGGGGAAAGTATGGGCATTTGAAAAAAATTGAAGATTTCCAAGTATTTGCACAGAAAAGACCAGGACTAAATGGAAACTTTGATATCTAACCACAAAAATTAAGAGAAACATGAAAAGGTAAATAAGAAACAGAGGGGAAAGAAAGAAAACTCATAATTTTTAAATTCACCTCTTTAAGGCCTTCAATAAGATCTAATTATCTGTATTCCTATTTGGAGAAATGTTATGTATAATTCCCTGTAAGGAACTCTATTCACTATTATAGTATTCACTCTTATAGTAATCAGAATAATAATTCATAGGGAGAGGGTGGAATACTAAATGGTCTAAGATGATATGGGGGGAGGAAAGAGGAGGGTGAATAGTAGGGAAAACCAAGAGAAACTTGAGGGAATAAGAAAAATAGGATATTCTATTACACACAAAGAGGGCATGGGAAGGGGAGGGGACAAATACTATTATAAGAAGGAGAGGAAGGGAGCTTTAAGAGGTAATATTTAAACCTCACTCTCAGTGTAATCAACCCCTAGAGGGAAGAGTAGCTGTATTATCCATTGGGATATAAAACTCTATCTAACCCTACTGAGAAAGTCAGAAGGGACAAACCAAAGGAAGAGGGGAGTGGGGAGGTCAAAAAAGGGAGGGGAGAAGAAGGGGGAGGGAATTCATTAGGCCTTTAAAAATAAAAAGAGGGGAATAATAAGGGAGGGGGTAGAAAGTGAAGTTAATCAAGGGAGGGGACAAGAGTTACTGTCTTAAAGCAAACCACTGGTTTAAAAGGAAATAGGGTAAGAAGAAGGGGTAGGACTAGGGGAGGATACAAAAATGCTAACGAATGCACAACTGATAATTATAATTCTGAATGTGAATGGGATGAACTCGCTCATAAAACAGAAGCAAATAGCAGAGTGGATTAGAAACCAAAATCCTACCATATGTTGTCTACAAGAAACACATATGAGGTGGGTGGACATACACAACTTTAAGGTTAAGGGCTTGAGCAAAATCTCTTGGGCATTGAATGAGAGAACTAGGTGTAATTGTAAGTAGAGTGATGGATATCACATCAGAAACAAGGTTCAAAGTGACTTGCCCCAGGACAACTTATCCTCTATCAAACTTATTTTCCTTATCTGTAAAATAAAGATAATAATTGGTGTGACCACAAATGAGATACAATTTTCAAAGGGCATTGCAAAACTTAAAGCCTAGAACATACCAGCTATCATTATCATCACTGTGGTACTCAGCATTGTCATTTTTGTTGTTGTTTTCAGATATTCCCTCTATTAATGAATTATCTGTTAAATCTACTTAGAATGAGAAAAGTTATTCAAAAATGCAAAGTAGAATTTTTGATGCAAGGAAGGCATCCTAGCCTTATTTATTTTGGCAATCTTTGCTGAGAAAGAATGTCATAAATACACATTTTGAATTTCTACTGTCTATGGAGCTTCTCTTCCCCTATTGCCCAAGTGAGCACATTGTAGACCTGTCTGCTTTTCCTTCATTCAGAACACCAGATGGCTATGGAAGCACATAATGTACAATGAACCATTTACTCCTCCTACTCAAGATGTGTGCACACAGATCCCATAACAAAATTTCACTTAAACTGTCCTACAGCCAAGACTTGTGTGTAATTAACCCAACATATGCCAACAGAGTGATTTGAAATGATTTTTATTATAGCACAAACCAAGCTAAAGGCTCAAGATCCTGATTATCACAGCAATATCTTTGTCCAGGTCAACACTTTTTTCTTGATTTCTTGCCACTAACCAAATAACTTGCCATGGGCAAGGACAATTTCAAACCAACAGGAAAATAGGGATTTTAAATGATCATTTTTCCTTACAGAAATAAAACCACACATATTAGGCACAATTGTATTTTTCAACAGCTATCAATGATGGTGTTGTCAAAATTCAACCTTGACTTTAAAGTCAGCTTTTTGCCTTTAAAAGAAGTAGCATCACAAAATGTGAATTTACTTTGTTTTATGTAAATTGGGGACAAAGATATGTCCTTTTCAGCTTGTTTGAATGTTCCAAATTGTGAAAAGCAATAAGCTATGCTCTTCCAATTTTACCATTAAGCTTTCAAATTCTTCTATAATCTCCAGGTTTTAAATTTGTTTTTAATCCTTTGGATATTTAGATTCATGAGACTTCAAAGGTCATCTGAGTCTGCCATTTTACAAATGAGGAAATTACTGAGGACCTGAGAATTTAAATGGCTTACTCAAGGTCACATGAGAAGAGGTGGATGACCTAGGATTTTATTTTATTTTATTTTATTTATTTTTAAAACCCTTACCTTCCAGCTTAGAATCAATACTGTAAATTGGTTCCAAGGCAGAAGAGTGGCAAGGGGGTTAAGTGACTTGCCCAGGGTCACACAGCTAGAAAGTTGAACGTTGGACCTACTGGTTCTTTGCTTGGCTCTCTGAGCCACCCAACTTCCCCCTATCATCACCATTTTAAAAATTAAAAAAAAATAGCATGTGATTTGGGGACAATTACCTGAGGCCAGATTCAAACATAGTAACCTATCTGGTACCAGGTACTTTCAGGAAAACCATTTCATCCACAAGTATTGTGCCAGGTACTGTTATTTAGCATCATGTTATTCTCCTTCAATGGGACCCCCAAAGTTGGAATGAATGGACACAGATGCTTCAATTTCCACAATGCTTCAATTTCAATACACAACTGGGGAGTCACATAGGAATGAGAAGGAGCGGGTACCTGTGGTCTTTTCCAAAAAACATATTCCTAGCTATTTCAGCTTTAATATGTTATAAGGCTGAAACAAAGATCCTCAGATGGTCTGTCCTTTTTTAAAAATTTTATTAAAAACAACAAGGGCAACAAGCAATTATCAAATGTACAGTAATGATTTCTGGAGCATTGTGTTCCTGCCTTGAGCACTGAATGCTGCTGTTTGCCATGGGTCTGGTTCTGCACCCTGGGAATTTTCTTCTCTAGGCTGTTATATGCATTGTTATTCATGTAGCATTTATATGCAGGGTGAGTATTTCTGTAAGACATCTAGAGAACAACTTCCAGGTGAGTTGCTTTCAGCAAAATCCTTACTGATTCACCCAAGGCAGGGTTCTCTCAGGGAAGCATTCTTACAGCTGTTGGCAGTGGACTTCACAAGACCCTATGGGGAGATATCAGGAATAACCACAGTCCTCCAAAAAGCCTAACTGGCAACTTGTGGAATGCATAAAATCGCTCATCTTTCTGAATTCCTCACAAACAATCCAGGAACCCTCTGTTCAACAACAAAACAGTATTATCAATTCCACTGTATTCATTTAGTAAGTTTTCAAATTTTAAAAAATGATGTTATCTATTTTGAACCCTTTACTCTTTGACAACTGCAGTTTCTAGTCAAGATACACTAGGAAAAAATGATTAAACGAGTATAGTTTGTCTTTGGCAGGTCCCCATATATTTTTGCTCTCATAGAAATAACTAAGGTAGGACAATTGGGACTACATTCTACATCTTTCTACTAAATTTAGTGGGCAATCTTTGCACTACTTAAAAGCTACAAGCAATAAACCTAAGTACTCATTTGTAAGCACAATTTGTTAAATTTGTTAAAATATGAAGTTACCATATGGTAGGCTAGAGTAAACTGTCCTGTCATGTTCCCACCTTCCATCCTACCTTGACAGACAGTATATGTCATGTTGTTTTTTCTCATCTGGGGTGGTTTGTGGGCTTTATCCCTAGTGTAAAAATTCCTACTTACAGCTTAGAGTGCTTTAAGCCTTAGGTATCATTGTACTGATTCCTTGACCAAATTATCTCATCAAACTTTATCTGTCCCACTGTATGCCCTATTTCTTTACACTTTTCAAGTCAAAAGCTATTTTATATTTTAAAAATTTACCATATTTGTGGTCTCATCCACAAATACCTATCCCCTCTGTCAGAACAGATCACAATCTCTCCAGGTCTTCTCACCTGCTAAGATTCTTATATATATTTTTCCATAAATTGCCGAGAAGATCTACTGAAATATCACTGAAAATATCCAAGTTGCATTAGATAAAAATTTCCCAGAGATGCTATAATGGGAGTTTCTTTGTTGGCAGAGGTGGTGAATTAGGTGGTTTCAAATGACCTTTTAGTGGTAGGGAGGAAGAGAACGTTGATTGCAATATCAGAAAATGATTATTTAGAATGATATCAACATGTCATCTGGAAAAAAATTAAAAATTAAAAAATTTATTTTTAGTTATTTGATTCAATTAAAATATACTTAAATTGGTGGAGATGGGAAAGGAAAAGCAAGCACATTTTTAAACATACACCAGTAAAGTACTTGTATTGGCCATGTTTCACTAAATAAGCAATTCTGAATGTTTTTGAATGACTGCACATTTAGGTCATGTCTGCATGATAGGAAACTTTCTGCTAGAGTAAACTGGTAAATAAGAGCCCTTTCATTGTCTCTGACAGGGATGGTTATATGAAGTCATGTCATTTTACCTAAATAAATTAGGAGTAGTGGGGGAAGGGAACTGATTTTGCTCAAATTATTGGTCTCTATTCTTTATAGTGATTGTGGTTATTGTCCTTTATACTGGAAGAGGACTAAAACGACATCCCACTGGGTGATGTCTTTTCACTCAACCATAAACTGGATAGAAGTGAGGCAGAAATGCACAAAGATGTCTGCATCACTCTCTCTTCTAGTCATCAAAGTTTAGCTGCAAGATGAAAGTCAAGATGACTAATGATAGCCTGGGATGTAGCGGATGACTTTGGCTTCTTCAGTGTCTAAGCAAGCACTAAGCACTCCATAGCACTTGCTTCTTCTACTTTCATGAAAATTGGAACAAATTGTTCTCTTTCACTGAAGGACGTCTTCATGTTCCTCAAGTAGACAACATCCTCATCACCAGTGGGTTGGAGACAAGTCAATTACTCTCAGCCTGGCTTAGCCAGCCTACTGAGATGGTTTACAGGATGGTGGCTATTTTGTATTGAACAGCTACTTGGAGCCATATGTGAACAGAATGACAGGTGGACACCAAAGGAAGAAAGCAGCCCTGAAATGGCCTTGACAAACCCACATGCCATAGGTACTAGTCCTTCCTAAACATCCTGTCCCTCCCATAGTGCTTACACCAAATCAAATGACTAATACCTATATAATAGGATGTCAAAGTTACTTCATTCTATTACTATATATAACTGTTCCACTCCAACTTCAGAACTGTATAGACCAACCTCATCATTTTATAGAAGAGGAAACTAAAATCTAGTCAAGACTTGTCCAACCTTACACAGGAAGTAAGTATCTAAGACAGGATTTGAATACAGAATTTGAATCCTTTGATTTCTGAGCCAGTGCTTTTTTCACTGCACCAAAGGCAACTGTTTTAGTTGCTCCCTTCATTCAAATGGAAGTTCTTTGAGGTCAGGGATGGCTTTATTTTAGTCTTATCTTTGCTTCTCTAGTGCCTAGAATAATGCTTTATATTTTTTCTGAAGAGAGGAAGGGGGGGAATTGGGCTAATGATTTTAATAGTATAGGGAATTCCCAGTTAGGAAACTTCATCTGTCAATGCACATCTGCATCTATTCTGCAACTTAGAGTTTTTGAGAGTTGCCTGGAAGACTGGGAGGTTATGTGATTTTTTCAGGGTCACACAATCAGCAAGTATAAGAAGCAGAACTCAAACTTTCTGACTTCAAGGTCAATTCTCTAAGTACTACATGAAACAGCTTCCAATCTTGCTTATAATAAGCATATAATAAATGTGTGTTAAATCACTGCGTACTTCATACTGTATCTAAATCTATATAATACATTAAAATGGAATGCTGTTGTATAAGAAAAAAAGAAAGATAAGTCATTCAACTGCTTCTATTAAATAGAAGCAGAAATGTATTTACTGCCCTCAAGAGACTTACTTTCTAATGAGGAAGAAAGCACATAAAAGGGAGCTGAAATGGGAGAAGGTATCCAACTAAGAGAAACAGTTTAGACATTCCCAATATAAATAACAAATGGACTTTTGGATAGATGATCTTATTGTCATTCATTGGGTTGGTCATGTGTATTCATGGACAAATCATCACTTAAAACAGTCTGGTTTTAGAGCTGCCTATGTAGAACCCTTCCCCAAAATATAATTTCCAACCAGATGCCACAGTGTCTAAAAATCGTTCAGTAGGTTAACGGTTATATTCTTTCAAAATGTAAATACTCTTTGGAGGAAAAACAAATTTAATCTTCCACATTAGTATGGATTCTTGTGTAATAATTCTAACAAAGACTAAAATATTCTGAGTGCATAGAGTTTTTGAGAGCTTGGAGGAGAACTTTATAGGAATAAGAGAAAGTAGAAAAAGACCTGCAATAAACTTCCCTTCATATTCCCATAAGAGGACCAGCCCTAAACCTATACATTTTCCTCTAAATACTCATGGGGGTGATAATCATTGACATACATGATGTCTGAAAATTCACAGAATTTTTTACATGTATCATCCATTCAAACCTCAGTATAACTCTGCAAAGTAGACATCAATATCTCCATTTTACAAATGTTGAAACTGAGATTCAGAGATGTAGTGGCTTCCAAAGGTCACACAACTAGTAGATATGAAGGCAGGATTCCAATTCTGAATTTTCTGGCTCCAAGTCTATATCGTTGTCCCATTATATTACACCACAAGAATTATATTTCATGTATCTCATGTTGACTATACAAACTGGTTTTTAATTCATTAAAAAATAAGACATTATCACTCACATTTTATATACCCTATATTTTGTTCATTCAAAGACTAGCAAAGAATAATCATTCCTGCAGTTTTGGTTATCTGAAAACATAGCTAGTTTCACAAAGGTCATGATTATATAAAAATTCTCCATTTCTTTAAGACCACTTGTAACATCCTAGATTTGCCACCAAGACTAGCAAACTGGAGTCACACAAAGAGAATTGCCAAGGAGTAGTAAAAAATAAAATAAAGGAAATCTTCACTAGTGTGAAATTTCTGCTTGAATCCCTGACCTATATTTCATGAATATGGAAGAGAAGCCCCAGAAAAGACCAATTTACTAAAACAGACTTTTAAGGTAGGTAGTAACCTATCTGATTTACATTATGTTGAAATGACCTTTACTATTTTAAGGTAGAAATCTCATTTATGTTTCTGTTCATGGAAACATCATCAATCTCCACTAAACAGCCTAAGTGGTCTCATTCAGGGTACATGCCTTTCTGAAAGATGCAAATATTACTAGAGGAATTTAATTCATGTATTAAAGGAGGAAATGCCCCCCCAAAATCGAGACCATAATAAAATCTAGCAAAATAAACACTAATTTTTTTGTATAATCCTTATCTTCTATCTTGCAACCAATACAACATATTGCTTCCAAGGCAGAAGAGTAGTAAGGACTAGGCAATGGGGGTTAAGTGACTTGTCCAGAGTCACGCAACTAGGAAGTGTGTGAGGACAGATTTGAACCCAGGATCTCTCATCTCTAGTCTGACTTTCTATCCACTAGGCCACCCAGATGCACCCTTAAAACTCATATTTTATGTGACTGAATGAATGCTTGACTTTTATCTAAATGTTTGACTATTTTCTCAACATATATCCCACTGGTAACCATGAAATTCCTTGAAATAACTTGTTTTTGTTAAATTGCTGAGGCTTTAAAAATGTTTCAATGGGCATATTTTTAAATGCCATGACTAAATAACAGGTCATATTAATATAGCACTTTTACATATTGATATAAGTTTTTTAATCCTTAACTTCTGTGTATTGGTTCATAAGTGGAAGAGTGGTAAGGGTGGGCAATGGGGGTCAAGTGACTTGCCCAGGGTCACACGGCTAGGAAGTGTCTGAGGCCAGATTTGAACCTCTTGTCTCTAGGCCCAGCTGGCTCTCGATCCACTGAGATAACCAGCTGCCCTTGATATAATTTTTAATCATCTTTTTCTGATATTTTGTGACCTATACTCTGTCCCTTCTTACCCCCTCTCAAAGATGGCAAGTAATATGATATGGGCTACATATATGCTATCATTCAATACATATCTCCATATTTTTCATATTGTGAAAGAAGATACATTGCTTACACAAGGAAAAAATGCACGAAGTTTATAAAATGAAAATTGGTATGCTTCCATCTGCATTCAGACTCTATCAGTTCTTTCTAGGGTGGTGGATAGCTTTTATCATCATGAGTTTCTTGGGGTTGTCTTGGATCCTTGCATTGCTGATAACAGTTAAATTATTCACATGTAATCATAATATATAATTGCTTTTACTATGTATAATAGTATCTTGATTATCATCACTTCACTTTGTATCATTTCATATGTCTTTCATTTTTTAAATCATCATATAGTACTTTAAAACTATGGAAATATGTACCAAGGATATATAATAGGGAAATTCTCATAATTCTACAAGGTAGTTACAGACAGCATTATTATTCCCATTTTACAGATGAGGAAACTGGGTCTCTCAGAAGAAAAATTATTTTTTTTTATTTTAAACCCTTAACTTCTGTGCATTGACTCATAGGTGGAAGAGTGGTAACGGTAGGCAATGGGGGTCAAGTGACTTGCCCAGGGTCACACAGCTGGGAAGTGTCTGAGGCCGGATTTAGAAAAATTATTTTTTCCAAATTATGTAGATAATTTGAGTGGTTGACTCAGTTCTAGAACTCATGTCTTCTTACTTGAACCCTATTATTGACTTTTCAGTTAACCAAGCTGCTTATTATCAACCAATCAATATTCTTCTGAGACAAATTAGAGTCCAGATTTGTGATGATCTGACTATTCCCAGTGTAACTTTTCAAAACAATAAAATGAGCTTATGGCAGCTCAGTGTCCTCATTATATGCTGTTCAAACATGCAAAAAAAATGTTTATTGAAAGTGACAGATTGTGTTTGTGCCTGTGCTTACTTTTTTTTACCAAGGCTAATTTGTTGAGTTGTTAATCCCATTTTGAAGTTGTTAAAAAAAAATCTTCCTAGTAAGGACAGGCTAATGAATCATTAGACTTAGAAGAGCATATTCCACTAATGCATTCCTGTCTGCTAATTTGATGATCACTCTATTCAACAGGTAGATATTGAATGTTTTCCATATATATATATATATATATATATATATATATATCTCACTGATATATAAGTACATATCAGCGGGATAGAATCTCATAGTTTAGGTGACATGGTCTACCATATGTTCCTCTATCTACCTGCCATCAATCACACTTAAAGGACATCAGACTCATTTAAGTTGTAAAATATAGTATTTTAGAATTAAAAGTAAGAAAATAAACATTTATTTATTAATCAGTGACTATTCACTGTGGTTGTTAAGTTTTATGGATAAAAGTAAAGCAAAACAAAAAGGACAACAACTGAATAAGATAGTCTTATAGCCTTCTCAAATGGAAATAACTTCTATCCCACACACCTGTGATTCCTAACTCTGGTCAGTTCCTTCTAGAACTTCAATTTGATGTTAACTTTTTTCCCACCCCACCCTGTCCCATTCCTAGTTTTTAAGTTTTCTTTTATATGTTATCTTCCTTTATTAGAATATGAGTTTCTTGAGGACAGGACTGTCTTGTCTTTTCTCAGTCTTAGAGGCCAGGAAAAAAACAGTGATTCCATAAGAGACTGAGAACAATGGTGCAGTTTATAGAGTGCTAGATTTGGAGTCAGGACGATCTGGGCTTGAATTTTGTCTCAGACACTAATTAAAAATCCTCAGTAAGTCATTAAATATCTTAATTTCCTCATCTGTAAAATGTGAATAATAATAATAGCACCTGCTTCACAGGGTTATTGTGAAAACAGAATTAAACAATCTATGCAAAGTGCTTTGCAAACCTTAAAATAACTTAAAACCTTTCCCAATAAGATCAGGAGTGAAGCAAGAATGTCTGTTATTATAATACTATTCAATATTGTACTAGAAATGTGAGCTATAACAATGAGAAAAGAAGAAAATGAAAGAAATAGAATAGGCAGTGAGGAAGTAAAGCTAATACTCTTTGCAGATCATAAGATGCTGCAGTCAGAGAATCTAGAGAATCAACCAAAAACTATTCAGAACAAAATTAACAAATACAAAATAAACCTACATAAACCATGAGCATTTTCTTATAATATCCATATCATATAACAGTAAGACATGGAAAGAGAAATCCCATTTAAAATAACTACAGACAATATGAAATACCTGGAGCCTGCTTGCTAAGACAAAGCCAGAACTATATGAATACAATTATCAAACACTTTAACTAAAGATATAAAGAGGAGAAATGGGCAGTGCCCCATTTCTCTTTATATCTTTAGTTAAATTTCTTAAATGGCTTTATCTAATCCATCGTGTCTATTTTCCCACAAGCAATCCCTTCTTAATCACCTGCCATCTGTCTTTTGTCCCCATCACTCCACTAAAATTACTCTCTGAAGACACAAATACCCCCCTCTGGAAAAATGTTCTGGCCTATTATCAGTCTTCATCCTTCCTACCTTTTTAGCCCAATTTATCATAGTTGAATTCTCCTTCTTTTCTTGAAAAAGAAAGATGGCCCTAAAGTTATAAAGCCCCAAAACTGAGAACAGAAAGGTGGAAGTCATGAGACAAAGATTTCAATCTAACAGAGATGCAAACCCCAGCAGAGACCAGTAATGGCTAACAAGATAATATCACTAGAGAACATGAACAATCCTACAATGTATTTAAAAGTTAAGAAGTTGCTTGGAAAGTAGTTTGATAAGAACAGGTAGGGAACATAGGTAAGAAAAAGTACTTATTAAAATACTTAAATTGTTCAAAAAAAGAAAGTGTCCTTGAGCAGGACCATTTAAGTCAGACCAAAGAAAATAGTATGTTCTTTACTAGTTAATTAATTAGCATTTTTAAGCTCTTTTTACATACTTTATTATATAGAATAAAGAGAGGGAGGAGAGTTGCTGGAACTGTTCAAGATCCTGTGTTGTCTTTTGTAATAGGGAGAATGGAGTTAAGGAGGATGTCAAAGATGTATCTTGGAGAAACAAAAATTTAATTTAGGACAAAATGGAATTCACTGTGCTCTCCACAAATTATTTTTTCAGCACCATATATTTTGTTAACAATTCCTTTGATATAATGTAAATTCTATTTCAAAGGTTGTGTAATTGATGAAAAAGTATGTATATGTGTTGGTAATTATTGATATATTCTTGACTTGATTTTGTAATTGATAATGTCGATGATTTTTTAGTCATTTATTCATTTCCCCTCTTTTAGATATATTTATATGAATAACCTTAAAACTGTTATACTACCAGCACAGAATTTCTCTACATATACTTGGTTGGGTCAGGTTGTTCTTCCCATTTTTTTCTTTAATGGCAATTCTACTTACAATTTTAACTAGACTATAATGTTGCAGTCCTAGTGTGGATAGCTCTGCAGCCATTGTGAGGATAATACTTTGTAATAAACCTCTTAGCAGAGCTTTGTTCATTTTTTTTTCATTTGTTAGCCTTCTTAAATGCTCTTGGGAATATTTGACAATTAAATTTCATGCCAAGCTTTCAGTAAACATATGATTACCCTCTACTCCTTGCTCTTTTATGAAGGGATTCATCTCATACTTACAAACTTTTACAGAGAATTTTATGGATAAATGTACATCCTGAATTAGCATTTCCCTTCATTGACATATTTTTCCTCTGCAAGTAGATCAATTCTTTGCTGGCTAAGGCAATTTCTATATTATCTTTGTCCCTTCCTTGTAATAATTGCTTTACATTAATTAAACTTCCCTAGGAAATGCTCTGGGTCCATATACTGACCCAGCTACTGTTTGAAAACCCATCCCATCTCTTAGCAGCACATTCTACTTTTAGACAGGGCATTAGCTATTTCTGTCACTAAGCTAAAATATTCTTCTTTATGACTTTCTCATATAGTACCATAATATGTCCTCTGAGGCCAAATGGAGCATATTTCTTCCCTATTACAATTCTTCAAATACTTGAGGACAGAGCTTGAAGCCAGATCCTCCTATTTCCAAGGTCAACTCACTTTAAACCATTCTATGCTATTAATCCAAGCCTTCATTCTTAACACCTTGGTCCTAATCTCAATTCTATCCCTAGCTGTGTGACTATAAGTAAGTCATTGAATTTCTATCAGCCTCAGTTTCCTCATTTGTAAAATTAGAGGGAATAATGAACACTATTAGAGTCCCATTTCAATGACTCTCTGTTGGATGAGTGCTTAAAAGCTCTGCCAAAAGAAGCAGAGGCTCCATTAGGTATTAGCATAGGATAAAGCTTTTAGTGAAGGCCTATTGAGAGACTTTGAAATTAGACAAATGTGGAGAAGCTCTTCACTAAAATCTGGGTCTAGTGATGGAGATGGAGGTGATGGAGATATTTTACCTGTAGTCATTTATGAAACAGAAATATATACATAATGAGTGTTATTCTATAATGACCCAAATCCATAAAGGTCTCTTTCTATTTCCAGAGAAATTATACTGAAGTGGCAGAAAACAGGACCAAGAATATCATATAATATTAATTTAACTTATGATCTCTGGTATATAATTTTGGTCCAATGACTAAATGGCCAAAATATTAGTAGGGGGCCAGATGATCATTGAGGATCTTTTCAAATAACATTTTATGACTTTGTGTCATCATGCACATGGGCATTAATGGTTAGTCAGTTTTCCCCATTGAGAGAGGATAAGGCACTTAATAAAATCACAGAACAATAATTATCCATAAATAGAAATACTTTGGAGGTTATGTTTGTTCTAGTGATGCTAGCAGTCAGTACATCCTGGCTATTAACCACCACCTAAAGAAGTTGGCCAGGGCTGTTCTTTGAGAGAGTGTGTATAATTGGAAAATTATAATGTAATTGAAAGGCTTAGAAGAGATACTTCTAAATCAGAGTCAAAATGATTATTATGTGCTTTGAAAAAGCCAAATTGGCTTGTTTCATCTGATTTGAGATACATTTTGGAAATAACTGTCACCTTAACCATTCAAAAATAAATATGAACCTAACCAGAGCAGATGACTAAACATTCGAATTGGAGATCAGTGTCCCCAGGTCACCTTTTCTGGAAACTATGCATTTTTCAAATGTTTGTTTAATTTTAGTGGCTGCTTCTTATAATTTTATCACATGATTTCACAAGCAGAATTCAATTTTGAATTTTTGATCACCTAATTTCCATCAATATTAATGTTCCCATCAGTTCTAAATGACATTTGATTCACAAAAGTGAAAAGACACTTTTATAGTAGCAAAAAGTAGAACCAAAATAAATGCTAGTCCATTGGGGAATGGTTAAGCAAATTATGGTACATGAATGTAATGATTTTTCTCTACTGTAAGAAATGATTAGTAAAGATGGATACAGAGAAGAATGGAAAGATGTATGAACTGGTAATCAAAACCAAAAAATACTGTACATATAAAAACATGAGCAATTCCTATAACAATATAAGTGGAGATAATAACAAAACAAATATAACCAAGTACTATGAAATTATAATGACTATGTTGTACTCAAATATAAAAGAGATCTCCAATATAGCATATTTAATGAGTGGTCATGTAACTTCTTCTGATTGAATAACTCTAAGAACAGCATCTTAACATCTATTTTGAAAGTCAATTCCACTTTTAGAAAACTTGAATTATTTGTCTTCTTCCTCCAGAAAGCTAATATTTTCCATTTTGCAACTTCCACTCATTGTTCCTGATCCAGTCCTCTGGGAAAGGTGGGATATGAGAATGAGAATTGGTTTTCCAATCCAAAAAACATTTGTTAAGTACCTACTATATAACAGGCACCTTGATAATTAATAGAAAGAAATATAGTCCCAGCACTCAAGGAAAGAGAGGGGGAGAGAGAGAGAGAGAGAGAGAGAGAGAGAGAGAGAGAGAGAGAGAGAAAGAGAGAAAGAGAGAGAGAGAGGAGGTGAGACAGATGGAGAAACAGACAGAGAGACAGACAAAGAGAGAGGCAACTCTCTAAAAAAGTTGCCTAGATGGTGCCAATCTGCATTAGTCTAGGAGTTATTGCACCTAAATATTCCTTGTATTGAGAAAATTAATTTTGGTACCTCTTGCTATGCAAAGTAAGTTAGTGATCTTGTGGTCATATATCAAAAATTCTTAGAATGATTCGCAGCCTATTGGGAGGTGCAATTTAATTCCACAAACATTATTAGGCACCTTCTACCAGGTTGGGAAATATGAAAAAAGATAATAAATGAAACAGTCTCTACATTCAAAGAAATTACCTTCACTTAGTGATAAATGTCTACATAAAAATGCAAAGTAAATAAAAATACATCTATATAAATACATGTAAAGCATATCTAAGTAATAAAAAGTAATTTCAAAGAATACTAACCTATTTTAAGGAATGCCTCTCTGAGAAGGATATAGGAGGTAATGTAGGTGATGTAAAAATTATCGGGACAATATATTTTAAAAGATAATTCAGATCTACTTGGATTGGGGAAATATAGCAAGAGGAAAAGGCCTGGGAAAGGCTTTATATAGGATATGGCACCCAGGTTAGATCTGAAGAAAGCTAGAGGTTTTAAGAAACTGAGATCAAGAGGGATAATATTTTCTATGTGGAGGAGATTGGACCATCTGTATATCATACTCAAATGGTAGAATGAAATGGAAAAAAGAAAGAAGGAAGGAAGGAGGGAAGGAAGGAAGGAAGGAAGGAAAAGAGGAAGGAAGTAAGGGAGGGAGAAAGCCAGGAAGGAAGGAAGGAAGGAAGGAAGGAAGGAAGGAAGGAAGGGAGGGAAGAAGGAAGGAAGGGAGAAAGGAACGGAGGGAGGGAAGAAAAAAGAAGAAATAGACTTGAGTCATCAAAATAATAATGGTAGATGCCTGACAGTGTATGACACCCTAAATATTGACAATAACTATCCTAGTGATTAAAAGCAGTGTGTATGCTATTTTATAGAGTACTCACCACAGCATAATACAAATTGTATATCAAGCATAGCACATGGTTTGCTCTTAATTAATTCATCAAGAAATTAACTCAATAGGGTTGTCTCTGGATAGTAGAGAGAGAGATAAATGATTGTATACTGGAAATGTTATACTATATATAAATGATTTAACTCCCCAAATTATCTTCAGCAATGGGGAGGGGATCCTTCTTAACAAATAATCTCATACTGCTTCTCCAACAATGACTGTTTGAATAAATGAGTGAAAGAATGAACAAAAATACATAACAAACTCTGTTCTCTGGGCATTGAAATATTGAAGCAAAGACAGTTGATGACCTCAAAGGAGCTTAGATTTTAAAAGAAGGATCAAAAACATATAGTGATGGTAATATGTCACATGTGGAAAAAAAGACAGAAGGAAGAGAGGATACATTGGTATGGAAAGTTAGAGGGATAATGAGTAGGGACTTTGAGAATGGATTCTCAGATCCATTCTAGGAATTAGAACAAATTGATTTGGTTATAGTTTAAGAACTGAAAAGTTGGGAGGCGGAAGATAAAAATGGAAAACACTTAGGATATAGAAAATAGAAAATCACATCAATATGCAAGCAAAAGGCAGGATTACCTTTTCTGACTATTAAGGCAAATGAATATTTATGAGGATTTATTTTGTACTCTGCATCTTTGCTAAAGTTATTAATTATTTCCACTAGCTTTTTAGTTTATTTTCTCAGATTCTCTAGGTATACCATCATGTCATCTGTAAAGAGTAATATTTTAGTTTTGTCACTGCCTACTTTGATCCCTTCAATTTATTTTTCTTCTCTAATTGTTACTTAAGCAAGTAAAAATGGAATATCAATCTTGCATAAATAGATAGGGATGAAGAGGAGTGCACTAAAATTTTGGAACTATTCACATCTCTACCAATAATGTCCTGTCATACTCTAGTCACTTATGTTTTTATTTTTCTCTAGCATTCCAAACTTCTTTCTATTCATTCTACCCTTTAGTCATTTCATTTCTCACTGTTTTTTCTTTTTTTTACTTTTCCTTTATTTTACTTTCTCACCTCTGCTTAATCCTTTTTTCCCTTTTATTCAAAATCTTGACCTTAGCTAACCAGTTCAATTACATACTGTTCTCTACTCTCAAATTTTTTCATCCCACGGTTTTTAACCTGGGATCTATGGATAAAGTCCAAGTGGCTTCTGAAGTTGAATGGGGAAAATACATCTTTATTTTCTCTAACTTCTACCTGAAATTTAGCATTTCATCCAAGTATTTGAAAAATATTATTCTAAGGTCGTAAATTTTATCAGACTAAAATAGGTTTTAAATAGTTTTTAAAAATAGGTTCTTTACAAACTAAAATGAGACTTAAACAGATCCATGAAAGGTGAAGAATCTCTATTTGATAAACTTACCTTTTTGCCCTATAGCTATACAAGCCTCTCTAAATCCCAATCCTTTGGTACCACCACAACCCATCTCCATTCATACAAGGAAGCTAGAAAATACCACTGAAGGAAATTATACATCATCCCAGCCTCTCCTATCTCCTCCAGGAGATTCACTTTATGAAATGTAGAAATTAAACTAAATGGTAAATGAATGAACTTTTCATCTCTGTGATATGTTCTCTGTTATGAATTCTGTTCTCAAAACCTAGATATTGTCTTCCCTCCCAAAACTAATTTGTCATTAATAATTTTCAACATGTTTGGATTGATTCATCTTACTTCATATACTTCATACTTATACTTCAGACTTGTGTCCCCCCTTCCAATTACAGTATAAACTTCTCATGAATAGGTTCTTTGTACTTATATACCTTGGGCTGCTAGGTGGCACAATGGATGAAGTTCTGTACTTGAAGTTAGGAGGACTCAGTTTTGTGAGTTCAAATTTAGCCTCAGACCCTTATTAGTTGTGTGACTCTGGACAAATCATTTCAATCCCTTTTGGTGTGACCCTGGAAAAATCATTTCACCCCTTTTGCTTCAATTTCCTCATCTGAAAAATGAGTTAGAGAAGGAAATCACAAACCATTCTAGTATCTTTGCCAAGAAAACCTCAAAGAGTCACAGATTCATATACAACTGAAATGCCTAACAGCAATAATAACAACAATAGTTATATTTAGTACCTTACAGTTCCTGTCCAATAGTAGACACTTAAATACCTGTTTATTGATTTTAAATTATAATGATTTTAATAATAACATAGCCAACAACTGTATAGAATTTAAAGTTTGCAAAATTCCTTTAAATTTTAGCTCATTTAGTACTCAAAACATCCCCTGAGATGTATGCTATTATTATCTCCATTTCTTTCGTTTTTGCTAAATAATAACAATAACATATTTACAAAGGGTGATTAGGTTTACAAAACACATTCTTCAACACCTCCTTTTGAATTAGTTCCTGTCAGCCAGAACTATTTTCTGTTTGGTGGTTAGATTTCTCAGTTTACCATGGGACTTGCTTAGTCTCATGAAAACAAGATACCATCTGTTTCTTCCCCGATATAGGCTATGGGTATGGTGTCATTTTCCCTTGAAAGATGGTTGCATAAACATAAATGAGAAGCCATTGACCAATCTGTACTAATGGGAAGGAATAAGAACCATTTATTAAGCACTATGTGCCAGACACCATACAAAGAGCTTTAAAAATATTTCACTTGAGTCACAACAATCTTAGGAAGTAAGTTCTATTATTATCCCTATTTTACAGTTGAATAAACTGAGGCATAAAGAGGTTAAGTAACTTGCCCAGATTCACAGCTAGTTAATGTCTGAGCCCATATTTGAACTCGGATCTTCATGAGACCCAGCGCTCTATCCATTGCTCATATAATTGCCTTGATTCAGATAATTTTTAGTGGTTGTAGTAGATTCAAGGCAGTATTTTAGTGGATAGAATACTGAGCCAGAAGTCACTAAGACTTGGACTCAAATCCTACCCTGAAATCCTACCCTTCATAGCCTGAAAATTTCTTTACCTCAATGTAATTTAGGCAAATCCCTAGGACCTTTCTTCTAGTTCACAGATATTTACCTTCAGTAGATGGTGTTCCCATTCTGAGAGTTCCCCACTCTGGTGAAACCAGAGTTATTGCATGTATCTTTTTTTGGTAAAATCATAAATAAGTATATTCCAGTCATGTATAATAGTTTGCCTCGGAATTTTTTTTATGGAAGCATCTTAGAGGTAGGAAATGGAATTTGGCAAACACACTTCATCATTGTCCCTCTGTCTCTACAAGGGAAGGGAAGGAGTCAAATAATGGAATAAGAATCTCAGTGTTAGAAAGGAGTCCAACCTAAACTACATAGCAATATCTCCTACAACCTCTAGAAATGAGTCATATGATCATGGACCTAGAATTGAAGGCATCTCAGAAGGCAATTTTCGTAAGCCTCTTATTCTATAAATGAGCGAACTGAGATCCAGAGCTTAAAGTGGTTTGACCCATATCACCCAAATAGTAAGTTTAAGAGATAAACTTTGAACCCAGTTCCTCTGACCCCAACATATTCATATTTTTTACATTCTACCATTACATTCTCTTATGAGAATTCATCCAGAAAATTCATTTTTGCTTTTATTTGATCTTTTGACTTGATCTATTTGACTTTTATTTGATCAGTATCTTAAACATTTTTGAATCCTCCAAAGGACTTAGAGTAGGGACTGCACTATCCCCCTTCAATAAAATCAATTGATTGCACTTAAATAAAAAGTTATGAGCATGCCATAATCTTCCAGTCCTCATAATTTGCTAAACTCATGATTGCATGTTAATTACTGTATTGACATGAACATAGGACATTTCAAATGACATAAAACAATACACTAACTTCCCACTTTAAGATCTCATCAGCTACCAATAGAATTAGTTATCATCTCCATAATTGATGATTCTCAGATCTACTTTTCTAGAACTCAACCTTTTTCCTAACCTCTACACTCATATCTTCGGTCTCTTTTGGACATTTCAAACTAGATGTCTCCTAGACGTTTTAAATCAGTATGTTCAGCACTGAGTTAAATATTTTCCCTCCCTATAACCTCCTGCTTCCAAATTTCCTCATTAATACAGAATAGAAATGTCAGATTCACAACATATGGGTCTAATACAGTTCTTAAAACTCCCATGTGTAGCTGAAACCAGATTAAAGTGTAATGAGGAAATGTTTAACAGAATAAATAAAAATAAATAAAACATATGTATCATTAATTTGTGGTTTAAATTAATGCATGGCTCTTAGTGATATAGTTTATAATATGTGCTTTACAGTTCTTAGCTATTTAATCCTGAAGATAATCCTGGGAAGCATTATTATTATTTTCCCCATTTCATAGAAAAGTTAACTGAGGCAAACAGGTTAAGTAACCTGCCTAGGGTCACACAGCTAGTGTGTGTCTACAATTGAATTGAAATGTTCCCAACTCCTCCTGGCTCTAAATCTAGAACAGCTCCATTTAGCTGCAACAATATATTGCTATGTATTATTACTTTTACATCATTTACCATGTATGCCTCTGTCTCTTTGACACTGCCATCATTTTTGTTTAAACCCTTATCTCCTCATGCCCAGACTTTAAAAAAATCTTTAATATTATCAATTTTAATTTTTCCAGATTACATTTCAATACAATTTTTAAATGTTGTTTTCTGACATTTTGCAGTTCATATTATCTCTCCCCTCTTACCAAATTCCTAAAGGAGAAACTGGCAGAGCTCATGAAAGAAATGGATAGTAAATCTATACTAATGGGAGATCTAAATATATCTCTTTCAGATCTAGAGAAATCAAACCAAAAAATAAATAAGAAAGAGATAAGAGAGGTGAATGAAATCCTAGAAAAATTAGATTTAATAGATATGTGGAGAAAAACAAATAGGGACTAAAAGGAATACACCTTCTTTTCAGCTGCACATAGTACATTCACAAAGATTGACCATGTAATAGGGCATGGAAACATTGCAAACAAATGCAAAAGAGCAGAAATAATAAATGTAACCTTTCCAGATCATAATTAGTAAGGCACATGGAGACGCAAATAAAAAATAATTGGAAATTAAATAATATGATTCTCCAAAACCAGATAGTTAAAGAACACATCATAGAAACAATCAATAATTTCATTGAAGATAATGACAATGATGAGACAACCTACCAAACTCTGTGGGATTCAGCTAAGGCAGTACTCAGGGGGGAAATTTCTATCCTCGAGTGCAAGTATTAACAAATTAGAGAGGACAAAGATCAATGAACAGGGCATGCAAATAAAAAAAATAGAAAGGGAACAAATGAAAAATCCCCAGTTAAAGACCAAATTAGAGATTATAAAAATTAAAGGAGAAATCAAAATTGAAAGTAAAAGAACTATTTAATTAATAAATAATACTAGAAGCTGGTACTTTGAAAAAAACAAATAAAATTGACAAAGAACTGGTCAGTCTCATTAAAAAAAGGAAAGAAGAAAACCAAATCATTAGTATCAAAAATGAAAAGGGAGACCTCACCTCTAAGGAAGAGGAAATCAAGGCAATCATTAGAAACTATTTTTCCCAATTATATGGCAATAAATATAGCAACTTATGTGAGATGGATGAATATTTACAAAAATATAAATTGTCTAGATTAACAGTAGAATAAATAGAATACTTAAATAATCCCATATCAGAAAAAGAAATTGAACAAGCCGTCAAAGAACTCCCTAAGAAAAAATCCCTAGGACCAGAGGGATTCACAAAAGAATTCTATCAAACCTTCAAAGAACAACTAATTCCAATGTTACACAACCTATTTGACATAATAAGCAAAGAAGGATTTCTACCAAAACTTTTTTTATGATACAAATATGGTACTGATCTCAAAGCCAGGTAGATCAAAAACAGAGAAAAAAACTACAGACCAATCTCCCTAATGAACAGAGGTGCAAAAATCTGAAACGGAATACTAGCAAAAAGACTCCAGCAAGTGATTGCAAGGGTTATTCATTATGATCAGGTGGAATTTATACCAGGAATGCAAGGATGGTTCAACATAAGGAAAACTATTCACATAATTGACCATATCAACAAGCAAACCATCTGAAACATTTTCTAAAAAATAATAGACAGTGTATACCTAAAACTATCAACAAGCATCATATGCAATGGAGATAAATTAAAAACCTTCCCAATAAGATCAGGAGTGAAACAAGGATGCCCACTATCACCTCTATTATTCAACATAGTACAAGAAACACTAGCAGTAGCAATTAGAGAAGAAAAAGAAATCAAAGGTATTAAAATAGGAAGTGAGGAGACTAAGCTATCACTCTTTGCAGATGATATGATGGTATACTTAAAAAATCCTAGAGAATCAACTAAGAAGCTGGTAGAAATAATCAACAACTTTAGCAAAGTTCCAGGATACAAAATAAATGCACATAAATCATCAGCATTTCTATATATTTCCAACACATCACAGCAGCAAGAAGTAGAAAGAGAAACAACATTTAAAATCACCCTAGACAATATAAAATACTTAGGAATATATCTACCAAAACAAACAAAGGAATTATATGAAAACAACTTGAAAACACTTTCCAAACAATCAAAACTAGATCTAAACATTTAGAAAAACATTGATTGCTTATGGGTAGGTCAAGCTAACATAATAAAAATAACCATTCTAACCAAATTAATTTACCTATTTAGCGCCATACCCATCAAACTACCAAAAAAAATTTTTACTGAATTAGAAAAAAACTATAATAAATTTCATTTGGAATAACAAAAGATCAAGAATATCATGGGAAATAATGAAAAAATGTGAAGGAAGGTGGCTTGGCTGTACCACATATTAAACTATAGTATAAAGCAGTGATCATCAAAATGATATGGTACTGGCTAAGAGACAGAATGGAGAATCAGTGGAATAGACTTGGGGTAAGTGACATCAGCAAGACAGTGTATGATAAACGCAAAGAGCCCAACTTTTGGGACAAAAATCCACTGTTTGACAAAAACTGTTGGGAAAATTGGAAAACAATATGGGAGAGATTAGGTTTAGATCAACATCTCACACCCTATATCAAGATAAATTCAGAATGGGTGAATGGCTTGAATATGAAGAAGGAAACTATAAGTAAATTAAGTGAACACAGAATAGTATACTTGTCAGATCTATGGGAAAGGGAAAATTTTAAAACCAAGCAAGAGTTAGAAAAGAATTACAAAATATAAAATAAATAATTTTGATTATATTAAATTAAAAAGTTTTTGTACAAACAAAAACAATGTAAGCAAAATCAGAAGGGAAACAACAAACTGGGAAAAATCTGTATAACAAAAACTTCTGACAGAGGTCTAATTACTTAAATCTACAAGGAGCTAAATCAATTATATAAAACATCAAGCCATTCTCCAATTGATAAATGGGCAAGGGACATTAATAGGCAATTTTCAGATAATGAAACCAAAAGAATCAATAAGCACAGGAGAAAGTGTTCTAAATCTCTAATAATTAGAGAAATGCAAATCAAAACAACTCTGAGGTATCACCTCACACCTAGCAGATTGGCTAAAATGATAGCAGGGGAGAGTAATGAATGTTGGAGGGGATATGGCAAAATTGGGACATTAATGCATTGCTGGTGAAGTTGTGAACTGATCCAACCATTCTGGATGGCAATTTGGAATTATGCCCAAAGAGCCCTAAAAGACTGCCTGCCCTTTGATCCAGCCATACCATTGCTGGTTTTGTACCTCAAAGAGATCATAGATAAAAAGACTTGTACAAAAATATTTATAGCCACACAAAAAGTGGTGGCAAAAAACTGGAAAACGGAATACTATTGTGCTCAAAGGAATAATAAACTGTAGGAATTCCATGTGAACTGGAAAGACCTCCAGGAATTGATGCAGAGTGAAAGGAGCAGAACCAGGAGAACATTATACACAGAGACTAATACACTGTGGTAAAATAGAATGTAATGGACTTCTGATCTAGCAGTAATGCAATGACCCAGGACAATTCTGAGGGATTTATGGAAAAGAACACTACCCACATTCAGAGGAAGAACTACAGGAGTGGAAACACAGAAGAAAAACAACTGCGTGAACACATGGGTTGATGCGGACATGATTGGGGATATAGACCTAAAACGACCACACCAAAGCAACTATCAATAATATGGAAATAGGTCTTTATTGATGACACATGTTAAAACCAGTGGAAATGGGTGTTGCCTATGGGGATAGTGCTTAAAGGGAGGGGTGAAGGGGAAAGTAAAAACATGAATCATGTAACCATGGAAAATTTTTCTAAAAAATAAAATATAAAACAACAACAACCAAAAAAAAACCATTCTCCTTGTTCTGTTCATTTCATTTTTCATCATTTCATATAAGTCTTTCAAAGTTTGTTTGTTTTTTTGTTGTTGTCTTATTCATCATTTCTTTGTTTTTAAAGCCTTACCTTCCATCTTAGAATCAATACTGGGTATTGGTTCCAAGGCAGAACAGTGATCAGTGCTAGGCAATGGGATTTAAGTGACCTGCCCAGTGTCACACAGCTAGGAAGTATCTAAGACCAGATTTGAACCCAGGACCTCCTGTCTCTAGGCCTGGCTCTCAATCCACTGACCCACCCAGCTTCCCCTTTTTCATCATTTCTTATGGCACAATAATATTCTATTACAAGCACATACCACAATTTGTGCAGCCATTCCCAAAATAATGAACATACCTTCAGCTTCTAGTTCTTTGCCACCTCAAAAACGCTGCCAAAATATTTTGTACAGGTAGGTTCTTTTCCCTTACTTTTAATCTATTTGGGGTACAGACCTACTAGTCATAGTGCTGGGTCAAAGTGCATGGACAGTTTTATGGTCCTTAAGCCATGGTTCCAGATTGCTCTCCAGAGGGGTTGTATCAGTTCACAGATCCACCAGCAGTATAGTGTCTTGATTTTCCTACATCCCCTCTGATATTTAACATTTTCCTTTTTTCTCATCTTAGTCAGTCTGGTTGGTGTGAAATGGTACCTCAGAGTTGTTTTTTTATTTTCATTTCTAGTCAATAGTGATTTGGAACAATTTTTCATGTGATTAAAGATAGTTTTAGTTTCCTCATCTGAGAACTGCCTGTTCTTATCCTTCTGCCATGCCTAGACTTTTACAATCACTTCAAGTTCATTTCCCTGGCTTAAGTCTCTCCTCATTCCAGTCCATCTTCCAATCCACTGTCAAATTAATCTTCCTAAATATAGACCTTCATTTTGCAACTGTGCCCAAAGGTCCACAAAATTGTGCATATCCTTTGATCCTGTAATATCACTCCTGGGTCTATATCCCAAAGAAATCATGAAAAGGGAAAAGAGCCTACTTGTACAAAAATATTTTCAGCAGCTCTTTTTGTGGCGGTAAAAAACTGGAAATTGAGGAGATTGTCCATCAACAGGGGAATGGCTGAACAAATTGTACTCTATGTGAGTGATACAATACTATTGTGCTATAAGAAATGAAAAGTAGGATGATTTTTAAAAATGCTGGAAAGTTCTATATGAACTGATGAAATAAACAGAATGGAAGAGAACATTGTGCACAGTCATAGCAATACTGTATGATGATCACCTGTGAAAGACTTGGCTACTGTCAACAATGCAATCATCTGGGACAATTCTGAAGGCCTATACACCCCCAGAGAAAGAACTCTTGGAGGCCCATGAATATCAAAACATACTGTCTTTCACATTAGTTTATTTATGATTTTTGGGGGGGTTGGTTTTGAAGGAGAGTGCTGAGATGATTTTGTCACTGACTGTAACATGGACATCAGGAGGTAGGAAAAAGTAGGGAAAATCTGGAGGAAAGATGAGTTCAGTTTCAGACAGGTTGACTTAAAGATATCTAATTGGGAACAGTAGGTGTCTCTGTGGATGGAGAGTCATGCTGAAAGACCGAAGGTCCTGGATTCAAATATGGCTTCAGACACATCCTGGGCAAGTCACTTAACCTTCATTGCCATATTGCTCTTCTACCTTGGAACTTATACACAGTATTGATTCTAAAATGGAGGGTAAAGAGTTGTTGTTGTTGTTGTTTTTCCTTTTTGGTGTCTATTGGAGGAGACATTATAAGAAATATAGTATACTCATTCAAGGAAATTAGAAATGTAAAAGTCAACACTAATGTGCATATACATATATATATACATATACATATGTGTGTGAATGATGTTTATTTCAATGTCAGACTACATAGAAATAAACATTAGTGCCACAGTTGTTTATGAGTGGGACATTAATGAATACTCCAATAATTATGGGATTCTTTTCAAAAAAGATGGAGTATTTCTTAGATATTATAGGGCTTGTTTAGACATAGGAGACAAGAAAAAAATATCAATTAAATGAAATAGCAGGGTGCAAATAGGGAAGTAAGAATAGTTCAGCATATGCTAAATGAGGACCAGCAAGGACACCAGTCATCCTAGAGGAGAAGAAGGTTATAAGGAATACAATTAGACTATGCTGACAAATGTTACCTAGTGACAACAAAATGTACTCTATTCACAAGTTAGTGCATGAGATAGCACCTAACATAATGCCTGTGAAAACTATTTGTAAACTGGAAACTATACAAGTACAAGATTCTATGAGACTTTTGGCTTGGTACTAGGAAGACTCCTATATTCTGGGTCCAATTTACAACCTACAATTACTAAAGTAGTAACAATGCTACATCAAGTTTTCTCTTGGGGTATATATAACAGCATAGAAAAAGGTACTGAGTGATTAATATATGTGACTTTTGTCTTGTCTCTTTTCTGTTTCTGTGGAAGGAGTGACAAGTTGGTCAATTCATGGATACTTGAGACAATAAAATAACTATTTCATAACTTTTATTCAGTCTTGAACAGTCTGTGAGTGTGAATATAAATGTATTACTTTGATAGGGCCTTGAATAGAACAATAGGGTACATTGTTCCCGTATTGCATTGGAATCTTGAGTCAAAATGGAGAAAATCAAAGACTAAGAAAGATAAGTTTTTTATAAAAATCTTAAATTTGCATTTTGAGACTTCTAATGAATTCATTTAATTTGTATCCAATTACATTTAATCACTATTCAGGAAGCCTCATTTTAATAGTTTTTCTTTAAAAAATTCCTATTTTGGAATTATAGGACTTTTGCAGTTTCTTGAAGCCATCTAGTTCAAATCCCTTACTTCACAAATGAAGAAACTGAGTCCCAAAGAATTTAATTGACTTATCATGGGTCATATACCAAGAAATAGGACTAGATATAGGCCTCTTGACTCTCAGGCCTTTGTTCTTTCTACTCACCAGACTGAATTTTTGTTTTTTCCAAGTTATTTTATTTTACAAAACTTTTAGTGTAAGGGGAAAACACTGTTTGTTCCAATTACTCAGAATTTGGAAAGGTGGGGCATGTGAGAAGACCATAAGCAAACATACCATTATTTTCATGTTTTCAAAGATGTAAGATGAAAATTCCTTAAGAGCAGAAATATATGCTGGCACAGAAGAGAAGTTGTTTATATTCAGCTCTGAGCGCCCCAAAACCAATAAAAGCAAAAACTGTTTCTTACTTATCACAGAAATCTGACAGTTTTAATGATCATGTCAAATGTATTTTTCAAGCATATTGTTTTCCTGAGTTTATTTGGGCTGTGAAGTACTTTATTTTCTGAAATGTCAGAGTGCTATGCTTCAAGTTGGCATCATTTCCCTTTGAATATGTAGGAACAAGCCCTAAACTGGAAATGTTAAATTCTTCCTGAGAGAGACCAAGCACAGAAATAGGTTCATAATGTGGTTGCTTTGTAAGGGGATGCAAATCAATTATGTCTGATCCAGTGATCATTGAAATATTCACAAGGTGCTACCAGAAATAATTCAATAAAATAAATGTTCACTGTATATCAAGCACCATATATGGATCAAAAATGACACAGTACCTGCCCACCAAAAACTTACAGGAATATAATGGAGAGATGACACAACTGGTACTCTTGCATCATCATATGACATGCATAAAGAAGAGCTACAAAGTGTTCTAGAAAAATTTGAGAGGGGAGGGGATATTTTTAAACATTTATTAATATTCATTTTTAACCTGTTTACATGCTTCATACCACTACTTTCCCCTTCACCCCCTGCTATCCCCCCACCCATGGCCGATGCACTTTTCCACTGGTTTTAACATGTGTCCTTGTTCAGGGTCTATTTCCATATTCTTGTTAGTTGCATTGGTGTGGTGGCTTCGAGTCTACATCCCCAATCATGTCTACATCAGCCCATGTGTTCAAGCTCCTTTCACTCTGCATCTGTTCCTGGAGGTCCTCCAGTTTATTATTCCTTTTAGCACAATAGTATTCCATCACCAGCATATACCACAATTTGTTCAGCCATTCCCCAATTGAAGGACATCCCCTAATTTTCCAGTTTTTTGCCACTACAAAAAGCGCAGCTATAAATATTTTCGTACAACTCTGTTTATCTATGATCTCTTTGGGGTACAAACCCAGCAATGGTATGGCTGGATCAAAGGGCAGGGATTCTTTTATAGCCCTTTGAGCATGATTCCAAATTGCCAGCCAGAATGGTTGGATCAGTTCACAGCTCCACCAGCAATGCATTAATGTCCCAATTTTGCCACATCCCCTCCAACATTCATTACTCTCCCCTTCTGTCATTTTAGCCAATCTGCTAGGTGTGAGGTGGTACCTCAGAGTTGTTTTGATTTGCATTTCTCTAATTATTAGAGATTTAGAACACTTTCTCATGTGCTTATTGATACTTTTGATTTCTTTACCTGAGAAATTGCCTATTCATGTCTCTTGCCCATTTTTCAATTGGGGAGTACCTTTATTTTTTATACAATTGATTTAACTCTTTGTATATTTGAGTAATTAGACCCCTGTCAGAGTTTTTTGTTATAAAGATTTTTTTCCCAATTTGTTGTTTCTCTTCTGATTTGGACTACATTGTTTTTGTTTGTACAAAAGTTTTTTAGCTTGATATAATCAAAACCATTTAATTTACATTTTGTAATTTTCTGTAACTCTTGCTTGGTTTTAAAATCTTTCCTTTCCCAGAGATCTGACAAGTATACTATTCTGTGTTCATTTAACTTATTTATAGTTTCCCTCTTTATATTCAAGTCATTCAACCATTCTGAATTTATCTTGGTGTAGGGTGTGAGATGTTGATCTAAACCTAATCTCTCCCATATTGTTTTCCAAATTTCCCAGCAGTTTTTGTCAAATAGTGGATTCATGTCCCAAAAGTTGGGCTCTTTGGGTTTATCATACACTGTCTTGCTGATGTCATTAACCCCAAGTCTATTCCATTGATCCTCCTCTCTATCTCTTAGCCAGTACCATATTGTTTTGATGACTGCTGCTTTATAGCATAGTTTAATGTCTGGTACTGCTAGACCCCCTTCTTTCACATTCTTTTTCATTATTTCCCTTGATATTCTTGATCTTTTGTTATTCCAAATGAAATTTGTTATAGTTTTTGCTAATTCAGTAAAGAAGTTTTTTGGTAATTTGATTGGTATGGTGCTAAGTAGGTAAATTAATTTGAGTAGAATGTTCATTTTTATTATGTTAGCTTGTCCTACCCATGAACAATTAATGGCTTTCCAATTCTTGAGATCCAGTTTTATTTGTTTGGAAAGTGTTTTGTAGTTGTTTTTTTATAATAGCTGTGTTTGTTTTGGTAGATAGATTCCTAAGTATTTTATATTGTCTAGGGTGATTTTAAATGGTGTTTCTCTTTCTACCTCTTGCTGCTCTAATGTGTTGAAAATATATAGAAATGCTGATGATTTATGTGCATTTATTTTGTATCCTGCCACTTTGCTAAAGTTGTTGATTATTTCTACTAGTTTCTTAGTTGATTCTCTAGGATTTTTTAAATAGACCATCATATCATCTGCAAAGAGTGATAGCTTAGTGTCCTCCTTGCCTATTTTGATACCTTCAATTTCTTTTTCTTCTCTAATTGCTATTGCTAGTGTTTCTAGTACTATGTTGAATAATAGAGGTGATAATGGGCATCCTTGTTTCACTCCTGATCTTATTGGGAAGGCTACTAATTTATCCCCATTGCATATGATGTTTGTTGATGGTTTTAGGTATATACTGTTTATTATTTTTTAGGAAGGGTCCTTCTATTCCTATACTTTTCAGTGTTTTTAATAGGAATGGATGCTGTATTTTGTCAAAGGCTTTTTCAGCATCTATTGAGATAATCATGTGATTTTTGTTTGTTAGACTATTGATATGGTCAATTATGTGGATGGTTTTCCTAATGTTGAAGCATCCTTGCATTCCTGGTATAAATCCCACCTGATCATGGTGGATGATCTTCTTAATTACTTGCTGGAGTCTCTTTGCTAGTATTCTATTTAAGATTTTTGCATCTATGTTCATTGGGGAGATTGGTCTATAGTTTTCTTTCTCTGTTTTTGGTCTACCTGGCTTTGGGATCGGTACTATATTTGTGTCATAAAAGGAATTTGGTAGGACTCCTTCTTTGCTTATCTTATCAAATAATTGTTATAGTATTGGGATTAGTTGCTCTTTGAATGTCTGATAGAATTCACTTGTGAATCCATCACGTCCTGGTGATTTTTTCTTAGGGAGTTCTTTGATGGCTTGTTCAATTTCTATTTCTGATATGGGATTATTTAGGTATTCTATTTCTTCTGCTGTTAATCTAGGTAATTTATATTTTAGTAATTATTCATCCATATCTCCTAAATTGTTATATTTGTTGCCATATAATTGGGCAAAATAGTTCTTAATGATTGCCTTAATTTCGCTTTCGTTAGAGGTGAGGTCTCTCTTTTCATCTTTAATACTGTCAATTTGGTTTTCTTCTTTCCTTTTTCTTATTAGATTGACCAGTACTTTGTCTATTTTATCTGTTTTTTCAAAATACCAGCTTCTAGCCTTATTTATTAATTCAATAGTTCTTTTACTTTCGATTTTATTAATTTCTCCCTTAATTTTTAGTATTTCTAATTTAGTTTTCATCTGGGGTTTTTTAATTTGCTCGCTTTCTAATTTTTTGAGTTGCATACTCAATTCATTAATCTCTGCCCTCCTTAATTTTTTAATATATGCACTCAAGGATATAAATTTCCCCCTGAGTACTGCCTTGGCTGCAACCCACAGAGTTTGGTAGGATGTCTCATCATTGTCATTCTCTTCAATGAAATTTTTGATTGTTTCTATGATTTCTTCTTTGACAAATTGGTTTTGGAGAGTCATATTGTTTAATTTCCAATTGGTTTTTGATTTGCCTGTACAGGTGCCCTTACTAATTATTATTTTTATTGCATTATGATCTGAGAAGGTTACATTTATTATATCTGCTCTTTTGCATTTGTTTGTCATGTTTCTATGCCCTATTACATGGTCAATCTTTGTGAATGTACCATGTGCAGCTGAAAAGAAGGTGTATTCCTTTTTGTCCCTATTTATTTTTCTCCACATATCAATTAAATCTAATTTTTCTAGGACTTCATTCACCTCTCTTACCTCTTTCTTATTTATTTTTGGTTTGATTTATCTAGATCTGAAAGAGGAATATTGAGATCTCCCACTATTATGGTTTTACTATCTTCTTGAGCTCTGCCAGTTTCTCCTTTATGAATTTGGATGCTATACCACCTGGTGCATATATATTGATCAGTGTTATTTCCTCATTGTTTATACTGCCTTTAATCAGGATGTAATGACCTTCCCTGCCTTTTTTAATCATATCTATTTTTACTTTGGCTTTGTCAGAGATCATGATGGCCACTCTTGCCTTCTTTTTCTCATTTGACACCCAAAAGATTTTGCTCAAGGCCTTAACCTTAAACTTGTGTGTGTCTACCGGCCTCATATGTGTTTCTTGTAGACAACATATGTAGGATTTTGGTTTCTGATCCACTCTGCTATTTGCTTCCGTTTTATGAGCAAGTTCATCCCATTCACATTCAGAGTTACAATTGTTAGTTGTGCATTCACTGACATTTTTGTATCCTCCCCTAGACACACCCCTTCTTCTTACACTATTTTCTTTTAAACCAGTGTTTGCTTTGAGTAGGTATCCCTTATCCCCTCCCTTGATTGACTTCCCTTTCTGCCCCCCTCCCTTGTTATTCCCCTATTTTTGTTTTTTAATGGCCTAATGAATTCCCTCCCCCTTCTTCTCCCCTACCTTTTTTGACCTCC
>NC_058133.1:446684126-446684774 GCF_016433145.1 Gracilinanus agilis
AGAGGAATATTTAGATCTCCCACTATTATGGTTTTACTATCTATTTCCTTCTTGAGGTCTGCCAGTTTCTCCTTTATGAATTTGGATGCTATACCACTTGGTGCATATATGTTGATCAGTGTTATTTCCTCATTGTTTATACTGCCTTTAATCAGGATGTAATGACTTTCCCTGTCTTTTTTAATCATATCTATTTTTACTTTGGCTTTGTCAGAGATCATGATAGCCACTCTTGCCTTCTTTTTCTCATTTGACACCCAAAAGATTTTGCTCAAGCCCTTAACCTTAAACTTGTGTGTGTCTACCCGCCTCATATGTGTTTCTTTTAGACAACATATGGTAGGATTTTGGTTTCTGATCCACTCTGCTATTTGCTTCCGTTTTATGAGCAAGTTCATCCCATTCACATTCAGAGTTACAATTGTTAGTTGTGCATTCACTGACATTTTTGTATCCTCCCCCAGACACACCCCTTCTTCTTACACTATTTTCTTTTAAACCAGTGGTTTGCTTTGAGCAGGTATCCCTTATCCCCTCCCTTGATTGACTTCCCTTTCTGTCCCCTCCCTTGTTATTCCCCTCTTTTTGTTTTTTAAAGGCCTAATGAATTCCCTCCCCCTTCTTCTCCCCTACCTTTTTTGACCTCCT
>NC_058133.1:446689686-446729748 GCF_016433145.1 Gracilinanus agilis
CAACAAAAAGTCAAGGTGAGACATTTCCACTCCATTACAACTTAGGAGGTTGGAAGGGAAGGTCTATAAATTTGGGCAGGGAGATATGGGTCTTGGAGGGGACAACAACAGCAGCAAAAGCTTCAGGAGGTCTCAAACCAGAGATAGAGAGGTGATTGCCCTACTGGTTGGAAAGATGGTAAAGGGGATCCCTGTACTAGCACTGTGTATAGGACAGGGAATGTGTAACAACTCCATTGAATATACCTACTTCCCAATCCCATTTCCAAAGTAGTAAGGACTCTACAAAATTTGTCTTTGCAGTCATAAAAACATCAGGATGCCTGAGGAAAGAAGGAAAAATTAATACAGTATCATTTGGAAATGAGCCTCCTTGAGTTTTTCTGATTCCATAGTCTGATTCCATATTCTGTCACTCTTGGTTAAAGAAATGCAAATAAAGACAGCTATGAGATATGAGGTACCACCTTACACCTATCAGATTGGTCAATATGATGGTAAAGAAAAATGATAAATATTGGTGGTGATGTGGCAAAATTGGGACACTAATACATTGTTCATGGAATTATGAACTAATCCAACTATTCTGGAGGGCAATTTGGAACTATGCCCAAAGGGTTTAAATCTGTGCATATGTTCTCATCCTGAAAAACCACTACTAGGTCTGTATCCTAAAGAGATAAAAATGGACTGGGAGGTAACTAATTTTCACAAATATATTTATAGCAGTTCTTTTTGTGGTAGCAAAGAATTGGAAATGGAGATGTCTATCAATTAGGTAATGACTGAATAAACTGTGGTATATGATGGTGATGGAATTCTATTGTGCTATAAGAAATGATGAATAGAATAATTTCAAAAAAAGCTGGAAAGACCTACATGAATTGATGAAGAGTGACATAATCAGGACCAGTAGAATATTGTACATAGTAACAGCAGTGTCATATGTTAATCAACTGTGAAAGACTTAAGTATTATGAGCAATACAATGATCCAGGACAATTCTGAAGAACTTATGAGAAACAATGCTATTCATCTCTAGAGAAGAACTCTTCAAACTGGAATAAAAATCAAAGGATACTATTTTTCATTTTATCTGTTTTTATTTTGGGGTTTTGATTTTGTATGAGTATTATTTTTACAACACTGACCAATATGGAAATAAGTTTTGCAAGGTAATACATGTATAAGCAAGATCAAATTCGTTACCATCTCTGGGAACAGGGAGCAAAGAGAGAGAGGGACATAATTTGTATCTTATGATTTCAGAAAATATACATTGAAAATTATTGAATACAATTGGGAAAATAAAATATATCTTTAAATTTCCATATCATTTTATTTCTAATATTAATCCGTTACATTGCTTTTCCTCACTAAGCTCAAAAGATCTTTTGTTCAGTTCAAGGCTTGTATTCTATGACCTAGAGCAACTTCTAAAATTGGGATAATTGGGATTAAGATCATGTGTTCCACTGTCTTTGTAAATAGAACAGACTTTGGCCAAATATATCCAGAGGTTGTATGCTTTTGTCTTTGATCTCCTTCATTAAAATGAACTATGAAAGTCAAAACTTAATCAAATATAATTTGAGCTTTCCAACTAGATCACCAAGAGGAATTAGAATCTTATGACCAGGCATATGACTCCCCACCACTACCATACAATGAATCAAGATTGAGCTGGAAAATACTAGCTCACCTCCTCTTTCAGTATCCATCAGTTAGAGATATTTGTCTAAGAAGAGTTAAATCACTCTCAGGCACAGGAGATCAGGGCCCTGAAGAGCAGTATCACTTCTGGTATCAAGGGAGTAGTGATTTCCCAAACTTTTAAAAGTTCATTTATTTATTTATTTATTTATTTATTTATTTATTTATTTATTAGATAAAATATTATTTAAATGATTCAAGACTTTATTTTTCTCTGATCACCATAAGAGATCATTGACCATTAATTTATGATTATAGCTACTCTAACTAATAAAATGATTTTTATTCTTAGAAAAAATCAGACTCCACATTTTATGCACAACTTAGAAAGTTAATATTGATTTGTGCCCCTTTTTGGCCCCCAAAACAAAAGTCATTTTTTTTTAATTTTAAATCTGCTTGATCTTTACTGACTCTATAATCTGGCTTCTCCCTTGAAGATAGGGTGAAGACAAGATCTTTGTTTATTCAAGTTACTTGGATTTCAAATAAGCTAGGACAAAAGGGACATCATGAAGAGCCTAAACTGATGGAGGGAATAGGGCATCAGGACCTACTTTCCTGGAACCAGGGTCTCTGGAAGGCATGTAGTCTGACTCTGGCTGGCTCAGACTGCTCTCTGTCTCTCTCTGTCTCTCTGTCTCTCTCTCTGCCTCTCTCTGTCTCTTCTCTCTATATATATGTCTCTCTGTCTCTTTCTCTTTATCTGTCTCTGTCTCTGTCCTTGTCTCCTCTCTCTGTGTCTCTCTCTCTGTCTCTCTCTCTGTGTCTCTGTGTCTTTCTCTCTATCTGTCTCTGTCCCTGTCTCTTCTTTCTCTCTATCTATCTTCTCTCTCTTTCTGTCTCTCTCTTCTCTCTGTCTCTCCCTCTATCTGCCTCTGTCTCTCTCTGTCCTTTTTCATAAATAATAATTATAAATTTAAGATATGGTCTCCACAAATTTTTAATTATAACAGCCACAGTAGCAATATCACTTTTAGTGACAATGGGGCAGGGACCCTGAAGAGCAGTATCATATGTGGTCTCAAGGGATTTGTGACCAACCACAACTCTCTTAAGATCATACCACCTTGAAAACACTGAAATTTTGAAAACCCCCAAAACTGCCACTGAACACAGCATTGCAAAAAAAACCCCACAACTAAAAAAAAAACCCAGAAGTTTGGGAAAGTGCTCTCTAAGTCCTCAACCAAGGAAGAGTCCACAAATTTAATAATAAGTTCAAAGTTAAGGGATGGGATAGGAGAAATGAAAAGAAAATGAGAACCTGGGGCTAAAAAGTTACTATGATGAAAGATAAGATAAAAAACAAAAACAGAATACATCAAGTCAAAATCACTACCAACAATCGTCAAAGATAAATATTAACTTCATACAATAAGAATTCCTTAGAGATAAGACTATTTTAAAACTCGAATTAATGTGGTAAAAGAAAAAATAGGTAAAGAAATGAGACTGGCAAAAAAAATGAAAATACAATTAACCACCTTGTATTTTAAAAAAAGGCACAAAATGTTGAAGAAAATAAAACCTTAAAAGAGAATTAGCCAAATTGGTGGGGGAGGGGAAGGTACATAACTTCAATAATTAAAAAATACACTTCTTAAATGGTTGATTTAGCCACTAAAATACAATAAAATGCAGAAGAAAATAATTATTTAAAAATTAGAATTTGTCAAGTTGCAAGTATAATTCCATAACACATCAAGAAATGATAAAACAAAGTTAAATAAAAGCAAATTTCAAATAGCTTTTGCAAAAAAAGTGCTCAAGAAAATAAATCAAGGAGACTTAATTTAATATTTATGGAATGGCCAAAAGTCATGATCAAAGAACAGCATACATATAGTTTAATACATTATAAAGGAATACTTCCTCAATATTCTTGAACCAGAAGACAAAACATAATTTGAAAGAATCCACACATCAATTCCTGAAAGAGATTCCAAAATGAAAATTCCGAGAGATATTTTAACCAAAATCCAGAGCTCCCAGGCAATGAGAAATACTTAAAACAGTCAGAAAGAAACTATTCAAATATTATGGATCATATAATATTTGGTAGCTACCACATTGGAAGTACAGAGTGTTTGGAGTATGATTTTTCAGAAGAAAAAGGAATTAAGATTACAAGCAAGAATAAACTACCCAGAAAAAAAAAAACTAAATATAATTCTTCAAGGAGAAAAATGGGTATTTAGTGAAATGGAAAACATTTAAACATTCCTTATACCAAAAGCATAAGGATGGATAGAAATTTTGATTTTCAAATTCAAGATTCAAGAGAAGGATAAAAAGGTAAATATGAAGACAACTAATAAGGGAATTAATAAGGATACATTGTTTGTAGACCTATATGGGATGATCATATACATAACTCTTAAGAAATTTATCATTACTCAAGCAATTAGAAGGATTCTACATGGACAGAGGGAATCGGAGAGTCAATTATGTTGAGATGATCTCTAAAAAATGGATGGATGAAAAAGAGGGAAGTAATGGGAGGAGTGAGAAGGGGAAGAAAGGAGAGAGAAAAATTATCTCATATAAAAGAGGTATAGAAGGAAGATTATTAAGAGTGCAGGGGAAAGTAGGATGCAGGGAATACTTGAACCTCACTCTTATCTCAACTAGTTTAAAGAGAAAAGAATATCTACATAAACACATATGCTCAAAAGATTATAAAAATACATCTTAACCAATAAACATGAGGAAAGGAAGGGGATAAATAAAAGGGTGAGGTAATAAAAGAAGAAATAGACTAAGACAGTGGTGAGAAGTAAAATAGACTTGAGAAGAGAGTAAAAAAAAACAAAGAGAAGGATAAAACAGAAGAAAATATAATGGAGGTAACTGTACATTTAGAAAACATAGCTATGAATGTGAATGGAATAAATTCACTCATAAAATGGAAGCTGTAGAAGAATGGATTAGAAACCAGAAACCATACACTTGAAACAAAAATACACAAAGAGTAAAAGTAAGGTGATAAAGTAGACTCTCTTATGCTTCAGCTGATGTAAAAGAGGCAGAAGTATGATCTCAGACAAAGGAAAAGGAAAAAATAGACCTAATTAGAGGAATTAAACAGAAAAAAATACATTTTGCTAAAAAGCATCATAGAAAATGAAGTAATATCAATAATAATTATATATACAAAACATTATAACACTCCAGTTCTTAAAGGAAAAGTTAGAGTTACATTTAAAATAACTGCAGACATTATAAAATATTTGGCAGTTTGTCTGCCAAGACAAACTCAGGAACTAGATGAATATAATGACAAAACATTTTTCACATGAAAAATTTTTAAAGCTCTAAAGAACTAGAGGTTACATAGTATAAAAATAAAATAGTATTTAGCTGAGGGAAGCTATTTTTGCCAGTAAAATATAGGGAATGGATGCCTTTTCTAGAAAACATGTCAGAGGACAGTATTTTTAACACAATCAAAATTTTGTTGAAAAATAATAGAAATATCATTTTCATGGCCAATTGAGAAATAATTGTAAAGTGCTTATCATGTGTTAGGGGCAACTAGGGGGTATAGTAGATAGAACATCAAGCTTGGGGTCAGGAAGCCTCCTCTTCATGAGTTTGGAATTGACCTCAGACACTGGTAAGTCACTTACCTCTGTTTGCCTCAGTTCTTCTGCAAAATGAACTGGAGAAGGAAATGGTAAAAATATCCAGTATTTTTGCCATGAAATTCTCAAATGGGGTCCGAAAGACTCAAACATGACTGAAATGACTAGACAACTACAAAATTATTTACTAGGCACTGGAAATACAAAATCAAAAGTTAGACAAACCTTGCCTTCAAATTGCTTACATCCTACTTGGTGGATATTCTTCAGATCATTTTGATTTCATATAAACTAGCAAAAATTTAGGTTTCAAGTGAAGATTTTTTTATATTTAACATATAAGAGAGAACTTTAAATAATGATATGGTGTGGGGTTGGATTAAAGGAAGTTGGTAAAGTTTCACACTGAGAATGATGTATATTTATTTGAATATTATTGGGAAGGGAAGAGCAACATGCCAGATAAAGAACTAATCTTGGAGTCAGGATGACTTATGGTCAAGGTCATCAGATTACCCTTGCTGTCTGTGAGTCCTTGAACAATTTATGGAACCTCTGAGTGTTCCATGCGACTCTCTAACACATAAGTTGAAGAAGCATTAATGAGCAATCTTCATGGAAGGAATTTATGCACTGGGAATTTCAAAATCCAGCTGCCCTATGATAAAATATAAACTCCTATGTTTTTCATTAAATCTCTTAACAATCTTACCCATTCCAACCTTTCCAATCTTCTTTTTATATATAATTCCAAATTTCTTTACAGAATAGTTTTGTTTATGTTGAGGTCCATAAATAGAATATCAGTGTGCCTCTTTTCCCACATCCCCTCCTGTATTTGCCATTTTCATTCTTTGACATCTTTGCCAATCTGATGGTTATGAAATAGAACCCCAGAACTACTGTAATTTATATTTATCTCATTATAAGTTATTTGTAGTATTTTTCACATAACTGTAGTTCACTTTGGTTCTTCTCTTGAGAATTGTCTGTTCATATCCTTAAATTATCTATCAAATGGGGAATTATTCTTAATCTCATAAATTTATTTGCTATCTCCATGAATAAAATGTAACTTTGAAAATATGGACTATTTTATTTTTGTCTTTTTATTGCCAGTGCTTAATATGTCTGGCATATAGAAGGCACTTAATAAATGCTTGTTAATTGATTTCTCGAGTTGAGAAGGAACAAGAGGACAGAAACAAGTAGATGAAGCAAAAATATCCTCTCTTCTCCATATACAGAAAAGAATGAATTCAACAGATGGCCAGGCTTGGTACTGTGAGATGCTACTGGAATACTTAAGTTGAAGCATTAAAGAAGGGCTTTGAAGCATAGAAAAGGGTTTTGGCTACTGAAAAATGCTATTAGGAAACATGATAAAGGTGGATATGCAAGTTAGGGAGGGCAAAGACATAACATTTTTCATTTTAAATATTGTACTTGGGGCTAACAGCAACTTCTGCAAATATGGGACTGTAAATTTTCCAATATACACTTAACTCTCTGCTAATGAGAGAAGAGATAAGTAAGATTTGTTTCTGTTGTTCCTTAGTAACAAATGTTAAGCTTCCTATAAGTATTCATTAACAAATTCTACCTTTTGCTTTAACAAATTGGAATTGAATGGAGATGCTAATGAGAAGCAAAAGGACCACATTATTTGGGGAAAGAAGGAAGATTCTGGACAAATCCCATGGATAAAAGACTACTCAGTTTGTCAAAAGATTAGGCAATCATGAGACCCATTTCACTAAAAAATTGAAATGCTTTATATTTTCAGGGATTCTTTCAAATACACCTTAAATTCACCTATCACTCCTAAAAATCACCATCCACACAGAGGAAAGGAATTATATTACCCATATATAGCCACCCAAGAAGGGAGAATTTAATCTTTTCTTCATAATAAACTTCTTTAAATCATCACTAAACTATTGCCTGAGTAAATATAGAGTAAGAAGTTGGATACCTCAAAGATGATCATTGCCTTTGTATACACAATACACAATTTCCATACCTTCCTGCAAAATCTCTGCCATCACCCACCAGTACTATCTTCTTTGCAAATCAAGAATCCATGTCTTCTCTGCCTGAGATTGGACATTAAGTAAAATGAACTACTTAGGGTAAACACAAGACCATGCTGTAGGAACACACAACAGAGTCATTTCATTAGAAGGGTAGTGGATGGGCCCAAAATATTTGTTTCCTGGGTTTTCCTTTGGAATGGAAATCATGATTTAATTTCTTAGCACAAGACAGTTTTCTCTCCCTGAGGCTCACTGTGCCAGCAAACCCAAACATAGAGTTCCTGGAGTGACAGATGTTGGTTCTCTAGCTCCCAGGAGAGAATAAATGCCAGTGCCCTCAGCTCTACTACTGCAGAAAACCAGGGTCCTTCCCCTCCTTTTCTGGGAGTAGTAGATTTCTTGACGTCAAGCCTCAGAAATGCTGTAAAGCGCTTTGGCATCGTTAGAGCTGTGGAGATCTGAGGGAGAGAGAAGCTGTGAGAAGGGGAAGGAGCCATTGCAGCAACAGCTTTGGGGGTTGGGTGGGTGGTGAGGAGGAGGTCTCTGGAGGAGAGGAAAGGGGGCACGGCTTGTTCCGAAAGAGAGAAGGGGTCAGAAAGGACCCTGTAGATCGAGATTGACATCTCAGAGCCCCTGTGGCAGCAGTGCTGCAAAGAGGGGGTGGGGAGAGGCAGGAGGACGCTGCTGCATGCATGCAGCGCACAGACTCCCAAAGAGTCCAGGGGGAATGTGACATCAGCGCCGGGCGCTGGCGGCTGAAAGAGGCAGCAGCAGCAGCAGCAATCCTCGGAAGTGCCTCGAGTTCGGCGCCCCCTGGAGAAGACCCCCGACCCTTGCCCAGCGCAAGCATGTCGGCCAAGGAGAGGCCAAAGAGCAAAGTGACCAAGGACAGCGTCACCTTACTGCCTTGCTTTTATTTCGTAGAGGTAAGTGAAGGGCCCCAAACTGTGGCCATTTCTCCAGTCCACTGGTCGAGCATATTGCAGATTTCTTCCACCCTGAACTGCCCAGATAATTCAGCACTTGGACAGCGCAGCGCGAAGTACACTGGTGGCAAGCCAGCTGCCAAGAGATGACTGCCTACCTAGGGCGAGTTTCCTTCCCTTCCATTCCTGTGTGAGAATGACTGAGTGTCTTAAGTGTATGCACACTCGAGAGTATTCGGTTCCATGCTTGTATGAGCTGAGGTGGCCTGTATAGATGGGATACCTGTGTGAGTGGAGAGTTCTCTGAGCCATGAGAGAGGCTAAGTCAGTTGGTGATCATTTCTGTTGAGAGTGTTGTCTATGCCTCATAGTTATTAGTGTACCAATGTTTCAGGTGCATTCTGCCCATTCACTGGGCATCTAGATCTCTAGAAGACCATATTTTCTTCTTTTCAGGTTAGCTATATCTCATTTGGGCACAGTAGTTGAATACTGCATATTATATGATTTATTCAGGTGGTATGTTGTTGTTTTTAAGCTTTCTTTATATATCCTGATTAAGATGGTGCTCACGTCTATTTCTAAAATTGGGTCTGCACCATCTGGGTAATAATCCACTGCCCCTTTCCGATGGAGAAAATTGTGATAATAATTTACATCAGCTGACTTTTGAATGATTGATTTATGCATATTTATTCCTTAGAGAGTAAAAGCTATGTGGGAGGGCAGATGACATATATAAGAATATGAAATTAACTTTTAACATGAAAAAATGCTGAATTTAGAGGAAGAACAATTTATGAAAGGTTTTCAGAGACTGACAGCTAAGGGGATTCCATGCACTGTGGTTCATTGCAATAGGAAGACATGTTTGAGCAAAAGGTTTATTAAATGAGAGCTAAGGGTTGATGCAGGAGAAAAGACTTTTTGGATTAACTATTTGGAGAGAAATCGATAAGGCATGGAAAGTATAGTATTTTCTATGTGATTCAAGCTCCAGTCATTTAAAGAATTGCTAGTAAACATATTTTGTATTATTAATTCCTTTCTTTGGCCATCTAGCCCAACATGGAGGCTTTATGCTTAAAACTACAAGATACTGAGAATAATCACTACCCTAAAATTGAGGAGTGATTTTAGGCTTTCTTGCAACTGACAGCATACACTGAAGTTTTTAGGGGGAAGTGACAGACAAAAATCATGATTTTGATGTCTTATATAATTTTTACCTAATAAAAGAGTGAATCATTCAACATCCAATCCCCTTACTCTCCTCTTCCCCACTTTAGCACCATTTACTCTTCCCTCCCCCCAAAAAAAAACAAACCCTTTAGTCCTTATTTGGTTTAATTGAATAATACCAAGGAGCTTTGTCAAAGAAAATGTATATAGAGGGAGCTGAGAGGAATTTTAGACGTCATCTAGTCCAATCCCCTCATTTCACAGGCCAGAAAGCTGAGGCCTAGAGGAGAACTGACTTACCCTAAGTTATACAGGTGGCAAAAGTAGGATTTAAACCCAGGTCCTCAGATTCCAGATGCTGCACTTTTGCTACTAAACCTCAAAATTTTCATGGTATAATACATAATGGTGAAAATGAGAATTTTTTAAAACAGCCAGGTACCATGAAAATATAGCATATTATTCCTTAGCTTAGGTTCCAAAGGCCCTAAGCAATGCACTAACAGGTATTTTTATTCTTACCTTAAGGGTTGATGGTTTTTTCTTATTATTTATTATATTTTGTCTCAGGTTGAAAAACAATAGGATGATTTTGAGATGCCTATAAAGAAATATATCTGAAGCCAATTTGGAATAGTGGACTCACACTTTAATGTGGTTTCATGAGCTGAATAGTTCAGAAAGGTACTGACATTAGAAAAAGTGAGATGTGAATATGGGGAATTGGGAAAATGTCTTAAAAATGTTTTGTGCACTTTCCAATTACCTCTAAAGAGTATCTATTCCCAATTAACGTATACCAAAAGTGAAAATATTTTGTGGTAACAACTACAAACTCTGAACATTACCTATGATCTGTGCCTATAATTTCTGGCATGTACATCAATTAAAATCAGTGCACTGAGCATCAAGTTAGTACTTCACATGTACAAGGAGCTATTTTGCTATGACTATCAACAGCAATTTCTTAAAATATCCATCTTTCCTCATAAAGTTGAAGACATTTAGGAAGGTCCAAAAAAGACAAAAAGTTTTAGTGTTCAATACATTCACCATGGCCTCTTCTGGTGCCTTCAGTTTGTTCTTTAATATGTAATACTGGTCAATGCTAGGAGATGTTTTATTTTAAGAACATTCAGATATAGAGAAACATGGAAGGCATTGCTTTGTATTTTACATATAACAAGCCTATATTGACATACAGGAACACTAAAAAAACCTGTGCAAATGATGGAATTCTATAGACAGTAACAGAACATACCATCTCATATAGGACTAGAAAGCATGCAGAATACTCTTTAGGAGCTGTGCTAAAACATAATGAGTCTAGTGTTTGAAGTCAGGAAACTTGGCTTTAAGCCTTGACTCTAATACTTATTATCTGAACTTTTTGGACTGTCCAATTCACTACTCTGCAACTCAGGTTGCTTATATCTTAAATTGGGAACATAATGTTAATAAGCTCTATCTCAGAGTTATTGTAAAGAAAGAGTTTTGTAGAGTATACCATGCTATATAAAGGTAAGCTGTTTTGAATATTAATTTAATTTAATTTAACACATTTAAAATAGGTTTCATTTTTTTTCCTTTTGGGGTTGAATTACCTTAAATTACAGCCAGATAAATATTTGAGAGTAATGATACCTTGACTTAAATTTAATATCCCCAAGTTTTACTTATTAACAATTTACAAAATAATAGTGACTTCTTTCTCTTGTGAAACAATGTAAAGAGCACTGACTCTGGAGCAACTATCCAGACACTTACTACCTTGTGACTTTGAACAGATAAAGCTTATTTATTTTTTAAACACTTACCTTCCATCTTAGAATCAATACTGTGTACTGGTTCCAAGGGAGAATGGGGGTTAAGTGACTTTCCTAGGGGTTACCCAGCTGGGAAGTGTCTGAGGCCAGATTTGGACCTAGGACCTCCCATATCTAGGCCTGGCTCTCAATCCACTGAGCTATCCAGCTGCCCCCAGATAAAAATCATTTAAACTCCTTCAGTATGTTTTTTTTTCCTCTCTAAAACGAGGAAAGTAGAACTAGATGGTCTTTGAAGTCCCTTCTAGCTCTACATCCTTGATCCTAAAATCCTCTAATCCCTATTGAAAAAATCATTCATTTTATTTTTCTGCACCCCTAGATCATAATGGAAGGGGAAAATATAACCTACAGAAAACAGGAAAAGAGTAATTTCATTTGAAAATTGGTAAAAATGTTTTTCATTTAACTCCTCCCCTTCTTCCTAGTACCCCATGTTGTTTGAAATTGTTTTACATGGTATTTTAATATAAAAAACTGGTATGATGGTGTCTCAAACTTTGGACAAAAAGAATAGATTAGGCTTGAACAAGATTATGGCAAGAAAGAGCAAATCTCTTCTCTCTCCACAGAGGTTGGTGTGGTGTAGTGTTTGTCTAATCTGAGGGAATCAAATCAAATAGAGTATTGCCTGAGTTTGTTCTTAGTATGGAAGCCTCCTTGCAAGTTGAGTAGATTCATAACCTTCCTTATAGTAGACATGAGCAATGCTCTAGGAGTAGAGCTTATGGGTCTCTAAAAAGATATATATCACATGGAAGTTAATACTAGTGTGTAAGTCTAGTGTAGGGATTAAAGTGATCAAAGATTTTAGATAGGGCTAGAAGGGATCTCAATAGACATCTAATCCCCCTCACTTACTAGCTGAGGAAATCTTAGCATAGGAGAGTGAAGTGACTTTATCAGTGTCACAAAAAAATGTTTCACAATGAGGATTTGAACTCAGGTCCTCTGACTCTAGGACATACTTTAATATAACAAAAGGAATGCTATATTTAGAGTCAGATGCCATAGGTCTAAATATTTGGTTGCTTCTTATAAAATGTTTGAACTTGGATGATCATTTCAACAATGATCCTTAGTTTCTTAACTAAAAAAATATAGGGGAAGGGTTTGATTATGTGATTCCTAAGGTTCTTTCTTAAACATATTAAAGATGATAAATGGAATGGTTTTCATTTACTCTTTCTCCATCCATCTTGTCTATCTCTGTCTCTGTCTCTCTCTATTTCTCTCTCTTCAAAAGAGTGAAGTCCATCAGATTATTGAGTTAGTGGACGTGGTGTGTTTCCCTCCTTAGTAGATGTGAAAGCAACTCATTGTGCATTGATTATTTTGTATACTATAAAATGATAAAGACCAAAATTAGTCCCTAAGAAGAGATGTGAGAAGATACTTCTCCCTGCTCCTTTGAAGAGGCACAGGTTTATAAATGTGGAACATGGTGTATAAAATAGCATTGTGTTTTGTTGATAAGTTTAAGAAATATTTTCTGGGAAGGGAGAGAGGAGGGATGTAAAAGAAATGTAGGTGATATGAGACCAGAAGATATCAATAAGAATCAATTTTTCAAAAATGTTAAAAACAAAGTAGTTGATGCTTTTTAGCACTGTCATCATGAAGACTCAATAGGAAAGAGTTTAGGACTTTGATTTACTTATATTGAATAATAGCTGACTTATGGTTTACTGTAATGTGTTTTTGGTCTGTGTTGTCTTTGATACTGTCTTAATTCTGACACTATGGGAAAAATAAGACACATCAAATAAGACTCAAATAGCCAAGCCTAAAATGTCTGAGCAAAAAGGCAAGTTATTCTTACACTAAAGAAATATTTCTCTGACCTCTATTGCACATTATTTTTCAAATGATGGCTATTTTGTTTTATGTAATGAACGGCACTACTCATTTTTAAATCCTATCAAGCTTAATAGCTTAATATTAAGCTTGAGAGGTCTGGAAGTTTCTATGAATTTAGGCATTTCCTTTATGTAAAGCTAAGTAGCCCACTAGGGGTCAACTTCCTGGTCTTAGTCTTTTTCTATAACATTCTTAGCAATGGAACTAATTGGCCCAGACATTAAATTTGTAAATTTATTGTTAAAAATAAATAAATGAAAATCTGCTTTTGTGAAACCGAAAGTTATATAATCTTAATATGAAATTGTAGAGAAGTAGGTAAAGAACATTTGTGTTCTTATATAAAAGTTGTGCATAATAGTAATTCAATGAAATTTAGATAAGAGTTTTATGTAATTCATTAATGCTGCTCCACTAAAGTTCTTTATATCATTAAAGTGTCTCTTCCTTTGGGATTCTGACTTCTCAGTTGACTATGACATCTCTATATGACTTCAAATGGTAACTCTTAAAAAATCAGTGCCTTTTGTTTTTGTATTTTTTTACATTATATTGAATTCCAAATATATAGCCCTTCCCGCTTTGCTTACATAGCATGGCTTCTCTTGAGACAGAGATTTTAAAAATAGGAAAAAGAAAAAGAGTTTCTTAAAGTTAAGCAGAACATTGAACTCTACCAGCACTTTTATCTGTCCTACCTTTCATCCTTTTGGGGAGTTATTTCTCTCTATCTCTCTGTCTGTCTCTGTGTGCTTATCTTTCTCTCTCCTCAGAAGTCTTATGGTATTTTGCCCCTTGATTAGAATCTTTACCATAATCTTCTTTGAGGTCTGTTTATTGATGGATTTCCTTTATGCACCTACTAGGCTGTAATTTCCTGGAGGTTCAGAAGGGTAAAAGCTAGGTTGCTTAGTGGGTAGAGCCCTGATTCTAGAATCAAGAAGACCTGAAATCAAATTCAGCCTTAGACACTATCTTTGTGACTGTGTGCAAGTCACTTATGACTCTGTGTCTCAGTTTCCCCAACTGTAAAATGAGGATAGTGTAATAGTATCTACATCATAGATATCTACATGATATCTACATATCTACAATAGTATCTACATGAGATCAAATGAGATAATATTTACAAAAGGGCTTAGCACAGTGTCTGGCACATAATAGGTTCTTTATAAATGTTTTCTTCCTTCCCATATCTTCTTATGCAGATAGCACAGCCTTGAACATGATACAAGCTCAAAAATCCTTTTTGTATGAATACATAGAAAGGTTTGTCCACCAGAAAATGCTCATAGACATTAGCAGTAGTAACTTTTATGAAGTTTCTATTTTAAAATTCAAGCATCTATGTGGTAGAGGAAAATAATGGTGGCCTTGGAAGTTAAGAGCTTGGTTTAGGTCTAGAATCTAATGTTTATTAGTCATATGATAATGGGTAAGGCATTAAACCTCTCTGACCTTGAATGAACTTGTCTGTAAAATAGGGATTGTAATTATATTGTGATGATCAAATTTAATAATGTAGATGGTACTTTACAAACCTTATGGTGTTCCAAAAATTCTTAGTGACATTTTAAGCCATTAAAATCATTATCTGTACAATTAAAGTATTAATAGTATCTATTAAAACTTAAAAATTCGCTAGTCCTTTATTGTATATGAGTATGTGTATACACATGTGCCACATTAAATATAGATATGCATATCAATATGCACATATGTATATATGTTACTATATATGTACATATGTATAGTATATACATATTTCACCAAATCATATATGTATGTGTGTGTTATTTTGTGGGCAACTATAATTTCAATGCTATAGGATTTGCCTGGTGAAGAAATTTGTTCTAGGTAAAGATTCCCAGTTTTTACAAAAAAAGTATAGTCTTAAAGAATTGGTATGTGACCCTAAAAGGTCAAGTGATTTGTCCAAGTTCAAAAAGATAGTATGTTTCAGAGACGAGCTTTAAATCAAGTCTTTATATTTCCAGCAGGCTACTCTATCTACAGTGTAATCCCATCTCTCTTTTTTTTTAGATCATCCCATGTTCCACTGTCCGTATGAAGATTAAATCCAAAAATGCCTTTTCTTTTCTTTTTTTTGAAAGTATTTTTAAATCTTTTTTTTCTCTCTCCCACCTCTTCATCCACAATTGGAAAGGGGACAAAAAGAACAAATCTTTTGAAACAAGTATGCTTAGTTAAGAAAACAAATTCCTTTATTGGCCATATCCAAAAAATATATCTCATTCTATGATATGAATGCATCATCCTTTTTCTGGAGGTGAAAAGTGTGTTTCATTATGGGTTCTTGGTTAGTCATTGCATGGATCAGAGCTCTCAAGTCTTTCAAAGTTGTCTTGGCAATGTTATTACTATTTTATGTTTTATCTTGCTTTTGCTGATTTCACTCAACATCAGTTCATGCACATTTTCTGAGGTTCCTCTGAACCCCACCCCCTTTTATCTTCTTATAGAACAACAGCAGCAGCAGTAACAATAATAATATAGCTAGCACTTGTCTGGCATTTTAAAGTTCTCAAAGCACTTTACAAATTTTTTTCTTTTTAGCTTCACAAAACCCTGGGATTTGGGTGCTATTAATATTTCAACTTTAGAGATGAAAAAACTAAAGAAGACAGAAGTGAAACAATAATAATAATTAATAATCATAATCATAGTAGCTAACACTTATATAGGCCCTACCATGTACAAAAATTTGATCATCAAAATAATCCTCTGATGTAAGTGTAAAATGAGATTGTTATCTCATTTTAAAGGTGAAGAAATGGAGTCAGAGATGAAGTGACTTACCCAGATTCACACAGATAGTTTCTGAGGCTAGATTTGAACTCCCTGGTTCCAGGTTCTCTCCAAGGTTACTTCTTGACTCCATATGCTCCAGTAATCTACTGTAACATGTTTGGTTGGTGTTGTCATTGTTGTGTCATCCAGTCATGTCAGACTCTCTTCATAACCTGGGTTTTCTTGGAAAAGATATGGGAACGGTTTTCCATTTCCTTCTCCAGTAGATTAAGGAAAAAAGGGATAAAGTGATTTGTCTAGGTTCACATAGATAGCAAGTGTCTAAGGCAATATTAGAACTCAGGGCTTACTGACTCCAGACCACCTAGTTGACTCTATAACATATAGCTACCTATAAAAGAATTTTATTCCGTTCTATTGATATATCATAAATTGTTCATTCTCCATTTGAAAAGTAGACCCCCAATTTCCAAGTCTTTGACACTAGAAACAAATGAGCTTTTATAAATATTTGTGTATATAAGAGTCCTTATCCTCTTTCTTTTATCTCTTTCATAAATTATAGACCTATAATATTGGGTCAAAGGGTCTATGCACTATAGAGAATTTTTCTGTGTAGTTTAAAATTCTTTCTGGAATGGTTGAACTGAATCATAGCTCCATGGATTAAAATGACTATTTCCTCATGTTTTGCCATATTTTTATTCAATTTTGCCAATCTGATGACTATGAGGCAGAACTCCAACATTTCTTCAATTTCCATTTCTGTAATCAGTAGTGATATGTAGCACTTTTTTCCACATGGCATTTGGTAAGATGATGTTAATAAAAACTGGTGAAGTAATAATGGAAAGAGCTTTGAATCCCAAGTCAGGAGATGATCCCAACTTATTGACTTCCTTTATGAGCAAGAGCATTTAATTTCAGGATGGCTAGTTGGAGGTACAGTGTGTGGGCAGTGGAATAGAGTTATTTGTTCAGTGAAGCTAAACATCTCTTATGGGAATTTGACCTGCGAATTTGACTTTATTGGTAGCATGATCTAATTAAGTTAACTGGTTTCATTCTGTACTGTTTGCAAAATGTATAATGACTATACACCTGAAAAGATACTAGTTTTTGAAGGGTACTGATTGTACCCCAAAGTGTACTATGGAATTAAGGTAGGTGGAGTGAGTGGGTGAGATGGGAAATAAAGCAAAGAGAAGGGAAATAGAGGAATTCAAGGAGAAGCCACAAGAACAGGTTTTCACGGTTTCCAAAGGAAAAGGAAAGAATGCAGCCAAGATTAAAGAAATGGGTAGAAGGCAGGCTTAGTGGAATTAGGAGATGACTCAGTCTTGGGAAAGAAAGTTTTGAGAAAACAGAAAATGAATTATAATATGGGATAGCTGCTGATATCCTTGGGTATTTGATAAACGTATTATCCAAGAATTATCAGAAATACTTTGGGTGATAATTATGCTATTTTTAGCATAAAATATTTAAAGTGTTGATCTCCAAAAATAGGGTTTTTTTCTCAGCCTCAGATACCAATACACATCCAATCATTCAAGTATGCAGCCATAGTATTATTCTATATTCCTCCTTTTCATTAACTCCATATAGCCAAAGCTGCTATATTTTATTTTTTCTAACCCAAACAACATATCTTACTTTTCAGCCCTTTTCTATTACAACACAGCCAGTCTTAGTTCAAGTCTTCATGACCTGCCATGATCCAATATCATTACAAGAGTACTGTAATAGCTTTCTGTCTAGGTTTCCTGATTCAAACCTTGCCCAATTCCAACCCAACCAACAAACTGATTTTTCTAAAATGGGAATCTGATCATATTACTTTGCTACTCAATAAATTCCAATATCTTCTTATAACTTTTAGGAATAAATATAACTCCTCTTTAGGGAATTTAAAGCATTTTAACCTACCTGGTGATCCCAACTCCTTTGGACTTATCATCTCTATGTACGTAACTCACAGATTTATATATCTGGTCTGCTCTCCCTAGTCTCTTCCTTAATCTCTGGTCATTCATAACAAATAAATGACTAAAGATTTCAAACTGGATGTACTGGAGTTATGTTAAACACAACATATCCAAATAGAACTCAATTCCTCTCTCTGCCTCAAATATAACACACTCCTAAATTTTTCTATTTATATTGAAGGGATCCCATTTCTTCAGTTCCTCAGGTTTGTAATGTTAATGTTACCCTTTCCTCTTCTTCACCCCATAATCCAATTCCTAGACAAATCCTACAGTTTCTACCTCTACAATATCTCTTATGTGCTAATCATCTTTACTAACATAGCTATTATATTAGGTCATTATCACTTCTTACTTGGATTTTTTTTCAATGGCCTTCTAATTAATCTCCTTGACTTAAGTGTCTCCCCATTCCAGTTTGTACTCTACACAGTTTCCAAAGCAATTTTTCCTCATTATATCTTTGGTGAAAAGACCCAGAAAAAATTCATGCCTGAAATTCCACTAGAATCATCTTATTTTGAAGACATTTTTGTCAGTCCTCTAGGGAAAAGGACATTTCAATATGTTTGCCCCTTCACAGAAACATACACACACACTTCCCAAGTGGATGCTCCTTTATTTTAAAGAGTATCAAAAAGGAATTTCAACTCAGGATGGTTTGATCTTTTTTCTTGAGGGAGATAGGTGACTTCAAATTAATACAAATCCCTAAGGGGAGAACCTCACATGACCTTTAAGTTCTAAAGAGATTGGACTTTTCCACTGAGGAAGAAGATTTGATATTCTTTTCTTTTTTCAGGTCTTTGTTGTCTTTGGGTTGAGGAGGGTCTTTAGCAAACATCAAGATATGTGTTTATGTTTAGCTTTGGGTACTCTGCAAAACTGTATTTCTTTATAAATTTAGCCACCATGCCTTTGGAAGTAAAGAAGAAGGTAAATTTCTGCATTTACTTTTTAATTGTGTGACATGGATGTTTTCTAATACTCTGTAGCACATACCACTGGGAAAAGCACTTGTAAAGGACAACCCTTGAACCTCCCCAAGACCATAGAAATCTATCCAAAATTGATGATCATAGACAATGTCCAAAACATACTAGTTCATATGTTGGGAATAGTAGTTATTTAACTGAGGTCAGGGGGAATATTGGTGAAGCTCTAACTTCATTTCAATTAATCACAGTAGGCCTAGACAGCTTATTTATGTCAATAAATCAAAAGTGGTTATCTTGCAATTACTTTGTATATAGTTTGCATATGCCTATATATGATGTCATCTCTCTGAACAGAATATAAGGTTCCTGATGTCAGGCATTTTTTAAATTGGTTTCACCAGAGTCTAGCACAGTCTTGGTATATACAAAGATATACAAGAAAACTATAAGAAGAGAAAATGATTTTTGCCAAGAAAGTTGAGAGTTAAAAGAAAAAAATAAATAAATGTAATCAGGGGCAGCTGGGTAGCTCAGTGGACTGAGAGTCAGGCCTAGAGACAGGAGGTCCTAGGTTCAAATCCGGCATCAGCCACTTCCCAGCTGTGTGACCCTGGGCAAGTCACTTGACCCCCATTGCTCACCCTTACCACTCTTCCACCTATGAGACAATACACCGAAGTTAAGGGTTTAAAAAAAATAAAATAAATGTAATAGCAAAAATTGTTAACTACTTATCATTGGCCGATTATTGGACTTAGGTTAGGTCAAGCAGAGAAACAAAGTTTAGATAAAATATAGTAGTTTATCAAGGAGCTCACAGTCTTATGGGAGGAAAAAGACACCTGAATATGCCCCGTCAACACTGTGAACACCTTGAGGTCAGGAACTGTATTTTATCTAGCTCTTTACTGAATAAGAGCTACCTGAGAACCCTTCCAGAATATAAATCCATTCTTGGTGTCATTGCGATTAAACTCTGCTATAGGGGAGATCACTTTTTAATAAGGTCCTGCTGGTACTTCAAAACCTAAGTATCCTTGGATATAGTCCAAGACAGACCTATTTCATAATGAATTTCTGCTTTCTAGTGAAGGGTGAGATATAGTTGAGGTCTCACTGTCACTTTAAACTCCTTTGCATTTACATTTCTATTACTCAATTAATGGAAGCAAGATGGAAACATTACCAGGGAGCAGACCATTACTAATAATCATGGACAACATTTTTCTTTTTTAAAAGATGATGATATTTTCAAGCGTGCTGGCATCCTGATGGATGTCCTATGAGGCACTTTATTTTGTTTGCTGGGTCACTGAACAAGTGAAGGTTTCATCAATCCCTTTGCCTTATTTCTTAAACATGCTTGCACCTTTTCTAACATCCATTAACTTCTTACATCATTGGAGACTTTCAGCTTCAGAGTGAAGCACTCTTAATGAAGAAAATGTCCCCTATTAATCTGTGACAGAGATAGATACAGAGAGGGAAGAGGACAGAGAGAATATGGCATCAACCTCCTAGAAAATTCTGTTTTTTATGTTTAAATTGAAACTTTTTTGAGTTAATGTTTCATATTTGTTTGCCCTTCCAAAAAAATAAGAATTGTTACCAGTTCTTATCTTCTGTTAGTCTGTTTATTTCAGTGAAATACTGGTTATTGGTGTTGTCCTGGAGACTTTCTTTTCTCTCTGTTTTATTTTCCCAACTCTTTTTTTAGAAGTTCTGTGGGGGGAAACCCAATTTTGGCTATTAAGTATTCAGGATGGGAACTGGTCTTATGATTTCATTAGAATATGGAAATATCAAATGAGAAATTCCCTCTTCTAATGCAATTAGTCCCTTCTCTTTGATTAGAATCTTACTTTGACCCAGCAATACCTCTATTCCATCCCAAAAGATTATCCCAAGGAGATTAAAGATAGTGGAAAAGGATCTCCTTAAACAAAAATATTTGCAGATGCTTTTTTTGTGGTAACAAAGAACTGGAAACTAAAGGGATACACAGTGATTAGAGAATGACTGAACACGTTTTGGTATATGATTGTAATAGAATGAGATTATACCATAAGAAATGACAAACAGGATGATCATGAAACACCTTTGAGAGACTTATTTGAAGTGATGCAAAGTGAAGTGAGCAGAACCAAAAGAACATTGTACACAGTAACAGCAATAATGTTGGATGATTAACTGTGAATGACTTAACTATTATGAGCAATGCAAGGATCTAGAACAACTCCAAGGAACTCATGATTGAAAAGGTTCTCCACTGCCATAGGAGGACCTGATGGTTTCTGAATTCAAATTGAATCAAACCATTTTACTTTATTTCCTCCAGTCTTCTTTCACAACATGTCCAACATGGATTACCTTCTGTCTCAGGGATGGACAGAGAGAGAAGGAATATGTATTGCTAAATATCTGAAAAAAGGTTATTAAATTTGTATCTACATGTAATTGAAAAAATATTTTAAAAGTCATGTAAAAATGTATTCTTGAAGAGAGACCTACAGCACTGAGAAGCTACAGGACTTGTGCAGTCACACAGTTTGTCTTAGAGTGAGGACTCTGAATCCAGGTCTTCCTCATTCCTAAATCCACTCTCTATCTACTATATGATACTGCATTGAAAGACACATTGAGTGTTCAGGATATGCCATTAAAAAAAAACTTGCTGGGGCAGCTGGGTGGCTCAGTGGATTGAGGGCCAGGTCTAGAGATGGGAGGTCTTAGGTTCAAATATGGCTTCAGACAATTCCTAGCTTTGTGACCCTGAGCAAGTCACTTAACCTCCATTGTCTAGCCCTTACCACCTTTCTGCTTTGGTATCAATATACAGTATTGATTCTAAAGTGGAAGGTAAGGTTTAAAAAATGCTAAGGGAACTTCAAAGAAAAATCTATTCATCATTTAAGAATAGCTTCTCTGTTTCAGAAAAAAAATCTATTTTGAAGAAATCATCCAAGATGGTCAAAAGCATGATATTTCATGTTTAGGCCAAATATTTGAAGTCTGACTTTATTTTAATAAGCAAGACTTTCAGTCGAAACACTCAAATTTGAATTGTGTTTCTGTGCCCTTGATTTAGTGATTTAAACCTGCAGTACCCCCAGGTAACTCTCTAAGACAATAAATTGCAGAATAATTGTCTATCTGTCTTAGTGGAGGGAATTTTCACACAAGGTATTCCCAACATCTGAACAAAAAAAAGTAGAGAGAACACGAGAGAAAGAATTAGAAGGTCTTAGGAGTTTCCCTTTTGTGAATTAGCTTATCTGAGTTTCAGGGTCTCACCTATAAACAACCTTGATAATTTACTACTTCATGGGCTGTTACAAAGCTGCAAAAAGCCGGTTCTACTCCTAAGTTACTGAAAATGACCAGAACATGATGGCATTTATGCCTTATGAACTTTCCTAGGTCAGCAGTGCTGCACAGAAATCCTTCTATTGATATCTTATGTACTCTCTATCACATCTGACTCAGTGGCTATTATGCCATTACTTCTCTTGATCAGGAAGATAACTTTTTAATATACCACTCTGACTGTGATATTTCTCTCCTCAAAAGCCATGAACTGTTAATTTTTTGATTTGCAAATAAAATTTAACTTCCAATTCTTATATTAAAGACCTTCTATAATCTGAGTCCATAATACATGTCTTTATATCTCATTTCCTCTTCCCATATTACATTACAGTCAAACTAATTTTCTTACTATTATCTGATCTCATTTGGTCTTGTATTATTTCTGTGCCTTTCTACTGTACCCAGAATGGAATGAGCTCTATCCTTCTCCCACCCACTGAGTGGATGCCTATATCTTCCTTTCTGATGAGCCATCTGATAAATCTTTGAGGGAAAATAGGTGGAATAGTGAATAGGGTGCTGAGCCTGGAGTCAGGGAGACTCATCTTCCAGAGTTCAAATCTGATCTCAGACACTTTATAGTAGTATAACATTGGGCAAGTCACTTAAACTTGCCTCAGTTTTCTTATCAGTAAAATGAGCTGGAGAAAGAAAGTATAAACCACTCAAGTATCTTTGCCAAGAAAATCCCAAATGGAGTCACTAAGTCTCAGACACAACTGAAATAGCTGATCAACACCAACAAGATATATCCTCATCTCCACGAAACCATCCATGACCATATCATCACCTTCTTCACATTTCTCATAGCAATTCACCTTTGCATTCATCTCTCCCTTATGTCACAAATACTTATGTTCCTGTGCTTCATTAGATAGCTCATTAACAGGGGAGCATTGTGAGAACTTATTTGGGTATCTCCAATGCATAGCTTTAAGACTTTTATCACAGTAGCTACTTAGTAGATGAATTAAACTTAAAATGTTTTTTTAACACTTTTTAAAGACAGAACTTAACGTTGTGTAGGTGCTTAATAAATGGTTTTAAATTGATTTTATATTGGAAAGAGAAGAAATGGTTGCCACTTAGAGCTCAAATTGAAGGGGGAATGGATGTAGTTCAAACTAATTTGAGCAGCTCTATTCAACTGAAAGAGTTTGGAATTTGAAGGCAAAGGAACCAGCACCAAATTCCCACTATGGCATCCCAACAAAATGTCTTTTTGGCTTGTCACTTAACATCTCTCAACCACGATATCTTCATGTGTACAATGGTGATGGAAAAAAGGATTGGCCTAGACTACCTCTAAGATCCCTTCCAGCTGGAATTTTTTTTGTAGGAATGAATTCTCTTAAACATTATTTAGTTAGTTAATTTAAAAATAATTCTGAAACTGAACACAAATTAAGCTGTTATTCATGTTATCCATGTACCCCATTACCATGGTTATTGAGAATCATCTCTACATTTCAGATAAAAGTAGAATTTTAGAATTTGCTAGCACTGACAAATTAAACAAACAATATATCTCAAGCTGCATTCCCAATAGAGTCAATCAGTCAACTAGAATTGTTGAAGTGCCTACTATGTGCTCAGTACAGTGCTATACTCTGAAGTTATAAAGAAAGGCAAAAACAGCCCTTCATATTATAGTAAAGGTGATTTTTATTTTTTAAAAGAAGGAATTTATTTTAGTGTATGATAATCATCCATTACACAAATTATTTATAAAACACCTATTATGTGCAAGGCACAGGGCTAGGGCCCAAGGATACAAAAGAAAAAAAAAAACAAATGGTACAATCTTTGCTCTCAAAAAATGTATTCTACCATGGAAGAGACAGAAGGATTCAGTATAAACATAGATAAGTTTAAAAGAAAAGGGCAAGTAATAGGGGCCAAAAGGATCTCCAAACAGGGCTTTGCAAATATGAGAAGAAGGTGAGAACATTTTTAGTTAGGGTGGAGAAATATCAAGGAAGGAATCAAAGAACTTACATCAGAAAAGACTTACGAACCATCTTTGCCATTCCCTTACTTAATGAAGGAATCATGTTTTACAACATACTTGAAAAGTGTAGCTAACTTCTATTTGAACCCCTCCAGTGACAGGAAACTCACTCCCTAATGTGGTAGCTGATTCACTTTCTTTTTAAAACCCTTACCTTCTGTCTTGGAATCAATAATAAGTACAGATTCCAAAGCAGAATAGCTGTAAGGGCTTGACAATTGGGGTTAAGTGTTTTGCGCAGGGTCACACAGTTAGCAAATATCTGAGGTCAGATTTTAACTCAGGACCTTCTGTCTCCCTATATAATTAGTTTTTGTTATAATACTATATATTTTGTTTTATGCATTTAAAAACTTTCTAAAGGATCATCAAGATTTCACCAGACTGCCAAAGAGGATACATGACACCCCAAGAAGGTCAGCTGACTCCTTATCCAATGAGATACTCAGCTGCTCCGATATTATTTTCAATCTCCAAATTAATTAAGCATTTTATAACGTGGCTACTAGGTGCTGCATAGTGAGTTAGATATTGGTGATACAATGACAAAAGAAAAATATTCTTTGTTCTAATCCACTTTCTTGTGTGGCTCCAGAGAGCCACACAAAATAATTCTAGCTCTCCTTTCATATGATATTCTTCTAAATACTTGATAAAAGCTGTCATATTAGAGAAATTTATAATAATTACAGTTATGGTTAATAATTAGGAAGCTATTACTCTAAGCTATGAGTTTTTAACCTTCTTGTGGTATCATGTACTCACTTTGGCAGACTGGTGAAACCTATATGACTCTTCAGAAAGTAAGTTTTTAAATTCATAAAACAAAATATGTAGGATTATAATGAAAACCAATTATACTGAAATAGAATTATCAAAAAGAAAATCATTTAGTATTCCAGGTAAATAAACTCTAGGCAAAATGATGAATAATTATAATCTTTTAAAATCCAACCTCTGACTTAGAGTAACTCATGACCGAAGGCAAATTATTGAAGTTCTCTGATTTCCTCATCTGTAAAATATGAATGCTAATACCTGGATTACCTACTTCACATGTCTGTTGTAAGAATCCAAATGACGTAATAGAGAAAGTGTTTTGCAAAACTCAAAGCACTACATAGGTCAAGTATTATTACATCTATTCTATATTCTATTAGAATCATCTAAAGAAACTTCTTAAAATTTTAGATTTCATTATTAGATCAATGTTTGATTTTTCTTTAGTCTTTTTGATGTAGTAAATGTAGTTCAAATTCCTGGCACAAAGAGATAAGAGCACAGATTTCTCTTCCCCCATTAGACCTAACATACATATTATGCCTACCAGCTATTACCTATTAATTACCATTGCTATTTTTAGGACCAATTAGAGTCTTTTGTGTTCTCTAATGTTAACAAGAATCATGAGAATGCTAGGAACCCAAATTAGGAAGCATCTTGCTTGTGGTAGAAATGTATAATGAAGCTCGCACAGTGGGGTTTTATTTTAAAAAGTTAACTGTGAATAATGTTAATTACAGAAATACATGAAAAAAAATGGCATTTCTGCCAAAGCTTTTACAATAGAAACCTCCGCATGAGGCCTTGAAGCTTCCTACATCTCGATTTTTTTAAGGGTTAGAAGTTAGTCATTAGTCAGAATAGGAGTGAGTTGAAAATGAACAATAAACACAAGACCAAAGTATCTTCCTGTCTGAAAAAGAACCTCAGGAAACAGCATTAACTTATAAATTTTAAAAATTATTTTACATATTGAAAAAAAATTAATAGACCTGGACATTTTGTAATCCTCCCTCTCTCCTTCCCATTCCTCTCTCCCTAAAATGGCAGCTAATATGATATGGATTGTACATGTGGTATAATACAAAAATATTTCTATGTTCATCATGTAAAATATTACCCACTTTTTTGATATATCCAGGCAGCAAGTTAGTGTAGTTGATAACACTTCAAGGTAGAAAGACCTAAGTTCATATTCTTCTTCAGAATCTGACTAGCTATATGAACCTGGGCAAGTCATTTAACCTCTCTCACACTCAATTAACTCATCTGTAAAATGGTTATAATATTAGCACTAAGCTCAAAGGCTTATTGCAAGGATTAAAGGGAAAACAAATATGCATATATCTACATTTACATATATATATATATATATATCACTTTGTAAGCCTTAAAGAGTTGATATTAGTTATTATTATTAGGAACTGAAAGATAATTAAAACTAAAGACTGTGTGGCAAAATTGTATTTTCCTCTTGCCTCTTTATCTTTGCCAGTTCAACCCTCCTAAGAAGCTATTTTTTTCTCCATCTCCTCTTAAATGAATCTTCCTTTCCTTTTTTAATTAGGATATTTATTATCAACAACCTTAACCATTTTACATGAAAAATGTGACTCAAGAATAAAATGTATCATTTTCAATTGAACCAAATGACCCCTTTTATGTATATTACCTTACAGAGATTAGATTTTAGTATATATTGTAAGAAACATCGTAATTCATGTAGGAAACACAATAGAGTCATAAATGTAGGAAATACAAAATAAACAATGGGTTCAAATAATAAATTAAAGTTTCTATTTGCTATCCTCAATTAATTACAAACCATTTAGACTTGGATATATGCCTGGATTCATTCTGGAAAGTAGTTCCTTTTTCTGTTCTGTTTCAACAGAGTCAGGAAAGCTCTGAGAATTAGCAACATATGTCAGAAATGCTTAATGTGGATGTGTACATATATACACATACACATATAGGTTATCAGCTATATAAGTACCCTTTTATCTATAGATAGATATCATGTGAACTAGGTCATTGTGTGGATTGTTTGTTTTAGATTTCAGAGGTTTTAATAAAATAGTGTGTTCATTCTCATTGAGCATTCGGATAAATAATATTACTATGTCATTATTATATTAGTCTCTATTACTAAATTATACTGTGATATACATATTATGTAGAATGTGATATTTATTTCACATACCCACAGAATGCATATGATAGATTCATAAACTTAAAATATGTGTATATTTTATCACATATGAATATGTAATTATTTATGTGTGTCTTCAGGAAATAAACTGCTAAAAGGTAGAGAATATTTTATTTTTATTCTTGTATAAAGAGGACATTTGGGGCAGAATGATAGAGTGGAAAGACAGCTAGCTTCAGTGTCAGGAACACCTTGGTTCAAGTCCTGCCTCTGATATATATTAGCTGTGTGACTCTAAGCAAGTTATTTATTCTCTCGGTGCCCTATATAACTCTCTGAGACTATAAATTAGAGGGCGCTGACTTGTCTTTCATTTATTTGGGGTTATTAAAGTCATCATTATAAACCCTTCACCTGACTGCTTCTATAGCTAGAAGTGCACTCAAGCATAACATTTATCCTCTCAGATAACAAAAGGAACTAATTTTGTATTACTTGAGAAAAGTTACATATGATCTATGTTTTCTAGGGATATTTGATATATTTGGAGAAACAAATATATGCTGAGAACCAAAGATATCTTGTACTTTGGTTATGTATATATCTTTGCTGTTGCTAATTCGTATTTAGTTGTGCCTAACTATTCATGACCCTATTTTGGGTTTTCTTGGCAAGCTACTGGAGTAATCTGCCATTTTCTTTTCCAGTTCATTTTACAGATGGGGAAACTGAGGCAAATAGTGTTAACTGTGCCCAGGGTCCCACAGCCAGTAAGTGTCTAAGGCCAGATTTGAACTCATATTTTTCTGGCTCCAGGCCTGGCACTCTCTCCACTATGCTGCCTAACTGCCCATGTATCTCCATTCAGCAGTCCATTTTGTAGCAGGTGAACTATATCCCTTTTGTTTTTGTTGTTATCAATTTCTTTGAAAGTAATTCTCGATTTCTGATGTTTTCATAATGTATTTTCATTGTCAGTTACCATTCTTATAAGCACTATATCTCATGAGTCCATATTAGTAAGTTATAATGTAATAAATCTAAATAAATACATTCAGTCAATCTATATATATTTATTGTCAAATGTGTATAAAGCAGTGAAACAGGAAGCTACACCAGCTCTTAGCTATTCCTCAAAACATCTCAGCAATAATATTTGTACTCTACCTTCTTAAAGCTTATTCCACTGCTTATGCTTTTAATCCTATTCCTTCTGTCCTTCAGCAATTATGTCCTCTTTCACACATTTGGTATGTCCCCTTGGATTCTTTCCAACTTGCTCAGAAATATAGTCGGAAATCCTAAATTCTAAAAAAAATTGTCAATCCTTTCCAGAAACCCTATACACTATTTAACTACTGTTTAATTTCTTTCCATTACTAAAACTCCCCCCAAAAACCTATTTACATCTAATTTTTCTACTTTTTCATAGTCTAGTCTATCTTTAACGCTTGCAATTTCATTTCTGACCCCACTTAAGTGAAGTTGTTCTCCCAAAAGACATCAATAATTTTCTGTTCAACAAGTCTTTCATCTTCAAAAACTAGAGATGTCTTCTCTTCTTTTACTCTTGACTTCTCCTATCCAATGAATTTTCAAGTTCTTTCAATATACCCTTTGTAATCTCTCCCATTGACCATCTTGCTCCTTTTTTCTTAATGCCATCTTAGTTGCTAGCTCTCTTTACCAGCTGGGGTTTGTAAGAGGAGAATAGGTTTGAAGCATTTTGGAAGCTTTAGAGAGACAGGAAGGAGCTCACATTCCAACTGGAACAAAGTGGACTCTCTCAAAAGGCAGTTGGTTTTGAAGGGTTTTGAGAAGCCACTGACCTGAGAGACCTGTGGATTTGAGGTATCTCAAAGCAACACCTGGGATCTTACAACTGCCAGGATCAAGGAGTAGAGGTTGAGATTTCTGACTTGTTTGGTGGACAAGCAAAGCCAATCTCCCTGATTTCCTCTGAAGAGTCATTCAGCTGGTTCCTGTGCTCTTGGAGTATACTTGGACTACATCAGATGAAGACCATCAGATCACATCTATGAGACCCCGTTTGTCCCTTGTGTCTCAGCTGCCTATTTAGAGTAGTGTAGGGGTTTCCCAGATCTTAAACTTTTAACGCTGAGTTTGATCCTTAGTGTTTTAGGTTAAGTGTGACCTCTCCCTCATTTCTAATGTATTAAACTTGTCTTTATAAATCTTTGGTCCCAGTCTACTCACTTGTTAGTTTCAAAGATTCCCAGGCTAGATGTATCTGTGGTGGCAGTTGGTATCAACTTCCAATCCATAATCTCCCATTCCTTGTTCTTTGGTAGAGTTTGTGTTTCCCCACTTTGTTAGTCCAATCTGTTATCCCTATCCAGTCAGTCCTCCTTCTCCCCTTTCTCTAAACCTACTAATATTTGTTACCCATAAAAGGTTTCTATAATGGTCTCCCAATATCTGTCCCCACCTTTTCATTCTTTTCCCTCCAATCCATCATTCTTCCTTATGTGTGGATCTGGTCTTGTCATCATTAAATGCTCCTTTTTGCCTACCCAGAGAAGTTCTTACTTCATTGCCTGGCTGCCAAGAGCCTTCACAATCTGATCCCCTCATGCCTTCTTGTCTTATCTCATTTTATCCCTTTCCATTTAATGTATCTGGGGAGTTCTAAATGAGCATAGAGAGACTAGGGTTTAGATCTATCTTTTTATAATTATTAAATGGACATTTTCTTTATTTAAAAAAAGAGAAAACAGTAGTACACACATTCCTTACCTCTAAGTGTTGAATTAAAATTAAAAAAAAAACTATGTAAAGAAGAGTTATTAGTATTATTCTCCAGGAAAATAGTATTACTCACTATCACAAACATACTTTGAGCTTTCTTATCCTCTATGCTTTGGTCATGTTGTCTCTTTCCCCTGGAACATCTTCTCTGTTCTATTTATCTTTTGAAATCCTTTTATCCATCTTTTAAAGTCAATTGAAATGCCATGTGCCATAAAGCCTTTACTAAGTAATGATTACTTCCAAGAGGTCATATAACATGGTTGTGGACATTGCTAATATACTTCTCATGCAGTTCAGTGCACTATGACTCTCTGAGTTTGTATTTAATCCTTATTCCAGATTCCCAAATTTCATGAGAGTAACTACCATGTTATATTTATATTTCATCTTTTCCTGTGCCTAGCACAGTGCTCTGTACACAATAGTTTAGTCCATGCTTGCTTTGTTGGAATTTGAATGCCAATGGTCTGTCAGTAATATAATAACATATATAGATCCTTCCCCTCTAAGGCTATCTTCCATCTTTTATGTACCTATTTATTTAAATTTTGCCTTCTCCATTAGAATGTAAGCTCCTTGAGGTCTGAGGAAGCTTCTGCCTTTCTCCATATCCAGGGCTTAGCACAGTGCCTTAAGAAGAACAAGCTAAATAAATATTGTTATTCAATAATTTCAGCTATGCCCAACTCTTTGTGACTCCTCATTTAAGGTTTTCTTGACAAAAATATTGGAGTGGTTTGCCATTTTCTTCTCTAGATCATTTTACAGATGAGGAAAGTGAGGCAAACAGAGTTAAGTGACTTTCCTGAAGTCACACAGCTAGTGTCTGAGGTCGGATTTGAATTCAGAAAGATGAATCTCTCTTACTTCGGGCCTAGCAGTCTACCCACTGTGCCACCTAGCTGACTCAAGCTAAATAAAGACTTATTGATTATTGATTGCTAGTGGGCATCATTATAGGTACATTATATAAATGAAGAACTTCTTGGACTGATTGTGGAGAAGTATTTATTTCTTAAGTATAGTGGCTCATTTTGTAGAAGACCCGATTTTTAATTCTGCTAATAGTTCATGCCCATCAAGTGAAACTGTTTCTGCTACCTGTAGTAGAGATGGACAAATCATTTACTGTCTCCAGACTTCTGTTTTCTCACCTGTAAACGGAGGTGATTGAACTAGAAGCCCTTTAAATTCTCTTTCAGCTAATAGTTCTATGGTTCTGTGCTCTAACTTGGTAAACATTGTCAGTAGGGATTAAGAATATAATAGAGATGAGGAGATAAGGGAGACCTGGAAATGGGACAGGTCTACTAAAGGTGCCACTAAAGGTGGATCACCAGCTATTATTTTAATAGCTTTGGTCCTTAATGTATTCCAGAAAGGTCTGGTTTCATATACCCTACTTGATCCTTCCCATTAGAATTTTATTTTGAAATATTTTCTTAATATTTTGCCTCAGATTTTTATATTGTGGTTTATATTATGGCATTATTAATTTATTTCCATCTCCTGGATGAATTTCTTTGGCAGATTTCTCAATTTCCTTCCTCTTTGGTGACCCTGACAGTACCGTGCCAATCCCTTTTATACAGTCATTGTGTTTATGCCATTTTTGCTTGCTTAGATATCACAGTATGTCTAACAGGATTATGTCAACACCTAGGTAATTTAATTGTGAAATTTTATTAAAATGTGTCATACTTCTCCTCTAAAGGAAGAGACTTCATGGTGAGCAGAAAAAAATGGAAAATGGACTTTTTTATGTCAGAAGACCTGTATGAGTTTTGATTCCACCACTTCAGTTTCATAAGACATTTTCCTGAGCACTTACTATGCACAAAGCCCTGTGTTAGGTATCGGGGGGTGATCAGTATTTGAATGACAGCTCCCTTATAACAGATGAGACAGTTTTTTGTAATGTAAATAATAATCAGTATTATTTATGAGAAGCAATGTGGCATAATAATGAGTCAATCTGAGAATCAAGAAGACCTGAATTCGAGTCCCACCACTGATCCATAATTGGTGATCCTGAACAAGTCACTTATTTTCTTGGTGCCATAGGTAATTCTATGACTATAAATTATTAAGGGACAACCTTCATTGGTGGAGGGAATTCCTCATCTAGTAGCTCCCTATTTATAGATGATGCCATTTGTGCTCCAGAACAATTCTATAACATAGGTATTTCTTGAATTATTGTCCTCATTTTCCAGATGAGGAAATCAAAGCTCAAAGGAATGAGATTTCCTCATGGCTAGTCACAAAACTAGAAAGGAGCAGATGTATTTTTTAATCAACTGAACTAAAACCTTTTCTTGTATGACATATTGTTATTCCCATGCTTTCATGGGAACTAAGAACCCTTCATTTTTTATGAAGAGACAAAGACTCAAATCAGCTTCTGGTCTTTCCTGGGGGAACCCTGGGTAGAACAAAACAAGTAAAATTCTGATTTTCTCATGCTGTTAAGGTATGAGACAAAACAAAATTTATGTGAGAAGTTCCTAAAATAAAATCCAGTCCATATAAACACAAAGCTGCCATGCTAGGTCACAATTTATATACTTTATTGCAATTAAGACTGAAAGAAAACAACCAAAAACATTTTTGAAGGGTTATGTTGGGGTACTTAGGTAGCTCAGTGGAGAGAGCACCAGGTCTGGAGATGGGAGGTCCTGGGTTCAAATTTGAATTCATACGTGTGCTAGCTATGTGACCCTGAGCAAGTCACTTATTCCCAATTGCCTAACATTTGCCACTTGTCTGCCCTGGAACTTATACTTAGTATCAATTCTAAGATAGAGGGTAAGGATTTTTTTATTTAAAAGTTAAATTAACAATTAGTTTTATCTTTCATCCCATTCTGTTGATCATTCAACAAGCATTTCATGAAAGCCTACTAGGTGTAAGTGATTGGTAGTCCCAATTAAACAAGGTGTATTTTACTGAACAACACAACCCAATTTCATAGATTTGTTGAAATGGAATTTAAATTTATTTTTACTTTCCTTATCGATATTTCCTGTGAAATCCAGAATTCCTAATGAGGACTATTACTGCACCTTTTTCAAGATGAAGTTGAGAATAGTAATAATAAGTAACATTTATATAATGCTTTAAATTTTGCAAAGCACTTTGCATATATTAAACTATTTAAGACTCATAAGCACCATGTGAAATAGCTACAACAATTATAGTTTTCCCTGTTTTTCAGTATAAGGAAACTGAATCCAAAAGTAATACAGTGACTTGCCTACTATAACAGTGCCAGAGAAAGAATTTGAGCCCAGCTCTCGCTAACTCCAAGTCTAGCATGCTATCTATCCATCATGTCATCTTGCCACTCACGAGAAAGAACTGACATCTTAAAAAGTCTAAATTTTCAATATTGCAATGGAGTGAATTGTAACAATTCTCCAAGAAATAGATTATCTTATGATTTAAAAGTAGAATGAAAATCCCAGATTACATTAATCCTCTTCTCAGTTCTACACAGTTTTTAAGAAAATGTTTATTGACTTGATTAGAAGCACAAAAAACTCAGGATATTTTTCCAAAATCATTAGGGTAATCAAAATTTAATTTTGCCCTTAGAAATCATGTACTAAAAAAAGAAAGAAATTACTTATTGATTACTGTATCCACCAGCCACCGTTGCTAAGTATATTGTTCCCAACTATTTCCCATCTCTAATTCCCCTCACCTCAAATGATAGTAGCATCTAGTCACAACATGTATGCTTTGAATCATGGAGAATTCTCTGAGGAGAGACAATCAACAGAATTCACCAAACATTTATTATGTAGTACTGTGTGCAAAGAAAAAGTGAATAGTTTTCTTTAGATCCCCCCCAAAAAAAGTTTAGAAATGAATAGCTGCCCAAACAGTAAGCAGGGAGGGTTATCTGGCCTTCAGGGAGAGGAAGAGAGTAGCTAAAGCTGTTTCATGGATAAATACCATGGTGTTTCTGCCTATGTCAGAGATACATTCAATTAGGATACCTGAAAAATGGAACTCACGGTTGAATTTGATGATTTAATGATACTGTTTTATAGCAGCACATTGTTGGTGCCAAGACATTACTGGGAGAATAGAATATAATAGACGCTGTACTGACTTAAGATAGAGAGGTAGGACAACAATCATCACGATTACCTAGATATTTTCATTTGCTTTGTGTCTAAAGCCTTGTTAGTTGGGAAAACCCTCAAGGGAGCTGAGGTAAAGAATGAATGATGTGTGTATTTCTTCCTTTTCCCATATGATTGTACTATCTCCTACTCAATATCTTGTCCGTGGAAGACATATTTTCCTAATACCTTCAAGTTCGGAGATAGCTGAGCCACAAAGGAGAATCTGTGATGAATGTGTGTATCAGATTTAACAAAAGTCATGTATCTGATTGAGGAGCCTTAAATATCACTCTTTTTCCCCTGGAAGCCTGATCAAGTTTCAGGCTCACAGGAGACAGAGGTATATGATTGTGACTGTATCTGTGTATAAATAAGCATTTTACTTGCTATCCAATTTGTATATGATTCATTTCTATTTATTTTGGTCTCTATGTATTCAGACTAATACTTATTTTCATAATTGGAATGGTATACTGCCATGCATCTTGTAGCTTCTTGATACCTGCTAATTGAACTTAATCATATTTTCCTCATTTGGTGAGGTAGTTCAAATTAACCTATTAAAAAAAGAATCACTCGCCTGAATATTATGGTTCAAGCTTTTCATAATTGCTCCAATAAATTCAGCCAGATTCTGTTGTCTTAAGTCCTTCTTAGAAAAGAATACTCCCCACTCATTTTGTAGGATTCTTTTCCCACACTGTGTTTCCCTGGTAAGAAATAAAGAGAAGTCTAAAAGAAAAGCAAATGGAAGGACAGGGGAATAAGCCCCCCCAGATATCTTAAATGAGCAGGGACCTTTTCTATGGAAGAAGGGAAATTCATTAGGGTACGATGCATAGGAATTTTTATGAGAACTGAGCTGGTGCATGGCACCTTCAAGAATTCTGCAAAGAGCCAAGAATTTGAATTTCCTTCTCTTGGTAGAATTTTCACTTCCAACAGTGAGTTGACACAAAAACGAGCCAAAAATATCCCGTTTGGTTATATAAAAGCTACTGCCCTCCACATATGCCAACACCTTAAATCAATCTTTTCATTCTATATAATTCAGCAATTCCAGGATATGGAAGGAATCAAAATGTGACATTAACAAAGTGCTGCTTTTAGAGGATATTTTCTTCCTCTGAAAGCAGTCATCTAAGATCATAACCTCAGGATTCATCCTCAACTCCTCATACTCTTCTATTGTCCATATTTAAACTATTGCAAGACTCAAAGGAAGGGAGAAAGGGAGGAAGAAAGGAAAGAAATAAGAGAGGGAAAGGGTAGAATGAAGGAAAGAAGAGAGGGAGGAAGGGAAGGGAGGACAGAGAGAGTGAAGGAAAGAAAAAATGAAAGGAAGAAAAGAGAGAGGGGGGAAAGAAGGAAGGAAATAAGCAGTTGATCTATGGTGTGTTCAGCATTATGCCAAGAATTTTATAAATATTATCTCATTTAATCCATACGACAACCTTGCTATTATCATATCCATTTTATAATTGAGAATACTGAGACAGTCAGAGGGTAAGTGATTTGTCCAGGGCCATACAGCCAGTGAGTATCTAAGACTGGATTTGAATTCAAATCTTCCTGACTCAACTTCCAGCACCCCTAGCTAGATCTACTGACTTGGGGGGTGGAGAGAATACACTGAGACCAGGTCACACTGCAAAGCTCTCTGCAGATGAGTAAAGAAAGGTATCTCCACATACATTTTCCACATTTTCTGACTTTTCATGTTCTCTGTATTAAAACAAAAATTTAATCGAATTAAATGTTTTTTTTCTCCCCTTCCCAGCTGCCTATCTTGGCTTCTTCTGTTGTTAGCCTCTACTTCCTGGAACTCACTGATGTCTTCAAGCCCGTGCACTCTGGATTCAGCTGCTATGACCGAAGTCTCAGCATGCCCTACATTGAGCCCACCCAGGAAGCTATTCCATTCCTGATGTTGCTTAGCTTAGCTTTTGCTGGACCTGCAATTACGGTAAAAAGATGCAATGCTTTTCTTGTCACCTCCAACCTATGTTTCTTTGGTTCTTCAAAATGAAATAATATCTGCAACAGTATCCTAATAATATCTAGCATTTATCTAGCACTTTAAGGTTTGCAAAGTTTGTTACACGTTACCTCATTTGATCATTTGACTCTCACAACAACCCTGTGACATGCATGTTATTATTTTCATTTTATAGATGAGGAAACTGAGGCAAGAATAGATGATTTGTCTGGGATCACACAGGTTAAGGCAGGATTTCAACTCAGGTTTTCCTGATTCCAAGTCTCACAGTCTATAGCCACTATACCACCATATATATATATGCCTCTATGGCAATACTTTTTTTTTTATTCTTCCCTTCTTTATTAGTAACAACTCTAAGACAAAAGGCCAACATATAGACAAAGGAGGTTAAAAGTGACTTGACCAGGATCATACAGCTAGGAAATGTCCGAGGCCAAATTTGACCCCAGACCTGATACTCTAACCACTGAGCCGCTTAGCTGCCCCACTTTTTTCTTAAGAGGCAGCTTGATGTAGTCGTTTGAGAACCAACCTCAGAATTAGGAAGTCCAGGGTTCAAGTCTTCATTCTTGAAAGATTCTGTCTGTTTGACCCTAGGCAAGTCATTTCACTGACTTCTCAATGCCCCTGGCAACTACTTTCTGACTATAAATTGCAGCACACTTGCTGATATACATTGGTAAAGGGACTTTCCTCAGCCTAGGGAGCTCTCTACAACAATATAAACAGATCTAGACAAAAGTGCTTTTAAAAAGTGACTATGGATCCCACCATCATGAGTCTTGTCATTCTATATAATGCTTAGCATAGCACCAAACATGGAAAGATTAAGCAACTTTTAATGGTGTTACCAAATAGACTTTACTGAAAGGGAACAAATGAGAATTTGCTTTCACAAGAACATTCTGAAAACAGTTCAGCAAATTCATTGTTCTCCTTTTATGAAAATGTATTTGAATTTCATTAGATGGGGTAGCTTTTAGTTCACAGTTAAGCAATTCAATTTAGGAAATGTTTCCCTGTCTTTCAAAGCCTACTCGGTGCTAGTCTGATAATAACAGCTCATATTTTTTTAGCGTTTTGAGGTTTGCCAAACACTTTCTTATAGTGATGCTGAGATAGGTGCTACAGTTCTTATCATCTGCATTTTACAAATGAGCAAATTGAGTATAAGTGGTGGTGAATTTTTCATGATCACATCAATGTGTCTGAGGTTAAAATCAAACCCAGGGCTCTTTGCTTTAAGCTCGGGGCTTTACAAACTATTCCATGTTACTTCCTAGAATGTTGTATCATTCCTTTTTAAAGCCTGAAGCCAAGAAGATATCAGTTAACAAAACATTATAGAGCTGAGATGTAGATCTTTTCATTAAACAGTATCTTGAAAGGGCTTGCAAAGACATTTCACTGAGGACCAAAATTTCTGAGTTGGAAAAGAGACCTCTGAGAACTTGAAAAGCAGTTTCCATCAGAAGTGTTTATCCAACCCACAATAGCCCCAAAGAGTGTTCCATTTAGTCTCTGCCTGAAGAACTCCAGTAAAAAATAACCCACCAGAGCAATTTACTGTATTTTTAGACAACTATAACTTCAGGACTTCGTAATCTTGGGTTAAGTATAAATCTACTTCTTCACAGGATCTTCACATTATTTCTCTGTCTTCTAGGACCAGGCAGAACAAGTCTAACTCTTCTCATATATAAGAGCCCTTTTTTATATTTGAAGACTATTGGTATAGCCAGAATATATTCTATCAAAATCTTTCCTTCTTCCGGCTAAGTATGTTCCAATTCCATTGATTTAAACTATTGGCATAGTTTATTTTTTAATTTTTTTAAACCCTTAACTTCTGTGTATTGGCTCCTAGGTGGAAGAGTGGTAAGGGTGGGCAATGGGAGTCAAGTGACTTGCCCAGGGTCACACAGCTGGGAAGTGTCTGAGGCCAGATTTGAACCTAGGACCTCCCGTCTCTAGGCCTGACTCTCAATCCATTGAGCTACCCAGCTGCCCTTTTGGAATAGTTTTGAATCTCCTCATCACCCTAATTACCCTTTTGCAGACATGATCTCTGAGATCCTGTCTAGTATTAAATCTTTTATCCTAAGGCATGGCTAGTTATTATCAATGTATTATATAAAATATGGTCCCCAGAAGTCTTGAAGCTAATTCTGAATTAAATCAAACCATGCCTGTATAGTAACTGATGAGAATTGAAGTTTTCATTGATAATAAATACTCTGGGGCAAACATTAAAAGGTGATGATGAAGGGGGCAGCTAGGTGGCTCAGTGGATTGAGAGCCAGGCCTAGAAGTAGGAGGGTTCAAACCTGACCTCAGACACGTCATAGCTATGTGACCTTGGGCAAGTCATTTCATCCCCATTGCCTAGCCCTTACTGCTCATTTGCCTTGGAACAAGTATGCAGTATTGATTATAAGACAAAAGGTAAGGGTTAAAAACAAAAGGTAATGGTGAAGGAGACCTATCCAAAATGTAATATTAGGGCCTTCAACCCCATCGCTACAAAAACATATGCTGCACTCATCTTGCTTATGAAAATAGAAAAAATATTCAGGGTTTTTAAATCAGAGACTTCATTTGTATATCATTTATATTGTATATATTTGTTAAGTCATTTTGAGAGGCATTCATTTTAAGTATGTGAAATTAAAAAATCATGACATTGTTCACAGTATTCAAACCTAACATAGGAAAAGACTTTTAAATCAATCAGTTTAATTACATCTCATATGAGGAAAGACAGGGCAGAGCTTACGGTGGCTATTCCTCAGTAGCCTCTATAAAGACTGGCCAAACATTATTTTGCACCTTACCCCACTTGAAGCGACTTACCTAACAGTAAAGAAATTTGAGTTTCAAGGATAAATAATTTACATTCCCATCATGGAACTTTTCCTTCTTGGCCTCCTTAGTTCTCATTATAGTCACTAAAAGTTGCCTCAGTAAATTAAAGTTATATTTAAACCAGATTTTTAATAAAAGTCACTTATGAATTGACTTACTCTGGTTTCCATTTTTGAAACAGCTTCCTCCTAGGGGAAAGTGGTGTTTATTATCAGCAGGGTATTCTTTTTCCCTAAGAAAAAGAGAGACATTATGCACCTAACTGCTTTTGCTTCTTTGTGGATGAAATAATAAGTATTAAGAAAATCAGTAAATATGTATGGGTACAGACAAAATAATGGCACAGGGTTTCTAAAGAAGATTATGTTGGGCCAGAGTAACCAGGAATGACTTTAAGAGAAGAAATAGAATCTGAACTAGATCTTAAAAATAGAAAGAATTTGGATAGATGGAAAGAAGATTGAAAGAGAATATGATTTAACTATATTCAAATATTTAAGGGAATGCCTTGTAGAAAAAGCATTAAACTTATTTTAAATAGCTACAAAGAGTAGATACATAGATAGGTAGACATATTGATAGACAAACAGGCGGATAGATAGATAGATAGATAGATAGAAAGATAGATAGATAGATAGATAGATAGATAGATAGATAGATAGATAGACAAATAGAATATTAATTAAGCTCTTAGTATGTTTCCACTAGCTAGATGGCACAGTGGACATACACTGGGTTTGAAATTAGGAAGAGTCATCTCCATGAGTTCAAATCTGGTCTCAGATATCATCTGTGTGACTCTGGGCAAGTCTCTTAATCCTGTTTGCCTCACTTTCCTCATCTGTAAAATGAGCTAGAGAAGGAAATGGCAAACCATTCCAGTATCTTTGCCAAGAAAACTCAAAATGGAGACATGAAAGAGTTGGAAAGAATTCAACATGATTGAACAACAACAAATAATAAAGTCTTAAAAGTTCCATCAACAAGAGTTCCAGGTAGTGTGCTAAACCCTGGAAACATAAATAAAACCACATAAGATTAATCTCTCTCTTCAAAGAACTTGTTTTCTAATAGAGGAAGCCTTACAAAAGACTAGCAAAAGAGTGGAGGAAGGGAAGGGAAATTATATATATATATATATATA
>NC_058133.1:446734744-446772986 GCF_016433145.1 Gracilinanus agilis
ATATATATATATATATATATACATATATATGTTTGTTTGTTTAATTAGTTTGTTTGAACTTCATCAGCTACACAGCTACCTTTGTACCCCAGAATTCTTGGCTGTGGAAGACATAAGTAGGATTTTCCAAACTAGAAGTCAAAAATTGTAGCCCAGTCTTTGTTTTGTTATCAATACCTAATATAATCCCATAGAAAGAAGATATATCCATAAAAGTAGTACCGGTTGAATGAGATCATTTGTTTTAGTGGTGACTGGTCCTCTGCAGGACCCCTGATCCTAAGCTGTATACCCCTAAACTGATTCCACATTAAATAAATCTGCTTAAAAAAACCTAATCAAAAGAACTTGTAGTTGTGGTAACTACCTTATAAAGCTGTTGTGAGAGTCTTTTGAGATAATGTATGTGAAGTGCTTTGCAATTTTTTTTAAGAAAAGACTGGTAACTTAATTGATTTAGGGAACACCCAGAGGGGAAATTCCCTCTAGCAATACAGATTGGAGGCAGCCCTTCAATTTATAGCCAAGAGCTGCTCGAAGCCCTGAGAGTTAAATGATTCTCCATGTTTACAGAGACATTGTGTGACATACAATATGGTTGTAGACATATCTTTCTGATTTGGAGGAATGCTATGGACTAAGCTATTCAGTTTCATGTTGAAAAACTTAAAGTGTTATAAGAATATCAGTTACTATTACCATCAGTATTGTACAGATAAGGAAATGGAGATTTGGAGAAATTAAATAAGAGAAACAGAGAAGTGTAGTGTATATAGAACTAGACCTAAAATCAGGAAGATAAGATTTCAAACCCTGCCTTAGATATTTAATCACTATATAACCACAGACAAGTCATTTACTCTCTCTACAAATCAGATTTCTAACTATAAAATATGAGTTGGACATAAAGGTATCTAGAATTGCTTCCAGCTACAAATGCACGACTTTAGGATTTGACCAATGGCAGGCAGCTCTTTAGTAGCAGAACTAGTAATCAGACTCAGGTCTTATGGCTTTCCCCCTAAACCTCTTTGTTCTTAGTCATTGGCTTCCCCCAAACATAGTCCAAATGGAAGGAAAATAAGCTCTCATTCAAGTGTGGGATGGGGAGGGAAGTGGGAAGGGATGTATTTTTTACATCCAGTGAAGACAGTCATCTTAGAGAAAACATCTCAGCAAAGATGTGCTCAAAATTTACTTTTGCAGAATTCATATAAGGAGAAACACTTACATTCTTGAGCAAATCCATTTTATTGCAGGTCTCAGCAGAATTAATCCATTTAATTTTCTGAGAGAGGAAAACTTCCTCTGGATTTGTCTGTAGCTCCTGTGGTGATAATCTTAGCTTTGGAAGCTTACGTAACCAGAATGTCTGACCATAAGTACGTTCAAGTTTGCTGAGACCTCATTGCAATTTGAAATCCAGGAGACATTATAATAATTGTTCTCAAAGCTTTTGGAAAGAGGATGTCCTCCCCACTGTGACAGTAACTGGAGCCATTTTAAAATACTGTAACCTTACTTTGCAAAAGAAATTCAACAAAATGACTCCTGTAAAGCTGGTCACTATTTACTACCCCCACCAAAGAGAACAAATATATTTTCCATGATAGGAGTAATGTTTTCCATATTGGACATGAAATGAATTCCATTTTCAGGTGGCAAGTGGCAAACATTCATTTCATTATTAAAGCATGATCCTAGAAACACATTGTGGTCCTATTATATTTCAATGAGGGGAAAATAACAGTAGTATCAGAAAACAAATTAGCAAACACTGCTCCTTCTCAAAGGAGAGGTCTATACCTAAGGCAACTGAAATAATTTGAGAAATTCATGCTATAGCTTCAAGAGCAAGATAAAGTGAACAGATATGGGGAAAGGAATATTATGTAGGATTTTAAAAATTACTTTGCTAAGGACAAGATAGTAATCAATCTGTTTTAGAACCAAAAAAAGCTTGATAGTACAAAACCCTAATCCTTATATACCTACTAATTCTTGATATGTTTGTGTTGGAATCTATAGCACTCTTAGACTCCAAACTTTGGGGTCCTAATGGCTTGAAATGTCATAAAATAAGGCATATATGTTTTTATCATAGGATTGTATAAATAACAAATAATATATCTAAAATTTTAGACTGTGACCAAAGTGGGAGATGTCTGAGTAATAGTAAAAGTAAAAGGAAGTCAGATGTTCAAAAAATTGCTATTGGATAATTGAAAATAATAGAAGAGAACGGGCATTTATTAAGTACATTGAGATTTTCCAAGTTGCACAATCAACAGAGTATATGACTTGGAGTCAAGATCTGAGTTCTAAATTTACCTCAGATACTTGGTAGCTGTGTGATCCTGTGGATGTCATTTAATAGGTCTACTTCACTTTCATAAACTGTATAATGGAACCTACCTCACTATAATAGCACCTACCTCACAGTTTCGTTGCAAAGATCAAATGAGTTAGCATATGTAAGTAAGATACTTCACAAACCTAAAAGCTATATATAAATTGCTAGTTAGTATTGTTATTAATTCTTCACTATGACTTAGTGATATAGGTGATTCAGCTTAATATTCTCCCCATTTTATAGGTAAGGAAACTTAGGTTGAGAAAATTTAAGCAGCTGACCCAAGATCACATATGAAGTAAATACTGGAGGTAGCATTCAAGTCTAAATCTTTTCGACTGCAAGTTCTGTGTTCTATCTATAACACCACCTAGATGTCCTCAAGAGCTTATTCTGACCAAACATAGCAGTTTCTTTAGAATAATGAGTTAGCTTTCTTAAGCTGTATGACCTTAAATCATTTTACTTCCATGAATCTCATAAATCTTAGGTCCCCCGAGAAGGAATTTTGGAAACTGTATATTCTAATGCCATTCCCCGCCCCCTCCCATTTTCCTTTTTACAGATGCAGAAGGTAAGGTCTGGAGAGATGAATTAATTGATCTGAGGTCACATAGGTAACTTAGAAGTAGAAGAGCCAAGATATGAATCCAGGTTCTCTTCATCTCAGTCCAAGACACTTACAATTAGAGCAGAGCTGCTCAGTTTTCATTTTTGAGAAAGGTGGACCTTTGACTAAAAGAACCATTCCAGATCAGAAATTCTATAATACATGATAGATTTAATGATGAGCATTGAATTGTCAAGATGTAGATTTCAGTTTAAATAAAGCACAACACAGAAGACACCTGTTACCTTCAGATAGAAAGCTTCAAGTATTGTTATGGTCAAGCAAGTGAACGGACAATTCATTTTTATTTTAATGAATCAAAAATGCTTTTTTTCATTTTTCAAGCTAATCCTAAAATCAGTGTTATGTTTTCTTTTAATCATCAAAGCCCACATGATGTTTTTGATCATTTACATTTTTTGTAAAAAGTTTATTTTTTTCTTTTTTGTCTCTATTTCTCCACCCCAAAAAATTATCCCTATTTTTTTTTACAGAAACAAAATATTTTTTTCTCTCTCTCATTTTCCATCCTTAAAATACTGAGAAACTAAAAGATCTCCTACATGGTCCCAAACCTATTATGTGTAAGAGGCAGAACATGAATCTAGATATCCAAGACCAGCCTTCTTTTCATTACTGTCATCATGTTGTCTTTCTCTAAGGCAAGAAGTTGTTGGCTAGTTGTTGAACTAAATCAGTGGAGGTTGTTTCCGCAGTAGTAGTTCTCCGTGCTGATGCAATCACAGGTGCAGATGAAATTATTTAATAAGGAGGAAGTTCCCATACAAAACTGATTATATCCTATCAACACTGATGGATTCCCTTTACTCCTAGGAGAATACAACAGACCTAACAAGCAAACATATTAGCATTTCCTCTCTTTTTTCTTCATTCCTATGCACATTCAATCATACATCACTTTTAAGCAATTTGTTGTGCAAAACCAGGCCTATAATTACTGTATTTTAAGACAGGCAAAGAGGGCTTTGCTCTGGAACACTGATATTGAGGGGATCGTGAATCCCTTTGCCTTATCTCTAAAAATTGCTCCTCGGTCTCAACTTGGTACCACTCAAATGGGGTCCCTTTCTCTAACCCTTAGTAAAGGACATATTTTTGTGGATACAGGCTACCCCTTCTGTCGCGTTACCACATCTTCTCCTTCCCAATTAAGTGAAAGAGATCCTGATTGCAGATATATAGGAAAAATCTTTAACTATAACTCAGTTCCAAATATTGTCGCACCATTGTCACAGTTAGATGCCCAGTTAGGAAGCAGGCATTACTGACCTGAATTTAACTCTCCCATCATGGTAAAAGTGGAAAAGGTCAGGGGTGAAAAGACAAGGCAAAGATTTCAAGTATTACTAAGAGGGAGACTGACCATCTGGTTTCATTGCATTAGCTATTTTATAAAATGTCCCCAATCAAGCTAATTGGACACTTGCTGAATCCAGCTCCCACTCATCTTGTTTTCATAGTAATAGTGATAAAATGCCAAGACTCTAACAGTTGTAGGTCAAGCTGGATCACCAGGCGATTTATCAATTAGACACCACAGGGTGTTGCTGGGCAAGAGGCCAAAGGCTGAGTACTACCACCTTGGAAAGTGCCAAGATGTACTTTAAACCCCCAACCATTAAGTAGGAGTCCAGAATCTCCTAATGCTCTTGTGATAACCCCAATCACCCTCTTCTCTCCCTGGGTTCAGGAACTCAGGAAAAACTGCTTATTCATTGAAAGCTTTTAAATGTAAGTACATTTAGACCTGCAACATTTTGCATTTTAGCCTGTTAAATTATATCAATTCCCTTCATGCCTAATTGAATTCATTTTTAACTGTTAAATTCACTATGAATACCCTTTTGTCATTGCAGATAATGGTAGGAGAAGGAATTCTCTACTGTTGCCTGTCCAAAAGAAGAAATGGGATTGGAATGGAGCCCAATATAAATGCAGGAGGCTGTAACTTCAACTCTTTCCTTAGAAGAGCCGTCAGATTTGTTGGTGGGTTGGAGAACCAATTACAGAAAAGAAATGCCTTTTCAAGGAGAAATGTTGTATTTAATTACAGATACTAAGTTTTTGAAGCTATAATTTAGTTGTATAATTTCAAGTCAAGATAGATCTTCTGCAAGAAGCCATTGATTAACCCAAAATCCTAAAATTGGACTTTAGAATGTGGTATTTACAGTTTCTGTTTTCCCTGTTGTCAGGATTCAAAAGTCGTAACTTTTGAGTGCTTTTTTCCTTAACCCTGTTTGCTATGTGGCTGGGCTCATTGAGGGAGGTGGGCCTATCATGTGGATTTTCTACTAACTCTTGGTATGCCTTAACCACTTTGGCCTAGGTTAAGAAGCAATGAAATTAGATCAGAATCAAAACCCTCAAGTAGTCAGATTTGTATAAGAAGTCACTAATTCAGTATAACTAGCTAGCATTTCTGTATAACAGGGCTGTGTAGACAAGGGTTAGCATGGATAGAACTCAAGACAGCACGAAATGCTGTACTTTGATCAATAAAAATTTAATCAAGTGGGTAACATATATAAAACACTTTTTTTCAAACTTTAAGCACTATGTAAAGATGATGATGATGATAACTATTTTACATCTAAAATAGTAAGGGAAAATATCCTTTTCTACAAAATACAGAACTGAATACATCATTTTATGCTTCATAAAGCATCCTACTTAATACATTACTTATTCAATATGACTCACTTCCACCCTCTTCTCCCTTCCAAACAAAGAAAAATAGGAATGTAGATATTCATTGTGTCAGAGGCTCTGCAATTCTGAATAAGCCATTTAAGCTAATGGGAAGAGGACAGAAGGATTGCTAAAAAGGTCAGAAACTATGAACAGATAAGATATCCAGGCTTAAGTTGTTTTTTCCTAAAAGAAAAATATTCCTTAATGGCAGTGCTCAACATCATGCCAAGCATATAATAGGTATTAGCAGGTTCATAGTAAGCATTAATAAGTGTTTGTTGACTTGACTTGGCATAGCTATAAAATATAAAAATCAGTAGTTAATATGGGAATGACCTAGAAATAAGGTGAATAACTCAGAAACTTCTTGCTGTATGGAGAGTCTTCCTAGAGAGCACAATTACCCAGGAGTTCCTGGAGATTCTTCACTTAGTATTCCATCAATACTCAGATATCAAAAGCTACTTGGAAAGGACTCTACAAAAAGGGACAGAATCCAGATCCAGGCTAAGCAAGTGGGGTGAAACTTGGAAGTCATGACCTGGGGAACTGTTCTCATAGAAAGGAGTTATGTAGGCAATACATATCCCAAAGATGAAAAGGTCAGAATGGGAAGTGTTTGTAAACTACAGCTAAGTTTCAAAGTCAACGAATATTAGAGCTAGAAAGAGATGGCAAAGGCTATGTGGACCAACTCCCTTATTGTACAGATTGTGGACTTGATTTGTCAGAGGCATAAAATACTATACAAAAGTGGAAAAATAATATGGGAGGTAAAGATGAAATTAATAACTCAGGAATACCTCGATCTAGGAAAAGTCTTCCTAATGAGTCAAATTGGTGAAGACTTGGGTCAGAGAGACTATTAAGAAGGCTATTATAGTCTTCCAGGAGTGAGGAAATGAGGGCCTGTACCAGAATGGTAGCAGTGTTGGAAAAAAGAAAGCAGTACTTATGAAAGACAGTGTAAAGGTAAACTTGACAGGATTTTGGAACTGATTGGTTATGAGAAGTAAGAGAGGAGTCAAGGATGTTGCCTAGACTGAGAAATAGGATGACTGGGAGGATGGTGATGCCCTCAACAATAATAGGGAAATTAGGAAGAAGTTTTGGGGAAACATATATGAGTTCAATTTTGGACATGTTAACTTTTAGATATCTATAGGATAGGTACTTTGAGATGTTCAATAGAGAGTTTGAGATTCAAGACTCAAGGTCAAGAATGGGGTTAAGGCTGTAATAATTAAAAATATAGACTGAGAGTAAAAGGAGAAGTAATATTTTAATTAGGGCCATCTTGGTAAAATAAAGAAATGGCCACGGGCCTGGCTAAGATCTATTTCAAAAATGCCACCACCAGCCATTTACCTCCTGGATCTTCTCCTACATAACAAAGAGGAAGTCCCGAGCCCGACCTCCCAATTTAAGCCACGCTTCACCTTGGTACATGGCATCACGTCAGAAACTGGAAACCCATTGAATCATGGAAAATGTAGTTTCAAAGTCCCCCAAATGTCCACAGGAAGTCTGTCACACATCTAAGTATTCCAAGGCTCAAATGAGCCTCAAATACCTCTCAATGGAACCCCCAAAATTTCAAATAACACAAGGCTGAATAAGTAGACCCAGAATAATCATCAGCATGAAATGATCATTGAATCCCTTTTAGTTGCTGGGGTCCCCAAACAAAATACTATATAATTAGAAGAGAAGATGGACCAAAAGACAGCCCAGAGAGACTCTCATGGTTATTAGAAGGGAAATGAATAAAGATCCAGTAAAGGAAACTGAGAAGACATAGTCTGATAGGAGAATCAGGAGAGAACAGTGTCATAAAACCTAGAGAGAAGAGAATAGATCAGGGAAACAGATAATTGACAATGTTAAAGACAAAAGAGAGATCAAGAAGGGTGAATATTAGATAAAGGCCATGAGATCTGGCAATTAAAATAGCAGTGATAACTGAAGAATGATGAGGTGGGAAGCTAGATTGCAGAGAGTTAAGAAAAGAATGAGAGGAAAGAATTTGGAGACACCTATCATCAACAGCCTTCTCAAGGAGTTTAGCCATTAAAGACAGAAAAGATATAAAATGATAGTAAAGATAAATGGATCACATTAGAGTTTTTTTTTTAATGAGAGATACATTCATAGTAAGCAAGAGGGAAGTCACCAGTAGACAGGAAAAGACTGAAGGTCAGTGGGAGAATGGGAATTATAGAAAGGGCCATTTGCTAAGATAGAGTTAGATTGAGATAATTTTTGCACGTGGAAGCATTTTCCTTAACAAGATGTACTACCTTTTCATGTGAGACAGGAGTGAATGGGGAGAAAATGTGGGAGAAAGCACCTTATTAATGTAAAAAGAGTAGGAGAATGAGGAAAAAAGAGGGAGTTTTTAATTGATGGGATCAGATTTTTCAGTGAAATATGACCAAGGTTCTCAGCTATTAGGGAAGAGGAAGGAAAAGGAGCCATAAAACGAGTAAAAAAATTTGAAAAAGATATTGAAGTAAGTAGTATAGCAAAATGATTAGTAAAGTGTAAATGGATTGCCTTGCCACAGTGAGGGCCCAGGTATATAGTATAAATTTGTAGTGTACCCAGTCAGCAGATCTTCATGATTTTCTTTAACTTTATTCAGTAGCACATGAGTAGTAGTGATAGCAGTAGATATTAGGATAATCTAAGATGGATGCTTGGCAGAGCAAAAATGGTGATAAGAAAAGGGTACAAGGGATTAAAGAATAGAGGAGAATAAGGCTGAACTGGTTCACCAAGAGATTCAGGTGAGGGAGGAGAACATAGTCAGTATAGGGATGATGATGGCCTGGCATGGAACTTTGGGGTGAAGGAATTGCAGGTCATAGTGAGGACAAAGAACAAGGTTTAGGAATATCAAGGGAGAGAAAATGGTAGAATGACAACAGATTATTATCAAATAAAGCTATTTCAGAATTCATGAATATGGACGAGGAACAGTTGCAAGTGATGGTAGGATCAAAAGTATTACCCAAACAATCGAGCTATCAGTCTGTAATTCCTCATTTGTACTAAATAACCTGCTAACCTTCTTTTCTGACTATAAACATCTTTGAGGCCATTTTTATGCCACTTTTAAAATCATGGTTTGCATTGGAAATATGCTGGAAACTCTACAAACCCCTTGATATTACAGTAAAATCATTAATATTGATGGATTTTAAGGGGATTAATTGGGCTCCCTTTAGTTTTAACTAGTTGTATTGTAAGATTAATGCCTCTAAAGAGGAAAGTTACTGAAATAAATAATCTCAATATAAATGATCACATTAGAGTAAATGTTCACATTATATATTATAACCAATTGGGGATTATGCTTTAAATGTTACTAAACAGGATAAATAATAAAGTGGCTACATAAACACCAAGAAGCTAATAGTCTCTGTTCATTGTTTCTTTTCACTTACAGGAGTTCATGTATTTGGACTTTGTTCTACTGCTCTCATCACTGATATCATACAACTGTCAACAGGGTACCAAGCGCCATACTTTCTGACTGTATGCAAGCCAAACTACACATCTCTGAATGTATCATGCAAAGAAAATTCCTATATTGTAGAAGATATCTGCTCGGGATCTGACCTCACAGTCATTAACAGTGGAAGGTTAGAGACTTTGAGATTTAAAGACGAGCCATATGTCAATCAATTTCAAAATAAGTTTAAGGTTTTATTTCAAATTAACCTAAGAGGCAATGGTTAATATATTGCTTTGTTTTGTTGTCACTCAGAGATCCCAGTAGTCAATGCTTTACTAGGATTCAGCGATCAAAAATTACATGGTTCTCACAGTTTCTGGTGGTTCATTCCAATTTGATGTGTTCAATTTTCATTGAACCACATCACCCTGCTTCAAGATTTGATTTGACTGATATTATTTGGGATCCTAGTTGGGGTCCTAGTTGGGATCGTTTACAATTCTTGGCAGCTCATACCCAGGAACTTCTATGTAAGATTGTCTTATAAGGCAATCCTATCTGTTTTGATGAGGTGACCCTCTATGGAGCTTTGTAAATAATACAACTTTGATATTACATGAATTGTGTCCAATATTGCTAATATGTAAAGTCAGTAGAAATGTATCTCCATGGGTTGGTAAATGAGTATTTTTAGTCCCACTGGAAGATACCTAGATAGTAAAACTTAATGCAGCTCATTCTTTAATACTTATGTGACATAAGTAGCTATTTGCCCTTGGTGACTATTTCACAGGATCATGGAATTTCTGAGCTGAAAAGAGTCCTTAGTGACTACCTAATCCAATCAATACCTGAAAACAATTCCCTCTATGTCATCCAACTTTGGACTAAAAACATCCAGTTAGAGGGAAATCTACTACCCACACAGATGGTCCATTCCACTTGGGGAAACCTCTAGTTATTTGCAAGGCTGTTTTTGTTTTGAATTTTTAGAAACCGACTTTATGTATGGTACTCTTACTGTGCAATAGCTTTCCTGTCATTCCTCTCCTACTTAACTTGTAATGTGTTTGTGTTTATGAGCCTCTGTTGGCTAGACTCATTTCCAAAATCTGAAGCAGTCCATGCCTCCGATTTTGTCCTTTTCTAACTTTTAAGCTTTTGACTCTGAACAGTCTAAACACGTCTTTTGGTTCATATTTCTTTTTTATTGAACCATGGTCTCATGAAATTTTATTTGCTGCTATTTCTTTAGACTTTTATGATGTTTATGTCTCTGGGGTAAGGTAGTGGGCCACTAGGGTCAAGTATGAGCACTCATGTCTTCTGTTTAAAATCTAGGGAATATGGTTTTTTATTTCCTTTGTTTTTCTAAAGTCCTTGTCAGAAATCTCTGTTGCCACTCAATTACTTTTGGAGTCATGTTCAGGATTCTAGGGTAGGTCCTCTGAAACCTAAATAATGTACTGATTGTCAGATTTATTCTGATGCAATTGCTAATGACCTTCATTTTACATTCATCGTGTCCCAGAAGTTGTTTTGCTATTTCTGGCATCTCATCCACAAATTCCCCCTAGAGCAATAAAGAGGAGCTTACTGAGTTTGCTAGTTCCTCTATTGTTAATATAGTATTTTATTTCCTCCCCTAAAGTTAATGTTTCAAAAACTTCCTTTAATCAACCATATTGTTCAAATACCCTACATTATTTATGTTTGTTCCAAATGACTTTTCTCTCCCTATTTAATCATTTTATGTCATTTTTATTTCCAAGACTATATTTCTCCCTCATACTTTCCCCATTCTTATAAAATCAATAGCATAGTTATTGGTTTCTTTAGAAAGTTTATTTTTTAAATAATTTCTTACTGATTCACACATTTCTGTTCAGCAAAACATTCTGAGAGATAAATTGGTTTTCAAAAGTTTTATATATTTTCTTTTAGAAGTCTCCATCACCCTCACTCTTCATTTTATCATCATCTTATATTAGAAATGTCATTGGGCATTACTGTTATCTTAGTGTAGCTATCTCTAATTTTAAAAAAAAGACACTTCTCATCGCTGTCCATTTGAGCCTTGTGTGTAATCAGCCCATGTGCCTGGGATATTTCCCAAAAAATAATATTACATTTTCACTTGTGTAGACTCCCTTTTATAAACCCTAAAGACAGGCCTAGGTATCTTTCATCATCTTAGATATTCACGAATGTCTATACTGAAAAAAAACATCCTCAGAAGAGACATGGCATTATTTGACTTTTGACACATTTTTCGTTTAAATTCTTTTCCAATAACATGTAGAAACAATTTTTAGCACTATCTAATATTTTTGATCCCGATTATCTCCTTCCCTCCTCCCTAAAATAGTCAATAAAGAGATACTGGTTATACCAGTGCTGTGATGCAATACATATTTCCATATTTGTCATACTGTGAAAAAGACATAAAACATACAAGAAAAAACTCATAAAGGAAATAAAGTGAAAATAGTATGTTTTGATCTTTATTCAGAATCTGACACTTCCTTCTATGCCTGTCAATAGCATTTTTCATGTTGAGTCCCTTAGGGTCTCTTGGAACCTTGCATTATTGAGAATAATTTTAGTCTTTCACATTGATAATTATATAATATTTCTGTTACTGCATACAGTGTTCTCCTGGTTCTGCTCACTTCATTTTGCATTGGTTCTTATAAGTCTTTCCTGTTTTTTTCTGAACTCATCCTATTCATCTTTTCCTGTGGTGCAATAGTCTCATTATAACTATATACTACAACTTGTTCAGCTATTCCCCAATTGATGGAAATCTTCTTGATTTCCATTTCTTTGCCTCTATGAAAAGAGCTACTACTAAAATATTTTTGTACATATAGATCTTTTTCCTTTAATATTTTTGGGGTACAGAATAGTCAAGGTATTACTGGGTCAAAGGGCATGCATAGTTTTATGGCTTTTGGGACATGATTCTAGGTTGTTCTCCAGAATGATTCATGATTCTACATAGTATTATTTTAGATAGTTTCTCTTAAATACATATATAGAAATATGAGGATAGAGATTCCTCTTAGGCACTGACTTATCTGTTTCCTCCAGGAAAATATTTAGAAGATCATACCCAGAGGCCCTTCTGTACTTACATATTCATATATGAATCTGAACTATTTTGAGATTTGCCAGCCCTCAATTTATTCTCACAGAACAGTATAGATATTTTTTAACGTTTCACAGTTCTCAGGATTTTATAGTTGAAAAAGACTACAGCAGCCAACTATTCTAAGTTGTCCCAGAAAAAAAAATCCCCATTATAACATTCTCAATGTGTTCATCCATTCTCTCCTTGAGGATTTTCAGTGAAGGTGAACTCACTTAACCCCTGAGACATCTCATTCTACTTTCAGAAAGTAGCTTTGTATAGTAGATAGCAGGTTAGTCTTGGAACCAAGAAGACCAAGGTTGATATGCCACTTCTGAAATGTACAGACTGGGTGACCCTGGGAAAGTCACTTAGTATAACCTCTTAGTGACTTTTGTAACTCCAAGTCCAATGGAATCCTAGGATTCATATCTATCTCTGTTGAATTATCAGGAAGCTTTTTCTTCACATTGTCTAAATTTATCCTTTTTAAAACTTTCACTCATTGCTCCTGATTCTGTCATCCGAAGTTGAGCAGTACAAGCCTTCTATGACTTTTCCAGATACAAATTTTCACATATTTAAATAAAAACAGAGAAAATAGAAGGTAGGGAATTGAGTCCCAAGGATCAATTTCCATATCTAGCATTTCAAACATATCATAAGCATAATGAATAGAGTTCCTTATAACAGGATTAGGTACCAGAAGCAGAAGAACCTAGGAAAGAACACAGAGCAATCTCTCTCCTCATCGTTCCTCCACACCCTCCAAACATACATATATATGCATGTATATATGTATATACACAAATCTGTGTATGTATTAACACCTTAGACCACAAATAGAGATCTCCTATGTATAGATACAGACTACACATTTAGTTTTTATCTATATCTTCATATTGGTATGTGTAGTCTAGGAAAATGAAGGTTTAGCTTATGGATCACCCATTCTGCTTTCTCTCAGTTTTTTTGCTTTTACCTGGCTTAGAAAACAGTCTCAACAAGCTCCACAAGTTTCCATGGGGAGAACCCATTCCTCAGACACTACAATCAAGATTGCTTAGTCAGGGCTGCTGGGTGGGTGGGAGAATAGATAATGAGGGCAAGAGACATAAATGTTTCTCCTGCTGTGGTTCCAGAAATTTTCTTTTAATTTTCTTTGCCCAAATAATGTCTCAAATAAATGTTAGGGCACTAGACAATTTTATCTAACAAAAGATATTAAATAACAGCGAAATAATGGCCAAAAAGTATAGGAAGAAGGAGAACATGGAGGGCTAGCCTATTTGATAAATGTTTGTTGACTGAAGAATGCCTTGCTGGCCAGAGTAGTTCATTGGATATATCACAGCCCATGTTAATTTTCTGATGACAAAGGCAGGATACAGCTTTCTCACTTGAGGGCAGTTAACCAAATGAGAGTTGCAGAGAAGTTGTGTGTGGGAGCATATCTCTGAAGAGATAATCTCATTGCACAAGGTACTTTCAAAACTACAGTGCTTGCTTACTACATGCTTGCTTCTGCCACCAGCTATACTATGTAGTCTTCGAATTATCTCTAAATAAAAGATTTAGGGGAGAAGCTTAGGCACTATCACCTCCCCATATGTTCCCAAGATGGAACACAAGCCACTATATTGAACTATTTCCTTCTCCACCTCTCTCTGCCCTCATTGCCTCTCTGTGAACAATTCCAAAAGCCATCATATTTGTTCATGATCCAAGGAACCAGTAGGATTCTTGGGAGACACTTTACCTCTCCATGACAGAGTTGAGGTGGGGGAGGAGAAATTTAGGCTTTATTGCAGAGTTGAAAACAGCATCATCCCACCTCCAGACATTTCTTCTTCATTTTCTTTATTCATTATGACATGGATTTAGGGGTCTTGACCAATCTAATTGCTCTCCTCTAGATGCTCTCCAGTTAATTGTCGTTCTTAAATGGTAATATCCAGAACTGGATTCCATAAATCTAGATGAGGTCTGACAAGAAAGGAATACAAAGAGCCCATCTCCATCACATATCTGATAACTTCATCTCATTGAAAAATCACATTGGCTTTTTTTAGCTGTAACATCACACTATTGAGTCATTTGAGGATATAGTCCACTAAGGCCCTCAGATCTCTTTCAGGTAAACTGCAATGGAGGAGAATTCAGTAGTCTGGAAATTCATAGGTTACATTTGAAAAAAATCTAGGGTACCTTTAGGATTTCAGAATCTTATCTTGTAGAACCCCCATGCACTAAAAATCTTTGGTGACTACAAATAATTAGTATGTCAGATCAAGATTTTCTTTAGAGGAAAATCAGATAGAATTTCTAGGACAATTATGAAATGAAAGAAATGGACCACAGAACAGGAATAGCTAATAACAGAGGTCCTGGCCAGTTTTGCCAAACAGTGACATTAAAAGGTAAATTTAAGAAAAATTTATGCTAAAAGTTATACCAACAATCTAGACTATGCTAGTATAAACATTGTGTGTGTATGTGTGTGTCTATATGTGCCTTGTACAAAAGTAGGTGCTTACTAAATACTTATTTGAATGGATTGAATATAGTAGTTTCCATCCAAATGTATGTATTTGCTTTTAAGGCTTTTGCTGATTTCGCAGACCTTAGCTCTTTCTGTTTTCCTTAGTTTAATGGCAGACTTTTTCAATCACCTTACAAAACTGCTTATATTACATGAGAATTCCTTTGATAATCCCAAAGAGCTAGGGAAATGTTGTTGTAATTCCATGATCCAGCTTGTCTGTCTCTTTCAATCCAATTTTTAAAATCACCTTTTTTCTGTTTACTTTATCATTTCTCTTGAGGTGATATTTAAAAATCTTTCCTTACATTGAAGTGTTCCAAGATTGTTGAGATAGCAATTATTGAGAAACAAAATAATACAGCTCAGTCTTCTTATGTTGATAAATGGGGTAATATCTGGGCAATAAAATACTGGCACTTAAATCTATAATTACAAGGGCCAAGTCTTTTTTAAAATTTCATTGAAAAAGTATTGTTTGGGATGTATTGAAGATATGGTATAAAACATCATTTAAAAAACATTTATTTAAAAATGAAAATAACTTCAGTATGTTCTCAGTTTCATCAGCTTCAGTTTTCTAATTATTAACTAATCACATGTAAGATATTCTACATAACATTTTTCAATCAACCTATTAGTTACTCAACACTTCCAAACTTTCCATATCAAAAAGAAAATCACAATTTCTCTTTTGAGCCAAAAGTGATTACCAACATTTATTTTTATTGGCACCATTTTATTTAGTTCTTTCCCCAGGAAACAGAATCAAAACTGAAGTTATTGATTATTTACTTGAGGCTTTTTAATACTGACTCTCAGCAACTTGTGTCTTTTAAGATAAATACTTATAGTATACTTGAATCAAAGGGCATAATTTAACTATCTTTCTTTGGCAGAAAGTCATTCCCTTCTCAACATGCCACCCTAGCAGCCTTTGCAGCTGTGTACATTTCAGTAAGTAACTAAGTCTTTTCTTTACCGTGTGTACAACACAAAAATGAGAGATGTTCACTGTCTACAAGGGATTTATTACATTTTACAGTCATGAAATAAAGGCATAGGATACATTTTGGCAATGCTGAAGGATAAATGCTGGATCATCAGTGCCATGAAATGTAAAGGCTTTAAATCGTTTTCTGTTATTATAAAAGATGCTGTAGTAATATAATCATTCCACATACTAAACAGTAATGTTTCCTTTTTGTTGTTCAGTCATTTCCAGTCATGTCGAACTCTTTGTGGCTCCATTTGGGAGTATCCTTGGCAAAGATCCAGGAATGGTTTGCCTTTTCCATCCAAGCTCATTTCACTGATGAGGAAACTGAGACAAACAAGGTTAAGTGATTTGCCCAGGGTCATATAGCTATTAAATAACTGAGACCAGATTTGAAATTAGGAAGATAAATCTTTCTGATTCCCTGCCCAGGACTTTATCTACTGAGCCACCTAACTGGCCCTATATACCTATAAAGCTGGATTCCTTTTGGTGGCTTAGTCTATAGTGTGTTTAAAACCTATAATTTCCTTTAATTATGTTATGGAGTAGAGAAATAACAAGGTATTATGGGAAAAGATTTACTTTGAAGATGGAAAGAACTGAGTTCAAATCATGCCTTTGATACATATTGGCTATATGACACTAGGCAATTCATTTAATTTCTCATTACTATAGATACTTCAAAACTATTAAGTTGCAAAGAAGATACAAAACTGCATTGGTGGAAACATTTCCCACTTCACTGAAATCACAGATCCAGTTTCACCACTCTATGTTTATATAGTATGCAATATTTTTAAGGGATTTCATGTTGCTATAAATAAAATGAAGCCTATATAATAACCTATGTAATGAACATAATTACTGACATATTAGTAGCAGACAATAGGAGGGTCCTTTAAAAGATTATGTGCATAATGAAGTAGTGATTGAAATTATTGGTTAATGGCATTGCCTCCACCCCTATCCAAAAAAAGTGAAATGTCCAGATAATTGGGACAAATGACTATTTTCTTCTTTCACTTGGAATTCATATGGTAACTTATAGCATTGAGACCACTTTAGATAGATTATCCTATTTGAGCCTCCATCTCTGTGAGATAGTTAAAATAAAGGTAATTATCTATAGCATTGCTAGTTTTAAGTGATATTCTACAGAGGAGGAAACTGAGGCTAAGCAGTTCAATAATTGGCATAAGGAAATTCTTAACAGAGGCAGGATTTGAACCATATTGTCTAGGCTTAAGTCCAGTTCTCTATCAACTATGATACACTGCCTGAGCTCCTCAGACAACTGTCTCAATTCCCTACTTCAAATAGTGCTTTCTCCAGAGATTTAAAATAGTTCCAATGGTTATCACAAGTAATAGTTTTGGTTTCTGACTTTGAAAAAATAAGAATATTTTAAAAAATAAAATAAAATCACCATGTTCAGTAAGCTGAATCCAATCACTTTCTCTCCTCCAAGATGTACTTCAATTCTACACTAACGGATTCTTCTAAGCTCCTGAAGCCTCTCCTGGTGTTTGCATTTATCATCTGTGGCATCATCTGTGGACTCACGCGGATAACACAATATAAGAACCATCCCGTCGATGTCTATTGTGGATTTTTAATAGGAGGAGGAATCGCTCTATACTTGGTAAATAATCCATTATTATATGATTTGTTTATGGTTTTTGACATATAGGAAGTGTTTAATAAATGCTTCATCTATCTATTTTAAATCCTTGACATAAAAAGGGGAAATATGAGGTAGTTTCACCAGTGCCCAGTTACTTATGAGTTATGATTTAATTGAATTTTGAGAAGACCACGCAAATCTTTGGCAATATCTTCTTGCTCAGCAGACATATTACAGAAATACTACAACCATAACTTTTAGACTAATCTATCAGTGATAGTTCATCCACAGGGTAAAATGATTGGCAAACGTCCAGTAGTCTCCATTGCTTCAATTACCATGTAAGTGAATATATATAAAATACAATGAGACAAGTTCATCAGGCCAACCAAAATTTATCATTCCAGCTTTCTGTAATGATCATACCATTAACAATATATTCATACCATCTATTAATGTAGTTGACATAAAGATAACATATTAACTCATGTAATTTCCCTGATTTTAACATATTTTACTGCTATGTTTGAGAAATAGGGAGAAATAAATTGTTGTTGAGAAATAAATTATGTAGAAATCTCAGTCTGTGAGTTTCTGAATTGTGTTGTTAGAAATGCAAGCTAGAGTCTGTCAAGCCTTGAGTATTTAGGGTGCTGAAGGTGATTGGGACCTTTGATTAGAGACAGATGTGAAATAAAATAAAATTTCAGCTTATCAAAAAGATTTCTAGAGGCATTTTTTCTAAATGAAGATTACCTACAAGTTAACAATATCGGTAATAATTATCTGATAGTTTTGCTAGCTAGAATATATTTCTCTTTCCTTGTAAATTATAATTTAGTCATACCTAGCATTTATATTGTGCTTTAAGGCTTGCAAAATCTTTACAAAGATTTTCTCATTTGCTTCTCACACCCTTAACAGATGGGTGCTATTGTTACATTTTACAGAATAAAAAAATGATGCAAAAAGAGGTTTAAGTACATGCCCAGGATCACATATCTAGGAATTATGACTAGACATGGACTCGTTTCTTGATTTTTCAAGTATTTTTTTGATTTGTTTTAAGATTCAAGAGTCTTGACTTGAAATCTAGCATGCTGCATATTTTGTCATCCAGTTGCCTTCAGGAAACAATTCAAACAAATATAATGCATTTGATTTCAAATATGACTTTCAGACATTTGTATGACTATTTATGAATTGTGAAAATGTATAGAAATTATGGTTGTGCCTATGGATTCATAAACTTGTGGACCAACCAAATAGAAAATCATCCCTAACTTTGCTATTCAGCACCTTCTTAGTAAATTATAGACCTAGAGGGTTAGTTACCTTGGACAATGGAAAATTAAGTGACATTACTAGTATCATGGAAAGGTATGATGTGAAGCCAGGTCTGAGGGCAATGGTTAACACACTATGTTTACAATAAAAAGCAACAATAACAACAACAAAAATTAAAGGGAGACATCATGACTAATGAAGATATACTAACAATTGGCAAAAATATGTAGTTATCAAAGAGTCCATTTTAAAAAAATTATCAAGAGTAGAACTTCATCTAAGAACTGTGAATTTTCTTAGATAACTATATTTAAATATAATTTCTTTCTTTTGTGATCATATGTATTTTATTTTATCAAGTTAGAAATATTACTAAAGGGGCAGCTAGATGGGTCATTGGATTGAGAACCAGGCTTAGAGACAGGTGGTTCTGGATTCAAATGTGACCTCAGACATTTCCAAGCTGCGTGTCTTTGGGCAAATCTCTTCATCCCCACTGCCTAGCCATTACTGCTCTCGGAGCTAATACACAATATTGATCCTAAGACAGAAAGTAAGGATTTTATAAAATACATCATTCTGGAAGAGATCATTGTCCTACACCAGACTACCAAAGGAGTCCAAGATAGAGACACTCACAAACAAAAATTTTAAGAAACTATAGAGTGATAAGTATGAATATTTTCTCTTTTTTCTTTTTCTTTAATGAAAATAAAATTATGGATTCAGTTTAAAATGAGGATGGACATTCAGGACATTTTAATAAGAAATTTCACTACTTACCACCCAAAAATACTGTGTATTTTTTGAAGATTTTCAAAATGTTCTAAAGTATATTTCTACAAATGAAATCATTATTCCATATATATTTCAAGATTGTGTCCCTCCAATCTTTAATGGCATAATCTTACTTTTTTTTTTGTTTTATTTCATCCCTACCTATAGATAAGATCACTCAATTTGGAGATCATTTGATTAGAAGCTTTCATTATCAACATGTTGACAGAAACTATCGCTTGCCAAAGGCAGGAAACAATCTCTAACATTAGAGGATTATACCCACCCCCACATCTAAAAATTATCTTTAATTTTTCTTTTTTTTAACAAAGTATCAACAACTTGTGGTACTAAGTGTTAGAGATAAGAAATAGAAAAGTAAGACAGTTTCTACTCTTGAGGTACTTAAATTTTAATGGGGACAACAACATATATGGAAAATTTCAGTTGGAGGAGTCCTGTGGTATTTGGGCTATTGTGGGTCAAAGCATATGTTAGTGCTTCTTCAATATCATTTTTTTAAATTTTTTATTGTATTTTCCCCAATTACATAGAGAAACAATTTTTGGCATTTGTAGTTCTTTTTTTCTTTTAAAATCCTTATCTTCTGTCATGGAATCAATATTGATTTGAAGGCAGAAGAATGCTAAGGGCTAGGTAATAGGGGTTAAATGACTTGCTCAGGATCACAGAGCTAGGAAGTATTTGAGGCCATATTTGAACCCAGAACCTCCTACTTCTAAGCCTGGTTCTCAATCCATTGAAGTACGAAGGTGCCCTAGCATTCGTATTCTGACATTTTGCAATAGAAGTTCTCTCCCTCTATCCCTAAGTTCTCCCCTCTCTAACATGGCAAGTAATCTGATACATATATGTATGTATATATATACATACATATATATGTGTGTATACATATATCCATATATATGTATATATACAATCATGCAATACATATTTCAATATTCATCATGTTGTGAAATAACTTTCCTTAAAATAATGCTATATTTAGAAGTCCTATCTCTTTTTTAAATGAAACAATCAGCAAATATTTATTAAGGGCCTACTATGTGCTAAGCACTAAGCTGAACACTAGGGATACAAAGAACACAAAAGATAATCCCTGTTTTTAAGAACTTTGCAATCCAAACATGAAAATGTCTTAAGCTATCTATAAAATGATCTTTGCCTTTTATAATCTGCTATACCTGTTTGGGGCTTTAAAATTTAAAAACATTACTTTTCTAAATGTCTAAATTTAACTCTCTGTGTCAAAAGTATATCTGTTTTTGTCTAACTATCCTTTACTACTTTGAACATTGTCAAATGGAGCCCTTCCCTCTGAAGCAGACAGAAATAATTTGCAATGAACGGTCTGCCACATGAGTAAGGTAGATTTGGAAGTAAAGAGTAGAAGTAAAAGTAGTAGAGTAGAAGTCAAGAATAAAAATAAATAAGTAAAAGAAAAAATAGAAGTAAAAGAGTAATTGAGAAAATTGTTGTGGTCCATGATAGATAAAGTTAACACCTGGAGTATAATAAAATCAAGTAGCAGAGGTGGATTAGCCTAGAAGGCTGACTTCATGCTCCATCAGTCAAAAACCATTTTCCCAAGCTAACATGAAATAGAACTTTTTAAAATAAATTTCATTGTTGTAAACAAAACTTTTCTCTTATTACCCCTTCTTCCAAGCACTGTCTTTGGGTCTAATGAATGTTTGCATTAATTCAGCTTCAGATGATTTATCAGTAATCTTCTCTCACTTTGTACTTCTCTGAATTCGTGGTCCTTCAAACCTAGTCCATTCCTTCTTTTCTAGTATTCTTATACCTTATTCCCCTTTTCTTCATACATGACATTCCAACTCCCAACTTCATACATTTTCACTGTCTCTCCCCAGTGCCTTGCATGTTCTCCCTACTCATATTTACCTTATGGCTTCTATGAGAAGCCTTTCCTAGATGATGGAGTAGGTGGAGAGCTGGACCTGAAATCAGAAAGATCTGAATTCAAATTTGACTTCAGATACTTGCTAGCTCTGAAATCTTGGGAAAGTCACTTAATCTCTGTTTTCCTCAGTTCCTACAACATCTATTTTCCAGACTTGTGAGGATAAAATGCAATATCATCTGTAAAGTGCCCAGTACATCCTAGGCAGTATAAAATGCTAATTATTATGATTATCCTCTTTAATGTCTTTGTTGATTATCTCCAATTATCCTGTCTATATCTTGAACATAGCTATTTGTATGTTGTTTCCTCCATTAGATTAAAATCTCCTTGAGAGTAGGAAATGTCTTTTATCTTTCTTTGTATCCATATCATTTAGCACCTTACTTGGTACATAGTAGCTACTTAATAAATGTTTACTGACCTACTGATTAACTTCACTTCCTCTCATGTGGAGCTATCGATTTGATGACTTTTCTTTAAGACAGTGTCAGGGAATCTGTTTATTTTCTTTGAATTGTGACAAACAATATTAAAAGATTAAATTGATAAGCTAAAGTGGTCTGAAAACCCATGAATTATTTACTTAAAAAACCATAACCCACCCTTTTATAATGATGTCATATAAATAGGGAGATAGAACTGGTCAAACCAAAAATTTAAGAGTCAATTCTTACCATAATATCTCTACCTAGGAAGGATTTCAGAGATCATTAGGTCTACCTATCATCTAGCAAGACAAGGAAGTAGAGGTGGCAGGGAAGGTTTAAGAAATTCACCTAAGATAATCATAAAGGTAGAATTTGAAGTCTCATCTCACGACCAATATGCTTTCCCCCCTGCCATTTAATATAGCAATTGAGAACTGCTTTTCCTCTAACAACAAATTGGTTTTGGCGTCTTTATAGTCTGAATCAAAAAAGAAATTATTTAGTCATTGTCCTTTCAGTATATTAAAAACATTATTTCAGAGAAGAAACATAAAATTCAACTCTTATTACATTTGCTGAATTCTTAGGGAACCACCATGTTTTGTTTTGTTTATTTTTAATTGTCTCTTTGAAGGGAAAGCCATACAAACTGTATGCCAAGCAAGCAATATCCAAATTATGCATTTTAGTTCTATATCCCCAAAACAACTAGTTCAGGCTTGGGCACATAGTATACTACTACTACTACTACTACTACTACTACTACTACTACTACTACTACTACTAAGAATAATAATAATAATAATAATAATAATGATGATGATGATGATGATGATGATGATGATGATAACAATGTGTCACAATTCCAAATAAATCAATTAGGAGCTCTTTTAAAGCCATATGCCAGTCATTGTGCTACATGTTGGGCATATGAGCTAAACTGTGGATTCTAAAGCTAAGTAGATCATATTTTTTTAAGTCAAATAAATCCAACGAGCTATTAAATGTTTATTAAATTGGACAAAGAACTCAATATGAAAACCCCCAAACCATAAAGTTCTTGCCCTTTAGGAGATTGCATTTTGCTAGGAGGCGGGGATAATACATGTACCCAGTCAGTTTCAACAAGGTAGTTTTAAGAGGGAGCAGATGCTATAACTTGGGTTCAGATAAAATTTCATGCAGAAGATGAAGCCTGAAAAAAGCCAAGAGTTTATATGGGTAAAGGAGAGGGGGGGTAGGGGAGGATGAGGTATAGACATTCTAGGGATGAGAAATATAAGAATGCATAGCATTGGAATATAGAATGTTGTATTCAAGGCAACAACTGTTTGGCCAGGAAGTCTAGAGGAAGCTAATACTTAAATAGGGTGTTAGTGTTTGCAAAGAAGTTTATACATATATTTTTTTTCTTGTTTGATTCATATAACAACCCTCAGAGGTATGTTATTATTTACCTCATTTCACACATGAGAAACCTGAGGCATAGACCAAGTAAATGACTTGCTTAGGATCACCAGGATATTAAGTATCTGAAACAAGATTGAAATTCAGACAGCAAAGAATTTTCATAGAATAAACCACCTCTCTATGCAGAGTATGTGAAAAGAGGCAATGTGATATAAGACCATAAAGTCAAGCTGGAAGTAGATTGGGTGGTCTTTAAATTCCAAACTAAGGATCTGGTATTTTGACCCAGAGCTATAAGAGGGACCCCTAAAGGTTTTAGAGTTGGATAATTCTATGGTCAAATTAAGAATAGCATTTTAGTCATTGTCTAAATAATGGACTAGAGAGGTGAAAGACAGGCTGATCAGGGAAACCAACTGGAAAAATGGAATTTTTTTAAAGTAGCAGATACAAGAATATTGTACATACTTTTTTCCCACCCCCACTACTATATATGACTTTCCCATGCCTAGAATACGTTGCTTTCTTGCTTCTAGCTCTTTGAATCTTTAATTTCCTACAAACTTCAGCTCCAGTGCAATGGAGTTAGGAAAGGGACTTTCCTGATTCTCCCAGGTGTTAGTACCTCTATCCAAATATTCTCATATTTATTTCATATATACATGTAATAGCAATAATAGTAGTACCTACCATTTATATAGTGTGATATATGTTTAGTCCCTCTTTGTGTATATATTTACATATACTTATATATTTAAAAGATTTAGAAAATAATTTACATATGTTATCAATATAGTAGATGTTATCTTCTCCAATCAAATGCAAGTTTCTTAAGGGTCAGGATTGTTTCATTTTTTTAATCCCTAGAGCCTGAAAATATCTGACACAAGGCAGGTGATTTATAAAGGCTTATTGGTTCATTTATTTTTCAGAACAAAAGAGAAAGAACATTAATAATAAATTCCTGCATATTTCCAAAAGAGTAGCTGAACGATGTATTAACTTATTTAGTGATACTTATTTGACAGTGAATTTGCTTTGGTTTTGGCATTAGCAGTTTTTGCCTATGAAGTACCACAGAAAGTATGTACCTTGCCTATTTACTTTAGTAGAAGCAATACAGTATCTAAAACAATTGTATTTTTTCACTGCCTGACTGATTATTTTGTCCTGACTTTAGGGACTGTATGCTGTGGGAAACTTTCTACCAAGTGAAGAGAGTATGTATCAGCACAGAGATGCCCTCAGATCTCTGACTGATCTCAACCAAGACCCCAGCAGAGCTTTAGCTGGTAAAAATGGTAGTGATGGGATTGCTCATACCGAAGCATTACTGAACCGAAACCCAAGAGATGCAAGCTCATTGACAAACCTCAAAAGGGCAAATGCTGATGTGGAAATCATCACTCCACGGAGCCCAATGGGGAAGGAGAATATGGTGACATTTAGTAACACATTACCCAGGGCCAATACCCCATCAGTGGAAGATCCTGTGAGAAGAAATGCCTCCATTCATGCCTCCATGGATTCTGCTCGGTCAAAGCAGCTTCTCACCCAGTGGAAAAGCAAGAATGAAAGTCGAAAATTATCCTTGCAAGTCATAGAGACTGAGCCTAGCCAATCTCCACCAAGATCTATAGAAATGAGGTCAAGCTCTGAACCATCAAGGGTAGGGGTTAATGGAGACCACCATGGACCTGGAAATCAGTACCTGAAAATCCAGCCTGGAAATGTCCCAGGATGTAACAATAGTATGCCTGGTGGACCAAGGGTGTCTATTCAGTCTCGCCCAGGTTCATCACAGCTGGTGCATATTCCTGAGGAGACTCAAGAAAACATAAACACTTCTCCAAAAAGTAGTTCTGCTAGAGCCAAATGGCTGAAGGCTGCCGAGAAGAGTGTTGCTTGTAGTCGAAGCAATAGCCAACCTAGGATTATGCAGGTCATTGCCATGTCAAAGCAACAAGGAGTCCTGCAGAGCAGTCCAAAGAACACTGAAGGTAGCACAGTCACCTGCACCGGATCTATCCGTTACAAAACCTTGACAGATCATGAACCTGGTGGGATCGTGAGGGTTGAGGCTCATCCTGAAAATAATCGACCAATCATACAGATCCCATCCTCAGAAGGTGAAGGGAGTGGATCTTGGAAATGGAAAGCCCCTGAAAAAGGTAGTCTTCGTCAAACCTATGAGCTCAATGACCTCAACAGAGACTCAGAGAGTTGTGAGTCCCTAAAAGACAGCTTTGGGTCTGGAGATCGGAAGAGAAGCAACATCGATAGCAACGAGCACCATCATCATGGAATCACAACCATCCGTGTAACTCCTGTAGAAGGAAGCGAAATTGGCTCAGAGACTTTGTCCATCTCCTCAAGCCGTGACTCCACATTGAGGAGAAAAGGTAACATCATTTTAATTCCTGAAAGAAGCAACAGCCCAGAAAACACTCGGAACATCTTCTATAAGGGAACCTCCCCAACACGAGCTTACAAAGACTGAGCAATGACCATTGCTATGGACAGGTCCACCCCAGCAGGATCATATGTCGATGTCACTAGTGTTCTATATGTATTTTAGAAGCTGGTACAGAAAAAAAAAACACTATGCCAAGTCATTCATCATCGGCCAACTGTTGATGAAGGACAAGGAAATGTCATTTGCATGGGCTTTTGGATTTCTTTTTTGGGGGGGAACAAAGCACAATGCAAGAACCTAACCAATGTGAAGCATTTTCCTATAACCTGTTTCTCTAGACCCAGAAACATCAAATAATAATTTTTAAAAAGACATTTTATTCTGTGAATGTGCCAACTTTGGGGGGCTTTATATTTACACCTGGGATCAACAATATATGTACATGTATATGTATATATAGATGTATACTTCATTATATATTGACTTCACCTTTTCTTCACCCCACATTTGATACCAGGTGGTGCTGTTCTAATGTTAACATATTTGACCATTTAAACTCTTATTGACCCATGACATGTTGGTGTGCAGTTCCATGTAGAGAAATGCTGCTATATGATGAGGATGCTAGCTGCATTGTCATAGAATAGGACATCCTTTTGCTTCCTTGTAGTGGTTCTGTCACATTAAATGGTCGAGAAAGTTGTGTGTATCTTTCTTTGACATTGTGCTTTTCTGCAAAGGCCCTTGGTGGCATTTCACTGAGATGTCATGAACAACCCTTCCTCTGCACAGTTTCATTGCTGCTCAACTTCATCTAAGTACAGGTGCTACTAATGAAGACCCTACTTCTTAGTGGGTAAACTTGTATGATTGTTTTCAACATTTTTCTCCCAGGTTTTATTTGAGTGACACAATCCCATTTGACATCTTTAAGGCTTTTTTTCCTCTTGTCTTGTCACCTTTACTGTTCTTTTCATCATTTCTTCTGAAAACTAGAGACTTGTTAATATTATCCTGAACAAAATATGCTAATATATACTTGGAAACAAAGATACCAAACCCAAAGTTGGCCCTTATCCTTTTCCAAGAGCTGAAATAGTTTTGGCTCAAGACAACTCTTTGATGTAACTACCCTACCTGCTTTGCTTAGCATCCAGTCCACATAGTTCTCCCCACTAAAATACAACTTAGATCCAAACTCTTCAACTTAGAACACACTGGGATTCTGCAAGAAATTAGCTTATGCCACAATAGTTAATTTTTTATCTCTTCTTTAAAATAAAATTTTTCTTTATACACCAAAAGGTCAGGAACTGAGAGAACGGAAATGAATTGGTCAACTGAATATATTTGGCAATGCTCCTTTAGATTGGTGCATCTAAGAATCTGAGTGGACATAGCATATGTGGGGGCTGCTTTTAAAGGAAAGGACCCATCAATGTCCCTTTTCCAACTCTGAAGCCGTGAGCCTGCATCCAGGGATATTAATCCCATCCACAGAGATATATCGTAAAGTAACAAACTAATTTTTACAATTTTACAAATAAAAGAATTTACAAGTTTTTTAAAATGTGAGTGACCATTTGGTTCTCAGTGTTTAATATCGAATGTTTTTTACTTATGTCATAAGGATTCAAAATGATGATTACGTGATGGTCTCTGGAAAAAGGCCCATTGGCTTTGGCTTGGTTCATTGCCCTAGTGAAGTGGGCAGGCAAAGTTTGTTTGTTTTAGAATGACATGTTCAGTCATTAGCAGCCTCAAAAAGAGAAAGGTGGGGGTGTAAGCTGAGAAACTTGAACACCCAGAGACAGTGATGCTATAGGAAAGAGGGCAGAATTGAAAAAATGGCAATAAAACAAAGACTAAACAAGGTCCCTTCTGATAATTTAGTTCTCAGAGTGGGAGTGAAATGTTGCCTTCCTCCCTTCCTTCTCCCACGCCACCCAGCTTCTGACAGCTTGTAAAAGGGTGGAAGGTGGGTTGGTTTTAGTACTCTGAAAAATAGCTGCATTATTTCAGGTGCAGTATAATATTTCCTAAACTTTGCTATTTCTAAAGAAGATTTTAAAGTACTTATGTAGTGATTGGAGAGGGTTTTTTTTCCTTTAAATAAATATTGATATATTATTTTGTACACAAAGTGCCAAAGGCTACATTTTTTAATAATAATTTATCAAATTATATGACAGTATTAAATAAATATAATAAGATATTCATTAGAATTCAGACCTCTGCATGTATATTTGATAAGATGTCTTTTGTATAAAATAAAATAATCTTTGTTTACATTCCACTGGGACCTTAATTTAAATGATTCAAACCAACAGGTGGCATCTCTTCTCAGTGTTCAATTTGTCTTATTTACTGAAGGGAGTGTGTCTTCCTTCATTAGGTTGTGCTTTAATGAGAAAAAAGTATTGAATAAAGAAAATTAATTATGTTTTTAAATGAAATATATATATATACATATAGTATTGTGTTTAATAAAATGTTATGCAATGTTTTCCAGACTGAAAAGAAGTTTGTAAATTGCTATAAATGTATTTTGTTAAGTACAAATTGATGCTATTGTGAGTTTATTGTGCTGATATCATAGAAATAAATATTTAAATTCCTCACTGAAATTAAGTCATTTTCTTTTAAATTAAAAAAAAACTCACAGAGTGTATCAGGTAATAGGATGAAAGTTGAATAGATGTCAAGCAACTAAGTCAAAAGGTCATAATTTGGAGCTAAAGGAAACCTTAGAAATTTTCTGGTCATTTTACAGATCAGAAAACAGATCTAGGTGTTATGTGACTTACAAAAGTTGAGGCAAAGGTTAGGTGTTTGCAATTAGACTTCTGTTCTCCAGTCTGTGACCTGGTTCAAATCTTGACTCTTCTATTTATTTTCCGTGTGATATTGGGTAATTCACTTATTTTTTCTGGGTCCCAATCTTTTTATTTCAGTACTTCAAGTTCCATGATTTAATCAAGGAGGGCACTCCAGCCTGCCCCCCTATCTGTGCAGAACATCACTCTTCTCTGACTTAGTTTTTAGTAGATGGTCTTTGAAAATTGCTTTTGAAAAAAAAAAACTCATTACTTTGTGGACACCCTGTCACAAAACTTATTCTAGTCCTTGGATAACAAATGCATGATATGCCTTAGTAAATTCAATTAGGATCATCTCCTACTTTGTACCTCTATCCCTAGAACCTAAAATCATACCCAAGACGTGGTAGGCGAAAAATAAAGTTTTGATCATTGATTTCTTGATTAAGAGTTAAAGGAAAGCTTGCTGGACTTTGATGAAGGTGGAGGAGAAGGATTTCTTTAGTTTCCTCATCTGTAAAAGAAAAAAATAAAAGAGATTGGACTTGATTATCTCAAAGGTCTATTTAAAACTAAAAATATTAAGGATATTCTTGGTTCTTAAATTCCATAAAAAAGTAAACCTTTAAATGTATCAAAAATATTTCCAAGGGGAATTTTTCCCAATATATAGAATATTTTCCCTAAATATAGAATCATGGCAATGTATATGCAAAAAAGGTGCTAAAAGCTCATTATACCTTTCCAAGAGGTCTACTAGAGCACTATAATGCCTGGTTAAAAAGTCTAGAAACCACAAGACTCTAAATCAGCAACATATTGGAAGTCATTTCCGAAGACGCCTTATCTTCATTCTTCATTACCTCTAATTTACTGTTTTTAAAGGCTTAATATTCCAGTTAGTGATAACTTTACACACACTCACCTCACACTCCTAAAAAAACAACTGAAAGAATAAAGGCCTTCCTTCCATGTAATAACAAAGGTTTGTGCTCAGGTTTTTTCTCTCCTCTCTTTTTCCTAATCTAAGAAAAAATACTCAAAAAAGATCCTTGAAAATTATGATTTTATAGCACCTAAAATATCTTCATAGGCATCCTTATATTCCAAAGTCTGGCTGTACCGCTACAAGCTGGGGAAATCAATTGGTCAGCCAGTCAATCAACAAGTATGTATGTGATTCTGGAGGTAAAAGGAAATTAATGGAAATTATTGTTTATGAAGAACTCTTGAAGAGGTCTAATGAGAATGTTCTCTTAAGATGTCAAGGAGTATTTGGCTCATAGTTATGCATGACAATGACAAGAAAGAAGAGTAGGAGAAGTAACCCTCTCTCTGTTAAAAAAGAGAAACTACCCTCAAATAACTTCTTTTAGGAAGAAGCAGAATGAATGACAAATTAGATGCTAACATTGAAAGAAACACAGCTGGGGATGAGTCTGGGAAAATAGGAAATTGTCATAAAGCTGGAAAGAAAGCAATTCTCCCATCTATTCCTGAGTGAGAAGAATGTCTTAAGAAAAATTCTGAGTGGAAAACATCCCAAAAATGTGTCCAGAACCCCACTAATTTGCTGTATATCTTCACTCAATGTCGCATTCTTATCATCAATTTTAAAAATAGATTTCATGTTCCTTTGTGAATTAGAACTTGAAGATGTTCTAACAAGGCCAGTCCATAAAGAAGTGTAATTCTAGGCTTTTATTAGATATCGACAGGCAAAAGTTCCCAATATTAAGAATCTCTTTACCAAGAGGTATTGCCTATAAAAGAGCTATTCCATTGTCCTAGTAGAAACAGAGTAGTAAATTTGCTTTGTTGTTCTACCTTGATAGCTTGTCTAAAATAAGGACAAGGTGTGCCTTCTTTTTCTCTATCTGTATAATTGTCCCTCTCTGGAAAATGTGCCTGTTTGTATGCTATGTCCCTGGAGAAAGACACAAATTAAATAAGGCAGTATAGTGTAGTTCTGGGGGTCTTTAGGTGTGGTCCATGATCCCCAAACAACTAAAAGGACTACCCCTTTTAGCAGATCCAGAAGATCAAAACTATTTTCATAATTTTACTGAGACATTATTTGCCAACTGAAATAGCATTCCTTTTTCACCTATACCTTTGTGTGTGGCTCGATTTACTTCATATACTTCAATCAAAATTAGATATCACTGTAGATTAAATGTAGAAGGAAATGCAAGAAGTCAGCTCTCTCCTATTAAGCCAGACAGTAAAGAAATCTACAAAAACAATGCTATACTTCTCACTATTATTTCTTTTGGAAAATATAATTTTTTCATAAGGTAGTTATATTAACAGGCAATGGATTAAAATTCTTGTTTTAAATTAATAAATTAATTAATTTTTTAAATTTTAATATAGCAAATATCAATAGATACAACCCATATAACCTAAAGTTATTCAGAGTCCTCAAGAATTTTTACAACTGTACAAAAAGTTTTGAGACCAAAATGTTTGAGAACCTTCTATAATGGATAGTGCTCTTTAAGCAAATTCTACATAATAACCATTAGAAGGATATAAAATATGTTCTCTGTAATTTTAAAATCTACTTCATCAAAATATTCTTGGTATCTTGTTAAACACCTTATAATTTCCTCTCTGTACATTTTTTATCCCATTATTTCATAATAGCAGACTGGTATACTTCTTTCATTTGTGAATAATAAAAAACCAAAGGTCATCTTCCAATGACTAACCAATGAAGATCAGTGATACTAAAGAAATAAGTATTCTCTCTTCTTCTGCAAATTTCCCCTTGTAGATCAGGGATAGGTGGCATCATCATCATGCTTGAAATATTTCTGATAAGTGTAGAAGAGATATTTGTCAATAAAATGATGCTAACTCAGGAACAGATTTTTTTGGTGACTCATATGGCCTCCAAAGGAATACAAGTTGTTTATAGATATGAAAGACTGAAATTTCTGTGATTCATTGGTCTCTAGAATCCATGACAAGCATGTAAATCACCTATATCACTTATGCGAATATTATTAACTATCACTTCCCCCTCCTTAAAAAAGGAGGAAATTTGCAACTAAAAAGCCAAGATTCTTTGCAGAAAGTTGACACTGAACCTTAGAAGTAGTAATCCATCTTATTTTAAGGCATCAGGATGGCTTAGTGGAGAGAGTGCTGGGCCTGGAGTCAGAAAGTCCCAAGTTCAAACTGGGCTCCGCTACTTACTAGCTCTATGACCCTGGGCAAGTGACTTAACTTCAGTCTGACTCATTATCCTCAATGGCAAAAATTGAGATATTAATAGTATCTACCTCACAAGGCTATTTTGAGGATCAAATGAAATATTTGCAAAATCACTTAGAAGGTGCTCAATAAATTCTTTTTCCCTTTCCTTTTTCCCTTCCATTAAAACAATTAACATTTATTAAATATCTATTACATGCTAGGCACTGGGTTTATGTCAGTACTTCAAGGATTAATTATTTATTCAAAGTAGGTGAGCATGCTTCCCTCTAGTACAATGGTGGGCAACCTTTTTGGCCATGAGAGCCATAAATGCCTGCGGAAGGAGGAGGATGGAGGCGGAAGGCGCTGGAATATGGGGCGGGGGCTGAAGGGCTCCCTGGACCACATCCTGGGGCTCTGCCCGGACTGGCCAGTCGGGAGGTGGGGCCAGATATGGCTCGAGAGTGAGAGCCAAACATTGCTGACCCCTGCTCTAGTATATGTATAAAACGTGAGGGTGCTACTCAACTCCCTTTCGTGTTCATCTTTCACCTAACTCTCACCTGCCACTCCAAGAAGTTGTAGGGAGCACAGCAACCACATCCTAGTGAAATCATTTCTTCAGGTAGGCTAAAATAGGTTCACAATAACCAACAGACTTCAGACCCATTAGTGACTTTTAGAGAGGATGTCTACCCCAAGCAAAGGTAAACTTCATCCACAGGAATGGGTGGATGAGAACAATTTGTTTCAGCAGCCATAAAAGTGACAGAAACAGGAACTGGGGAATGCTGAGAGCTAGGTCAGACATCGAAGACACCAAAGTCATCCACTGCATCACAGGCCATCACCAGTCATCCTGACTTTTGTCTTGTCACTAGACTTCAATGATTCTGGAAGAGGCCATGAAGCCAATGACTTTATGCAATTCTGCCTCACTTAAATACAATTCATCACAAGTTAAGACATCACCAGGACACCACTGGTCCTCTTCAAAAGAAAGCTTGAAAAAGGCCACATCCCTCTATGCCTCAGTAGATAATGGTTTCATTGATGGTTGTGGCTGAATTCATCACCTGGTGTCAATCTGATGAATTTAGCCTACTTGGGTTGCTCCTTATAGGGCAAAAATTAAACAAAAATTCCTCTTCTGATCCATGTACCAAATCTTGAGAGAACATGCCAGAGTCTATCATCTGCTATATAGTCTTCAAATTTCAGGACCAACTCCATTCTACAAGGAGGCATTGAAAAAAGAGGCTTTAATGAATAACTCCACCTTAGAGGAAAACAAATTTTTAAAGTAGATCTCATTCAAATACTCTCCAATTGTTCTTCCTACTTTTATACAGCATTATTAACAGAATACTAATTTGCTGCTAAATGAGCAATCTTTTTTTTTTACTTGCTGGATATGAAAGATACCATGGTCATTGGAATTTAAAGTGTGAGACAAATGGCCAGTGGTGGTATTCTATTCACAGTCAGTCCCCAGAAGTAATGATAATTAATGTCTGGAATATCTCATTTTTATCACTTAAAAATTATCACTTTTAATACCAAATGGATTTAAATACAGTTTAATATAAAGATATAGATTTAGAACTAGAAGGGAGGGGGACAGCTTGGTGAATCAGAGGATTGAGTCAGGCCAAGTGACAGGAGGTGTTGGATTTAAAGCTGGTCTCAAACATTTCCTGTTTGTATGACCCTGAGAAAGTCACTTACCACCTTTCTGCCTTGGCACAAATACACAGTATTGATTCTAAGGAAGGTAAGGATTTTTTAAAGGAACTAATAAGGAGTGTTAGGGCACATTTGGTCCAATCTTTTAATTTTACAAATGAGGGAACTGAGGTCAATAGAGGCTATATGACTTGCACAGGGTCATAATAATACTAAATACCTGAGAAAGACTTTGAATTCAAGACTTCTTGACTCCAAGTCCAACATTCTATTTAATTTGCCACTGAACTGCATCTAAAAGATGTGATTAAGATATTTTGAATTAATATTTGAGGGTTTCTAAAGAAAGTTGACATTGAAACTCAAAGAATTAGGGTTATTGTCTTTCTGAACTTAAGGGATTCTTTGCAAAATATGTCCAGGCAGCCCCTATTTGGTATATACTAAATAGTTTTCATGGGAATTTTTTAGAAACTTAAAACTAAGTAGAATAAGGAAACATATCTTAAAGGTTCCATAGCACCAGAGTAACTGCACATATATCAATTTAGTGTGCCAAAAGTGTTTTTTCTAAATAAAAACATAATTATATAAGAAAAAAACCTTCTGGAGATGAAATTTGATGAAAGTCAAAAATATAGGCAAAAAAAGGAGAAATATGGGGGAAACAGGAAAAATGAAGAGCAATTATTAATGGTTCAAACTTAGAATAGTCTTCATGTGAAGTGCTCTTAGATTCTACATTTGCTCTTCTGTATTTTAACATTCTATCAGTGTTTTAAATGGAAGCATAGATATTGTGTTCATAAAATTTGCAAGTGATACAAAACTGAGAAATATATTGAACATAGATGAAAGAATCAAGTTCTAAAAAAATGCACCTGTTCTCTCAACATCAAAGTAGATAACCTTTATGTCTCATTTGGCTCAAAGACCCTCTTCTCATTAGAGAAAATTGATTACTTAATGTTTCAGACATGCATGAGGGGTTGACAGAGTTGATGAGAATTAAAGAAAAGAGAGATGCAGGGTGTTTTGGCTTCCAGAATTGAGAGTTAAGATACAGAATTTTAATCTCTCTTGAGGTCTGTGGAAGGAAAAAGATGATGGGAAAAGATTAATGTATAGAGGAGTTAATAATCTCTATAATATCCTTATCCTACACTTGAGACACCAGAGAACCTGACCTTAGGTAAGATCAAGGACTCTCTTTTTTTTTTAATTTAAAATATTTTTCCATTGTTATATGATTCATGATTCTCCCGCTCTCCTCCTTTCTCCCCTCCTGGAGCTGACAAACAATTCCACTGGGTTATACATGTATCATTGTTCAAAACCTTTTTCCATGTTATTCATATTTGCAAATAAAGTGATCTTTTAACATCAAAAACCCAATCATATCCCTTTTGAACTAAGTGATCAATGATGTTTTTCTTTTGCATTTCTGCTCCCATAGTTCTTTCTCTGTATTTGTAAAGCATTCTTTCCCATAAATTTCTCTGGATTGTCCTGGGTCATTGCACTGCTGCGAGTAAAAAAGACTGTTATATTCAATTGTGCCATAATGTATCAGTATCTGTGTACAATGTTTTCCTGGTTCTGCTCCTTTCACTCTGCATCAATTCCTGGAGGTCTTTCCAGTTCACATGGAATTCCTCCAGTTCATTATTCCTTTCAGCACAATAATATTCCATCACCATCAGATACCACAATTTATTCAGCCATTCCCCAATCGTTGACACCACCTCATTTTCCAATTTTTGCCACCACAAAGAGCGCAGCTATAAATATTTTTGCATAAGTCTTTTTCCTTATTATCTCTTTGGGGGTACAAACCCAGCAGTGCTATTGGGCACAGTTCCAAATTATCCTCCAAATGGTTGAACCAATTCATAACTTCACCAGCAGCGTATAGTGTCCCAATTTTGCCACGAGACTCTCTCTTGATTGAGTTGATTTATCTCACTCCCAAGGGGAGAATTTATTGAATCTACATTGTCTGATATATACATACATATATGTGTGTGTGTGTTTTCTCAAATGTATGATTTCTTCTGTTGCTTATCAACTTAGGTAAATGGGATTACTTATTACTTATTTGCTATGTTATTCATTGTGGAACTGGCATTTGGCAGGAAGTAAGTCAAGTCTTGGATATGTAGCTTGGGTTCCTATTTTTCCTTTAAGGGACTAAGATCAGGAGTGTAACTTGAATCTTAAAAGGATTAGAGAGATCTAATTCTCATGCTTTTGCCCTTCTATCTGAGAAGAACAGCATGAAAAAGCTCTGGTTCTAATCTCCTATTTCCCTTCCTGGAGGGAATCAAAGAATCCCTTTGATACTTTGGAGGGAAATTGGTGGATAAGATACAGAAAATATCTATTCTTGCCTCCCTGCAAGCCTCATCTAGATAGACCCATATAGGCACATATAACCTATCTGGGCAAAAACAAGACACTTTACATTTATTTCACACTTTGAAAACATTGATTAATCCCTTACATTTAATTAAGGAATCAATTAATATTTCTTACATGCCTACTATGTGGTAGAGAATAGGGCTTTGAGTTCAAAACAATGAAATCATTACTCACAGAGAAATTACTTTCTAATGTGGGAGAAAATAAGCACTTATATAAATATATCGAGGATATATACTAATAAATAAAGTAGTTACATAGAAAATAACTGAGAAGGGAGGATACTAATAGTTGGGGATATTAAGAAAGGCTTTATATAAAAAACCTGTGTCATAAAGTGAGAGGAACTCTATGAAATGAAATTAAAAGAGAAATGCATTACAAGCCTGGGGAAAACCAATGCAAAAAATGGAAATAATATCTTGGATATATGAGAAATAGAAAAGGCAATTTGGCCAGATCTCAGAATGAGAGGGAAATTAATATGTAATTAGGCCAGAAACATGGGTTAGGGCCAGGTTATTTAGAGCTTTAAAAACTAAACAGAGTTTATATTTTATCCTAGAAGCAATTAGAAGCCACTGGAGTTGCTTGAACAAAAGAGTCATGTGGTTAGATATGTGTTAAAGGAAAATTAGTTTTGGTAGCAGGAGGTAGGATGGACTGGAGTGGGAAGAGAATTGGGGGAGGGAGACCAATTAGGAAACAATCACAATAATCTAAATGAGAGGTAATAAGGGTCTAGACTAAGGTGATAGCTATGTGAGTAGGAGGAAAAAATCATATGTGAGAAAAGCTATAAAGGTAAAAACAGCAAGATATAGCAATTGATTGGCTATGTGGGGTTAGTGAGAGTGGAAAATTGAAAATGACACTGAGATTGTAAACATGAGTGATTGGAAGGATGTATTAGCCTTCAACAGTAATAAGAAAGTTAAGGGAAAGGACAAGTTTGGGAGAAAGGATGAGTTCAGTTCTCTACATGTTGAGTTTCAGATGTTTCCAGAATATTCAGTTTAATGTGTCTGACATCTTCTTATATACTGATCCTGTGATTTTGTAGCTAATTTTCACATTTTAAATAATATGCACACTAAAGTAGATGGGTGACATATAAGACAGAGAAGCAATTCCCTACTCATCTGCAAAAAGAGATATTCTGATTTGGAGACATCCGAGTCCAACAAGCTTTAAGTATAAAAGAATTATCCACTCTCTTTGTTAGTGGGGTTAAAGGATAAAATAGCAATTAATGCACTGTGTGACAGATACAGAATCCAAAAATTCTTTGATATGCTAGAATATTAGTTTTAATAAAATAATATAAAATTGTAAAAGGAATTAATGCAAGGCTTTATACTGTATCAAAAAATCAACTTCACAGCATAAAATGAAAAAATAAAAATCTCTATTTGGCAGTTTCTTTCAATGATCTGATAGTTTTAGTAGTCTCCAAGTTCAAGATGAATTAATTCTATAATACATCAGCCTAAAAATCTAATGAGATCTGAGACTACATTAAATAAAAGAGATTCCAGGAATCAGGTATTAATACCAATATTTAGAATGTACATTCAGTAAATATAGAGCATCACATTAATGAAATGCAGAGAAAGTAGCCAGGTTGATTAGGAGTCCTAGGGCCATGTCATTTGAGAATTGATTGAAGGAACAGGTAATTCATAGCCTGAAAAAGAGAAGGCTTGCAGATGGGAGGTCATAGATTCACATCTGACCTCAGACACTTTATAGCTGTGTGACCCTGGGCAAGTCACTTAACCTCAATTGTCTAGTCCTTCCTGCTCTTCTTCTTTGGAACTGATATTTGGTATTGATTCTAAGACAGAAAGTAAGATTCTTTTAAAAGCTATTATGTCTGATTGATAAGTGACAGTACTGAAATTCCCCAGTTATTCTCTAGAATTCTGACAAGAGAAGTAGGGAATATTCTCTATGAACACAGCTTGTTATTGTGAGTGCTGGTTTGAGGACTGAGCCCCAGAGGAGATATCATAAGAGCATATGAGGCAGATATCCTAGAAAAAGAGCTAAACTCACAACTTCACCTTGATTAAAGTCACTAACTAGGTCATGGTGAAGTATAACTTAATGAACTCAGGATCAAGTGAGCCACATAATCATCTGTTTAACATGACTAGATGTCCAATCTTAAGCTCTGATAACTTAATTGGCACACAAACACTTGCTTTCATCAGCTGGTCCTGTGCCAAATGACTATAGTCTACTAATTGGACCAGGTTCATTGTGCTGGCAGCTGTATACAAGGTTAAGGCAGACAGGAATTAGGTAATAGACACAGTATCCAAAGAATATTTCATTTAAATCTGGTCTCCAATATGAAAAGTCAGATAAATTGAGCTTACTCTGTAATCTCTCAACAGTAAA
>NC_058133.1:446782800-446861706 GCF_016433145.1 Gracilinanus agilis
ACACACACACACACACACACACACACACACACACACACACACACACAATTATCTGCTCTCTCTTTTCCAAATCTTGGTTCCCTAGATGTATATCATCTTATACAATATGGAGTGTCCTACAAATTTAGTCCAATAGAGCATGTATCTAAGAGAAATATAACATGAGATCTGGAGGCTGAAAGTCTTAGGAGAAGGATGTGTGGATAGAATGTTGCTCCCCAGGGACTCTCTTTCCCAGCATCCTATTTACGTATCTAAGTTATGTAGTAGGAAACATATAAGTTTTGTGTAGCTCCTCTCTCTCTCTCTCTCTCTCTCTCTCTCTCTCTCTCTCTCTCTCTCTCTCTCTCTCTCTCTCTCTCTCTCTCTTCTCCCATAAACAAGGCTGTGGAACTTGGGTGAGAGTCAGGCAAGAGAATTTTATCCACATGTTCTTTACTTAGGCTTTCTAATTTTCTTTCTTTTCTTTCTTCGACTCCAATTGATTATTAATAAATCTTATGAAATATAATACTTGGAATTATTGGATAATAATTTAAATTTTGCATGGAGAATATATTGAACTGCTTTCAGAACACTGAAACACGCACCCACCAAGTTTTAAAAGGTAGTATCTAAGAGGCAGCAAGGATTTTCCAAGGAAAAGTCATAGCAGAGTTATTTACTTAATAGATATGTTACAATATGTATAAATCAGGGGACTGCCTGATGTAGAGTACACCTTGAATTCAACAAAAGTCTCAGACTGTTCTATAGACAAGATGGAGGGATATGTGCTAAATGATAATGTAGTTTTGTGAATTTAGCACAAGATGAATGATGAGACTCATCTATTATAAATTAATGAATGCATGTCTTGAAGGGACATAGATTCAAATCAAACTCTAATCAAACTTAAAGGGACATAGATTCCCAAATGATTTGTCCTTGGCAATATGCTGTTCAATAGTTTTCATCAATTACTTGGATGAAAGCACAGATGGTCTGTTTATCATATTTGCATGTGAGAAAATGTGGGAGGAATAGATAATACTTCAGATAAAATAGACAGGATTTCTTTTTTAAATATTTTACAGTATATTTAGACTTGATTACAAGCCCTAATATCTGTTCAGAAGAAAATTAAAATACATTGGATAATTTTTCACCAGACTAGAATTATAGGCTAAATATAGCAAGTTGAAAATTAACAAGAGTAAATGTAAAGTCCTATGCTGGGATTTAAAAAAAACATTCAGTGATAAAGTACACAATGGGAGACATTGCTACCACCTTAGAAGAAAAAGATCTTGGGAGAGATGAAAGATATACCCAGAAATTGATGAAATAAAGTAAAAAATAATTCAAAAATGAGGGAAGAAGAGGAAAGCAAAGAGGCAGAATGGTAGAGGAATGAACATTGGACTTAGAGGATTTAGGTTTAGATACCAATTCTGGCTGTTACTACCTAAGTGGGAATTTTACAAATATTCTGGATCTCAGTTTCCTCATCTAATAAGTGAGCAGGTAGGAGGAGATGACCTCTAAGCTACCTTCTATCTCTAAACCTATGATCTATCTATGAAAGAATTAATCATGAGAAAAATCTCCCAGAGGAACAACAGAAAGATGGAAAACAAATAAATAAAAAACAGCAACAACAACAAAATCTCTTGCAATTAGCCAATATTATGTAGAATAGGAAAATGATCCAAAACCACCCAGAGGAGAATATAATACTCCTGTACATCTAACTTTCCCCACCCCACAAAATGTTAAGGAAATAACTGAAAGAATCACTACAGTAGTTTAAAATCTAATCAGATTATTAAAGGAAAAAAATAAAAATTAAAAGTTTTAAAATTTTTGTAAATGCAAAAGAAAGTTTCCACAAATTCTAGTGGATCTCAGTAACTAATGTGAAGATGTTGACAGCCTCAGAACTCAAAAATACAGAGGTGAGAGACATTTAAGGGAAAAATCAAAAGATTGAAATGTTGAAAAATACTAAGATTTCTTAAGAGTCAGCAATTAAGCTTGAAGATAGAAAGTGATAAGGTAATCATGATCATTGTTTTCCCAGAAAAAATAATGAAACAAAGTCTGAATGCCATAGTTAAGAAAATCATACAGGAAAATTGTCTAGAAATATTGGAAACAGGACAAAGTACAAATCAATAAAATCTATATCTGCTAGTAAAAAAAGATGCCCCAAGTAAAAATCATTGAGAAATGTAATCACCAAGATGTCCATCTTCAGTGCAATATTAAAATTTTTGCAATCAGGAAAAAGGACACTGTTCCTATGCCCAGAAAAACAGTTTGACTGTGAAAGATTATCCATTGGCCATTATAAATGAAAGAAAAAAACTAGAATGATATTTTGTAAAGCAAAGAAAAATGGTTTGTGATTCAAAATAGCATATCTTATAGTCAATGAAAAGAGATAGATTTTCAGCAGGGGAGGAGGACTTTGAATTATTACTCTTTAGAAAACAAAGAAAAGCAATATCCTTACTACATGGATTCATTTTTTAAAGACACATAGAAAGGGTAAATTAATTCATATAATATAAAAGCAGCTGAGCCAATGTTTATGTGACATATGGTGATTAAAAACTTTTTTAAAATTTATACCTTAACTGACTTGATGAACTTTAAACAGTTCATTTATGTGTTAAATCCACAATGAGGAAACAGGAAATATACTAAAGGAGGAAGGGAATGAGAGAAGGAAACCAGTTCGTAGTTTCATAAACTTGGAAGGGACCATGTTAAAAAAAAATTTACAATTGCTTCACTTTGTAGACAGTGAGACTGAGGTCAAAGGAAAGAGATTTTAGTGAGTGTGATTAAACCTTGTATTTGAACTGAATCTTCTTTCTCTAAGTTCAAAACTTCTCAAAATGCAAGTTGCCTCTTTCATGAATTAATATTTCTGTAAATAGGGATGTGCAGATAAAAGTTTTTAAAAACAAATATGTTGGGAAAAGAGACTATCAAGGATCCAAAACCATATTCTTCTATAAGCTAGACAAAAGGACCCAAAACCAAATTAAAACACTAAGCAAATTTCTCACATATAGATAGCTATATCCTGTATCACTACATTAGCACTCATCTTTCTTTTTCAAAGAAAGCACAGGAACTGGATTTGGAAGTCTGAATTGTCTCATACTTATAGAGGCATTATAAATTCACTTCAAATTATGGTAAAAGCAACAATATTCCAGTACTTGATGACCACTGAATGGTCATATGATAGCTCCTTTTTCAATAGAACATTGTTTAACATAAAGGCACTAATAGGTTCAATCAAGAATCAAATACATGTTACATTGTTCAGGGAATTTTAAAAGTGTATTTCACCACCATCACTGCCACTATTGTCTGACTTTGATACAAAATTTCTATTTCTATTTCCTGATTTTTTTAAGAATAAAGATTCAGTATGAGTTGAGAGTAAAGTAGGACAGTCAAGAAAGCTGCTATAATCTCAGCATGGAATAAGTCTAGGACTGGAGGTGGGAGGTGATAGCATTGCTGAATTCCATCTGAGTCAGACCACAACTGTATGTTGAATTATGAGTGCTATGGGAAGGCCATTAGTAGGTAGAAGGACTTTCATATGAGGGCAAAGAGGATAGTGAAGGAACACAGGCTATCAAGTATTATGACATTGAAAATTTGGGAGATTTAGAGAAGACTCAGAGGGAATAGGATAGCTGTGTAACCGAGGAGCTGCCCAAAGTCCTTAAAAGCCCACTCCTTAAAGCATTCATAGATTCATCCGGCCTAGTGGCTTTACAGAGAACATACATGATATTATCCCCTTACTTTAAATTATCAATTCAAATGTGGAACTCCAAAAGCCAATTTCCAACCCTGAGTGACTGAAATAGAGCTAAACAACAGTCAGAAAGCTGCTGATTAGCTGAAGAACGAGAAGCACTCTGTAGAAAGTCAGCTAGAACTGAATGTGATACAAAAGGTTTGAGTGGATGATTACTCTTTATACCATTATACCATATAGGCTCTGTTAAGGTGAAAGACAACTTTGAACTGTTAAGTGGGGGAGAGAATTGGCAATCCATGTTCTCCCACTGAGCTGTAATGTATGTATGAATGCATGGAATCTCTCTCTCTCTCTCTCTCTCTCTCTCTCTCTCTCTCTCTCTCTCTCTCTCTCTCTCTCAAATGAATATTTGGAGACAACATCTACCAGGTTATGTCTTTGTGAACTTTTCTAATTCAAAAGGTCCACAGTAAGACAACTAGGAAAGAGTAAATCACCCTCACTTGAGATAACCACATCTTAGAAGGTACCAGTTCAGATGAGCAAGAGAATAATTTATCCATTAAAAACTCTAACATTGATATTAATTTTGAAGGGACTCATTAAAGGGATAAAAGCACTTCCAGGCCAGGAAGGCCATGGTATTCTATTCATCTCAAATGTTCCCTACATATTTACCTTTCCATTTTAGTTAGAATCCACTTTCCTAGGTATGTTGTATGTATAGAATTGAAAACATGCTCTATACTTGGGGGATGTTTTATAACTTCTTTTTGGTCATCCTTTCTAAATAAATGCCTTCTTAGGAAGATATATGTATGTTAATAGTTGATTAAAAAGGAGAGCTTATAAGATAAGGGCTTATGAGTGACAATAAAATAAAAGCCATCCCCTTCATAATTACCCAATAATACAATCCCGAAGAGAGGAGTAATCAACTACCCTATAAGAATCCACCCTAGCTTTATAATTGGAAATTGAGAAAACAGCTTAGAGGGGCCTTATATACATGCCTTCTAGGACTTGGAGTGATGACACATGAAAAAAGAACTAGACTCATTTTTTGACCTCCAAGGATTTATCTAGGAGCAACATATGGAAGTTACATTACAGAGGGATACATTTAGGCTTAAAATAATGAGCTACCTCCCAACAGTTAGAACTATGCAGAAATGTAATGCATTTATTCAGGAGGCAGTTTTCTTCTCATGGAGCTTCAATGAGCAAAAATAAAGTATGTTGTTAGAAGAGTTCATCTCTAAGGTATGCAAAAGATACATGGCCAGTTTTAAGATGCTGTGCTTTCTGCTCTGAATGTTAGGATCTTCTATGTGTATGTGGTATTCCCTGAATTATTTTTGTGCCAATTATATCCTATTTTCAATATTTCTGGTATATATTCTCAACTGATTTATTTGTATTCTGTTGAAACTTTTTTCTCGCATTTTGGAGTAGTTGTTTAATATCCTTTTAAGAATTTCTAGTCATTTTGTTATTTTTTTCAAATTGCTATTACTGTTTTAGATGTAATATAGAGAAGACAAGTTCTTTGGCAAGATTTTACTCCATTTCCAAAGTCCTAATAGTCTCAGTAAAAGATGATTCAGTTTAAGTTGGAAATTGATGATAAAACTAAATGAGTAATATATAAGATAAATAAATCAAATTTACAAAAAAGAATAAAAGCTATAAATGCCTATGTGTAAATTTTATTAGTGTTGATATTTCTACCAGCAAATTTCTCCCTGATCTCAGTTTAGTCAACAAAAAGTTTTTCACACTTCATATTGACAGAAACTCTACCATTCATCTCATAAGCACCATAACAGCCTTTCAGCATGTTGACTGTTCATATCAGCACTAGAACATTTAATTTAGCAAATGTCCTAATTTAAGAGAGAAGGTTCCACTTTTACCTATATTAATGTAATCAAATAAGGTCTAAATGCCTTATTTGAATCAATCTATTAAGACAGTAGTAAATATTACAGAATCTTTTTTAAATAACACAATATAATCACATATAATTAGGTTATGATATAGAAACAAACTTTTTAAATTATCCTACATGGTGTTAAATTCCCTCTAATTTGGCCAAGAATTGTATAATGTGATTGACAGAAAGATGTAGTCATACCTCTTGAGACTATGTATATCTAAAAGCATAAGCTAGTTCAGGAGTTCTCTGGTCCAGCATTTCCAAGCTCAAGAGTTCAAAAGCTAGACCTTTATGCTTGCCCTAAAAAGCATTAAGGTTGGAGATTAGAGGAACTATATTTGAAAAGATAAATGAAAAGAAAGTCATTTGAAGAGGGGGCAGTTTAAGGCAGTGTGGCTCCTCAAGGAAGGGGAAAATGCAAGCTATATAATCAGCAGGACCTACAGTGCCAGGAGTTGTGATTTGTCCTTTGCCAAGTTATATGTTTTCTAATTTGTAAAATGAGTTAGAGAAGGAAATGGAAAACCACTCTAATACCTTTACTGTGAAAACCCCAAAGTGGGTCACAAAGAGTCAGACACGACCAGAATCTACTGAACTGCAAAAAGTTTGTATGTGCTTCACTATTACAATACTCTAAGTTTAATTCCACTCTCTCTATACACCTGTGTGTATTTGTGGGAGAGTATGCCCCCAAACTAGAGGGGGCAATGTTTCATACCAACTGGTATTATACTATCTTATTAAATGCCTTTGTGAAAGCTAACTAATCTACTAACTAATTGTCAGTGGAGCGTGTCCTGGGGGAGGAGGAGTGTTTCTGAGTTACCCTGTTATGAAGAAAATCAGTCACAAAGTAAGCCCTAGCATCCCTAAAGTATTAAGTTACATTTTTGGAAAAGCAATAAGAATGCAATTGGATGAAGCAAAGCACATTGTCTCAAGTTCTTCAAAGATTCTCTTTCTCCTCTCTTCTTTCCACTTTCTCTAATAATATATTATCCTTCCTCTCTTTGATAATATATTCTGGACAGAGAAGTTTTATCTTATCCTTTAATTGAAATTTCTTCTTAAAAAAACAAATAAAACTCCCCTTTCTCTCTTCAAATTATTCCTTGCATCACAGGAAATTGGCTTTGTATCCTAAATAAAGATCATTTCAAAAAACTATGCACATACTGTTCTCTACAAATTCCAGGGATGGTATCTCACATACTGTATAATCTAAGTTTTCATTTTAACAAAAACATAATAAAATTCCACCAAAGCTGATTTTTATCACACAAAGATAAAGCAAAGTGCACATATTTTTGTTAGCATTACTGCTGTTTATCTTCACAACCCTTTGGCATCAAGCTATCTATTGATAACTACAGTAATCTCATTATGCTCATAGGAAAACAATTTCAAGAGGAATAAGAAATCTCATCTATTTTGTAAATATTTAATAATTAGAATATTCACATTCATTTTCAAACGCACAAAGATCATGTTGTGTTATGATATGCAATATAATATTCTAGAAGCAATTTGCCTACTACATGTTTACCAGGGAAGTAATAACAAAAATGTGACTATTTTATTTATTAACCAATTCACTTCTTCATCTTGAAAATGAAAGTCATTAGATAAACAAAGTTGTGTACATTCCAAGTCAGATGTTTTGCACACAACCAGTATATAGCCAATGAATTCTTTATCTCTTCTTCTAAAGTTATAATTCAAAGATAAATAAAAATCAGAAATGCAAGTTTCTTTATCTCCTTGCCCCAAACTGTCTTAAAACAAATTCTGCTTTCCATTCTCGACTTGAGGGTACACTACAACTGTTCCCTAGCCTAATAATTAGGTGTGAAGACATTTCAACCAAAATGGTGCATGCCTCAATTAAAGAAAAAGATACATAATTACTATGAAATCCTTTAACAGAGGCATAAAATATAGATAAAGAAAAAGGACTCACTTTAATTGTAATTGTGTAAAGACTCCTTGGATTATTATTTTGCAGTTTCAGAAATTCATGAGAAATAGGAAAGTCCACAATTACAAGACTAATCATATTGAAGTCAAAGTATTATATCTCCCAGAATAATGCCGTGGTTTTTTATCAGCTTTGGTGTGCCAAGAACTTTTTATTTGCCTTTCCCCTTCCTTAACTCCTCCCATTATGTCAAGAATTACTGCAGAAATTTAAAGCCATGGTAATCTGAAATGAAGATAGCCCATATATGCCAGGGTATGAATAAAACCCAGAAAATGCAAGTACAGAAAGAGTTCTGCCTTCAGAATCTGAGAATTGTGTTCAAATTCCATCTCTGACATTCAATGTGAGCACCAACTTGGACAAATCACTTAAATTCTTCAAGGCTTAACTTCCGTATGTGTCAAAAAGATTAGATAACTTTTGAAGTCTTCCATTTCTACATTTATGATTTTAAATATTCCAACAGCTACTTTTATTGTTAAATACCACGTCCAATGGAGCTATTATCTCAACTCCCATTTGGATTGTTGAGTTGGAACCCAGGAGCAAAGCTACTATATCCTTGAAGGGTACTATGGAGCCCTGAGGAGTTGAGAATTGTTCAATCACTGGTATAATTTACTTCTATTGATCATCAGTGATATCAATTAGTCAACTCAACTTAATTTGCTTTTAGAAAGGGATATTGACTAAGATGATATAGTAAGAGCATTTGATGCAAAATATCCTCCTAAAATTCTATGACACTTCCAACCAGTACAAACAGAAACAGGGGGAAGTAGGATCAAGCATAGAGACCATTATGTAACAAGGAATTTACACATTTTCTGGAAGATCATTGGTTGAAGTCATCAAGATCTTCCCTGAAGGTATGGGGTAGCTTTTCTGCCAGGCTCTTTGTTAAGAACTGAATCTTCCTTTCTTCATAACTTCATTCTGCTCTTATCTTATGATGTAAAAATGGCCACCAGTTTCAGCAGTCCCAGAAATGATGCTGGAATTTTAATGGGAAGATGAGAAGGGAAAATTTTATTGATCTTTTGAAGAATCAGAAAGTATTTCTCCAGCTAAAGAGTGCAATGTGTGTTGTAGTAAGTAGGGTAGAGAAGCTCTAGACTGAAGTCAAGGTGTACTCTTCCCCACATCCCCAGTGATTCCTTCTTAGAATTTTCTCTATCTCTCCCATCTTCCTCCTTTACCTCCTATTGCTCCTCCCTACTTCCAAATGAAAGAATTCTTATTCCATATAGCTTATTACAAGTCAAGAGGACATGATCAAATATGTTTGTTAATCAAAAAAGAGACTTTTTCTTCACACTTATGGAAGAGTCCAAGCCTTTGCTTACTGTAAATCTAGTGAATAATCAAGCTGTGTTCTCACCTGAAAAAATTTATCAGGATTAAGTAGAGCAGGGAAAGGGGGGTGGCAAGATCAACTTCAAATGCCTCCTTCCAGTTGTTTCAGTAAGACAATAGGAGTAGTTAATAATGGTAATAGGAGAAGTAATAATAGTAGTAACTAGCATTTATGATGCTTTAAGTTTTGAAAATTGTACATTTGAACTTCCTGACAGTCCTGTGAGACAGTATTATTATTACTCCCTTTTATAGTAAGGTAAATGAGTTTGAGAGAGGTTAAATGACTTTCCCATAATCACATAGCTAGTGAGTTTCTAAGTCAATATTAAAACTCAGATCTTTCTGATTCCAAGTTTAACATTTCATCCACTGATCAACCTAATTTCTGGCATAAATAATAGAGACTTCATTTACATTAATGACTATGAGATTTAGATAACAAAATGACAGTTTTTTGTTTTGTTTTGTTTTGTTTTGCATTTGGCCTAGGGATTTTTTTTCCTTCTACTAAGATCTTACATTATAGTCCACAAAAATCTTAATTTCATGTTATGATCTCTGTCTCTACATTAGTTTTTTTTTTTCTGTCTGACCATGACTGCTGGAAAAAATGAATGCTTTTTATTGGATGTGTGTTGGAGTAGAGGGTCAAGGCAAAGGTATATCCCCACTTTAGCTGTTTTCCTTCCCATGGACAGCTATCTAATCTTTCTGCTTACTCCTGTCCCTCAGCAGGAGCTTATTCAATGACTGACCATCATCTTAGCTCAGTGGCCTTGACTCTTATCCCCAGTGCCCTATGAGATATCAAAAATTCATTAAACATTCCAGTGTTATGGATCATTTCTATTTATAATATGCTGACAATTCACTGGATAAATCACAGAAAAGACACAATCTTGCCCCAATATCTGTAAAATCCCCACCCCACACTTAGAATGTGTATTAATTAGAAAATTTTCTTTCATAATCATTTTACAAAGATATATGGGTTTAAATAATAAAGTACTTGGAGCTACTTTTAAGTAAGAAATCTATGAATATTTCATTTGTTTCTTCGTGACCTAGGGATCTATAACCTGCTTTTAGAATGATAAAAAAAGAGACTAGTTGCCATAGAAACATATGTAACAATGGTAAAACCTATTAGAACTAGAGTATCTTCTTCATTTGAATGGAATTCACAACAGTATGTTAAGAACATCATATTAACCTTATAATTATACTTTTGAAATTCAACTCTAAAATATCCCTGGTCAATAATTATTTATAGCCTTACATGAAAATTATGAACTCTTAAAGATGGTTCATCTCTGGAAATATGGGTTGTTTTGTTTTTTTTATCAAGTAAGTAACCTAATTTTGAAAAAAGCTATTTGGAATCATTCTGCTTGAATATAGGGAAAATATATAGGAAAAACTTTATGGAATAAGCAAGAAATGGGGGAAATCATTGCATTAAAAATAAGATTCTTCAAATTTTCCAAGGGCTTTCTTTAGTAATAAATTCTCTAAATGTTGTTTTATGGAGCAGTATCTACTTGACAAAGAGCCTGGAAAGACAAAGGAAATAAAAATAAAGTAATAGGAACCATTAATAGTTCAATATGAATCACAAATGTCAATAAAATCTCTATGATATTATGCCAATAAACCAATGAGAAAAGCATCTTTCAACCTGTAAAAATTAGAGGTATAGACAACATTTCACAAACATAACAATTATACAAATTGAAGCACATTGACATGGCATTTTAAAATTAGAGGTTATGATCACAAATTTGGAAACAAATTTTTTTATTCCAACTGAAAAAGTAAGTGCAGATATGAGAAACTGAATGCCCCAATATATAAATATTCACATTGTCCTTTTAAGTATTTATACTTCAATCCTTTAATGAAAATCTGATCTCAAAAATGGGAGTTATCTTTTCATCATTAAAGATTGCAATTGATCCATTTTCTTTGCCTTTGAAATTTTTGTCCATATCTGTCCTAGGAACTCTATTGTCATCACATTGAGGACCTTCCTTGTTATTTATTTTATTTTTTTACTATTTTTGAATATTTTGAAAGTTCCCCCAATTACATTTACAATTTTTAACATTTGTTTTTCATAAATTTTGAGTCTTGAATTCTCGTCTTCCCTCCTACCTCCTCCTGCCCAACTTGAGATTGGTAAGCTTCAGATTCTTTTTGCAGTTGCCTTCAGAGCTAGCTTTGGGGATTTATAAGTTTTTAGCTCTTCCACAGCAGTATTATTTAAAGAGAGGTGTATTTAATCATCTCCTGGCCTGTGCTCTTTCTTGTGAATGACCACAAGTACTCTTTTCCACTTTGGAACTGTAACCAGGCTTGCCTGTTCCCTTGTGGCTGCAAGCAGCTTTGTGTCCTTCTCCCTCTGGGACTTTGACTTAGCACTGTAATCTGGATCTATATATAAACAATACTACAAAGTCCTACAACCACTACCAGCAAAGGGATCCCTATAATTTCCTTTATAATAACTTCCTGACCAGTTATCCAATCAACTTGTCATCTATGGTTGAGTGTTCCAGAAGCTGTTGCTGCTAATTCAGCTACCTCCAAGTCTTATAAAGGCTTGCTGAGGGAGGTCTGCCTTGGTGCAATGTTCTATACTCTGCTCCCATCCCATCCCCAGCACACTAGGTCTTTTGAGCCAACTTTTAAGTTATCTTAGGCTGAAAAATCCTATCACCCCATTCTTTTGTGAGTTCTGCCACTCCAGAGTTCATTTTGAGTTGTTATATTAAAGTTGTTTGGAGGGTAATTTGGTAGAGATCAGCCCAGGTCTGTATACTTTCTCCACCATCTTGACTCTATGCCATCCCTTGTTATTTTTAATATATGATATTATATATGTGTATATATTATATACATTTATATATAATCCTTTGCTCTTATTATCTTCTATCCTTTTCTAGTCATATATGATTTTATGATACCTAATATTTTATTTCTTATGTGTAAGGTATTGTTGGTAATATGTATCAGTCTATTTGAACCAAGATTGCATTTTTGAAAATTTTCTAACCTTTAATTTTCCTTAAATTTGTATTCATCTAAGATCATAGTGGTCTATTATTAACAGATATGGCATTCCAGGAGAAGGAAATATAGCAAAAAAAATGGATTCTAGACTGTCAGTCAGAAACAACCTGTATTTGTATCCAACTTCTGACAATTGCTAATTGCGTGACTTTAAGAAAGTCACAAACTCAATGGGTTTCAGTTTTCTCATCAATAAGATAAGGGCGATAATACATTTAGATGTTTTTAGTATCTACTTCACAATGCTAGTCTGATGAAAAAATAAGATAATGTATATAAATGGATTTGCAAAAATGAATGTCCAATACTATCATTAAAGAAAAATTGAAATTTTGTAGTTTGAAGTAGCTTGGAATCACTAAAAAAAAAAGTAACCATAATATCAGCCCTCAACTGGGCTTGTCTGAGGATAGTCTTTTGGATACTATCATTCCTGGAACATAATTTATATTTGCCATGAGGTGTAGCTACCAAATGTCCTTGAGACACAACCCCAGACAACACTATTTGCACTTGCCCTTCTCTCACTCCAAAAGCATAATATCTTTAGGTCTGAAGAAAGTTTGCCTAAAAGACTGGCTTATGAATTTTGTCATGCAATGTCTGACACATTTTTGTTACTGTTTAGTCGTTTCCAGCTCTTTGTGACTTTATGGACCATATTGTCCAGGGATATTTTTAGCAAAAATATTGGAATGGTTTGCCATTTCCTACTCAGGTAGATTAAGGCAAACAGAAATTTTAAAACTGGCTTAAGCTATATGGCTTTTAAAATTTATATTTCTGAGATTCCTTAGAAGTCACATCACTTAGTCTCCTTCCCTCTCCCACTATTTCCTTCTTCACTGCTGTCTCACATGAAGAAGTGGCCATTCTCTTTAACATGTCAAACAACTTTCCATGTGCAAGTGATTCCATTTCATCCCATCTTCTTTAATAGACTGTTCAATCTATCATCCAAACTCATTAATTTTTTTCCTTTTCTTAAATAATATTTTCCCAATTACATGTAAAAATAATGTTTAACATTGTTTTTACATTTTGAGCTCCAAATTCTGTTCTTCCTTCCCACTTCTGACCCACCCTGAGATGATAAACAATCTGATACAGATTTTATATTCTAATCACATAAATCATTTTTCAGTCATTTTGTATCACTAATCTTCAACCTCTTCATGGCTATAGGCTATAGTTGATCAGTCCATCTCCATTAAGTAATATCCTTTAATCTCCTTTAGAAAAATATTTATTTTTGGTGCCTACATTTTTTTCTTTTGTTCTTCATGACTCTTCAATCTGTTTTCTTGCCTCATCAATTCAACTGAAACTATTATCTCCAAAATTACCATTCATTACTTAACTACTAAATTGAATGACCTTTTCTTGATCATTATACTTCTTGACCTGTCTGGAGAACTATGCCACTATTATTTTGTTTCATATTTTCTCTCTAGATTTCTGAGACACCATTTTCTCTAGATTCTCCTCTTACTTGTTGATTGCTCCTGTTCAAGCTACCTTTCTTTTGTCACACCCAATAACTGCTGGTCTCCTGAACCCTCTTCTTTATTCTATACTCTATACTCTATACTATTTCTCTGGGAGACCTCTTCATTTCCCATTATTTAATTATCATCTCTATACAGAATATCCTCATCTATATATTGAGCCCTAACCTCTCATTTCTCCATTGATCAAATTGAATGTCCTATAGACATCTTAAATTCAATAGTACTGAATTCATTATCTTCTCCCATAAAACTTATTTTTTTTCTAATTTCCTTATCATTGTTGAGAGCTCCACTATCTTCCCAGTCACCAAAGTTAACACCTTTGGATCACCTTCAACTTCCCACTTTTGTCCCCCACCCCATAAACCAATTGATTTCTGAGTCCTACCAATTCTACCCTCACAACAATATCCCGTTTTTAACTCTTACTTTGTTAGAGATTATGATTGAGATGCTTTTTTCTCCCTATCTCTTTAGGGAAGGCATAATAAATTTTAATCCAACCTCCTCATTAAAACTCTGTGCCAGGGGCAGCTGGGTAGCTCAGTGGAGTGAGAGTCAGGCCTAGAGACAGGAGGTCCTAGGTTCAAACCCGGCCTCAGCCACTTCCCAGCTGTGTGACCCTGGGCAAGTAACTTGACCCCCATTGCCCACCCTTACCAATCTTCCACCTATGAGACAATATACCGAAGTACAAGGGTTTAAAAAAAATTAAAAAAAAACAAACTCTGTGCCAATCTTTATATTTTAAATATATTTCTTCTAAAGTAATAATCCTTGCGATTTGCTCTTATATTAATACTGCCTCCCTTTGTTTTAAAAAGTAAATTTTTCAAAGTAACATAATTTTTTGTAATTGTTAGGCATGATCCACCCCCCAAATCATAATGTGTATATGTATTTTCTTAGTGCTCTACCCATTTATTCAAGGGGGAAAAAAGGTAGGGATAAAAGAAGGGGATGAAGTAAATGGATCCTCGTCCTCTCTTCTTTTCCTTTTCAATTTATCCAAACTCAGGGGTGTTATTTTCTGCCTTGTTTCATAATCAATTTTACATAATTAAAGTATATTTTGCTGTGATAATTTCCTTTCCAAATGTACTCAGATACTAACTTCTTGGTCTTTCTGCCCCAGTTCAATTCACCATTTATTGAATTTTTACTTATAGTTATTTAATTTCTGCTCTTAAATCTCCAGCTTTCCCGTTCTCTACCAAACTTTAATTGCCAAATCTGTTAAGGATCAGGTTTCCTTTAAAGTTATTCAAATTTATGTATTTATTAAATCTCATTCATTTATTTACTTGTTTGTTTGTTTTTATTCAAAATTTCTCATATCTCTGATATTAACATTTCAAAAATTTTACTGAACTTTTCTTCTCTTGGTGTACTAATGATTAGTACCTATTTATTCTCCTACTTATATGCCAAAGAGGAGAAAGCATTTGGGGAAAAAAGCATACATTCTTTTTACTGGAGGACTCTTTGAGTACTCTTCCACAAATCAGAATGTAAGCCAGGAAGAGGGTTTAGTTAGAATAATAAATTAACTGAGGGGATGATGATAGTGAGCAGTTAACTATGAGAACTGAGTGAACCACACTAACTCCATCTCATGATTCACTTCTAGAACTAGTTCATTTTCTATTTATTTATGGATCTAATTTAACTTATCTTTTGTAAAGAAACTTTATTGAATTGTGGAATTTGGTAGAGAATCTTATTCTATTGTTTAAATCTAGCCCTGCATGGCTGGGAAGTTGGACCATCCCTACCTGTCCCTTGAGACCCTTAACTAAAGAACTAGGATGTGCTGATTAGAAACCCAGTCAGACCCAAAATTTGATGCAATAATTGATGCAAGGAGTTTTCTCAAAATTGTGCAACTCATGTCTTATCTGAAAATTAACTTCATAGTGATAGGTTATTGTTTCCATATTTTCCTTTAATTGTTCAAGGACACTTGAGGGGAGTTGATTTTCTAAATGCAGGGAATTGTACATATTTATATTGGCCTTCCCAACTTTGAAAGTCTCTAATATTTGCTCCAATTAGAAATAAATTACCTAACATTGTGTTGTTTTATTTAACTGGTTTTGATTAATTGTTTTTAACATATAAAGTCTGTCTCTCCCTGTATTTGGAATTCATCTCTAAGGTGAGGAAAGAGCCTGGTCCTGATTTATTAGAAGATTGCCATATATTGCTCAATAAGGTGATATACACAGAAGATTGGCCTTTGTTTCCTCAGTCATTTCATTTTTCATCAAATAGTATCCAGAATAATAAAAAAGTTTATGAAGATAGTAATAATGAAAATAACTAAAATGTGCTTAGTATTTTAAGATGTGCAGGGAGTTTTACATGCTCCTTCAACTGCTTTTAATCCCTGAGAGATGTAGGTACTTTAAAAATCATAAGCCTATTTTACAGGTGTGAAACTTTGAACACCGAGAGACTAGTTGTTCATGATCACTTGGCTGATAAGTTATTGAGATGGGATTCAAATTTAGGTCTTATTGATTTCAAATTTAGTATTCTATATAGTGTGACACCTGGATGGCTTCTAAACCTTTTACTTCTATAGTGTCTCAATTCTATATGTTGAGATAATATAAGAATAATTCATAAAAGAATCACAATGCTAAAGTTTTTAATGATTTTAATCATAAATGCCATTCTGGTCAAAGTGTTTGTTGATGGTTAAATTACTATCCAAATTCTTTATGAAGGCAGGATTCCATATAAATGGATAATAATTAATGGTGAAGGTTTTGAGATGCTTTTAAATATGGATGATGCTGTGCTGATTGAACTGGGATCTGGAATACTATAGGACTTTGTTCCTTACAGAAATGCATAGCTGCTTTTAAGCAATAGTGATGCATATCATCTAGCAATGCATTTAGCTAATCTAAGAGGGTAGCTTTACTTTTCTCAGATTCTGATATGCAATTGTATAACCAGCCCACTTAGTTATCCCACCAGTTCATGCATCTCTTCTAGATCCTATAAGTGGTCAGTGATTTGGAGCTACCACTACATAGGAAACTATAAACAGTATAGATTGCTTTTAAGAAAATACTCAGACTTCCAGACTAAGATGACCACAGTGTAGAAGCAATGGGCTTCCTCTCCTCACCACCTACCAATATAAAGCACCTCAAAAGGACAAAAATCAAAATCAGATGAATGAAGGGACTCTTCCATAGGGTGAAGCCTTGAAGGTAGTCAGGGTTTGGGCATTTCCACTCTATAAGGGGATAAAATTACTCCTACCAAATCCAGAGTCATAGAGAGCATGAGGCAATTGCTAGGTCCTTGGGGGAGGGGATGGCTGAGGACACCACAGACTTACCCCCAGAGAGCAGTGAGATTTGGAACCCCAGGAGACTGAGGAACAGATATTGGGCACAGAGGTAGGGCAGAGAGGGGCTGCACACAGCAGAAGCAGCAGATACTGGAAAGTGACCTCAGGGCAAAACTGGCTCTGTTGTTCCATACTAAGACCTGCCTACTCTCCTTACTCAGACTTCTGACTGGGAAGGGAAGAAAGAATTAGCACAGAAATGGCCACCGATACCCAGGAACTACAATCTGCAACTATTAAAAAAACAGAAAAGAACCTTGATCCTGGATAATTTCTATGGAGAAAAACCTCAGACTACAGAGGAGAAAGCAGAGGACAACAAACAAGCAAACACATCCAAAACTTCCCAAAAAAAATGGAAGTTGGTCACAAGCTCTTAAAGAGCTCAGATTTGAGATTATGAACCAAATGAAAAAGACAGAAGAAACTTGGCAAAAAAAAAAGTAGGAAATATTTCAGAAAGAAAATAGCAGTATAAAAGACAGAATATCCCACTTGGAAAAAGAAGGCCAGAAAGCAAATGAAATGATAAGCAAGTTGAAGACAAGAAATTACATGCTGGAAGCCATGAAAAGCAGGATAGACCAAACCAAAAAGGATAATCAAAAGATCAGAGGTGAAAATCAGTCTTTAAAAACTAGAATTGGGCAAGTAGAAGCTAATGATCTCACAAGACAGAAAGAATTAATAAAGCAAAGTCAAAAGTGACAAATTAAAAGGAAACATGAAATATCTCATTGAGAAGATGACAGACTTAGAAATCAGTTTGAGGAGAAACAATTTGAGAATCATAGGCCTACCTGAAAATCTGGAAATAAACAGAATTATTGACATCATACCACAAGGAATTATACAAAAAAACCTGCCCTGATATTCTTGAAGAAGAGGGCAAAATAGACTTTGAAAGATTCCATAGATCACCCTCCACATTAAATCTTCAAAAGACAACCCTCAGGAATGTAATTGCCAAATCCAAGAGCTTCCGACCTAAGGAGAAAATACTGCAAGAAGGCAGAAAGAGACAATATAGATATCAAGGAGCACCAGTCAGGCTTACACAGGATCTGGCAGCTTCCACACTAAAGGACTGCAAAGCTTGTAATATGATATTCAGAAGGGCAAGAGAATTGGGTCTACAACCAAGGATCACCTACCCATCAAAACTGACTATATACTTCCAGGAGAAAGTATGGACATTAAACAAAATAAAAGATTTACAAGTATTTGTAAAGAAAAGGCCGAACTAAACAGAAAATCTGATGGCCAAATACAAAATTCAAAAGAAGCATGAAAAGGTAAACAAGAAAGAAGGGGAAAACATTTTTAAGGACTTCGGTACGGTCAAATTGTTTATATTCCTATATGGAAAAATGATATTTGTAACTCTCAAAAACTGTATAAACTATCACAGTAGATAGAAGAATTATTCATAGGTAGTGGTTGGGATAATAAGTGGTTTGAGATGATATGTAAAAAAAGAAAGGGGGGAATAGAAGATGAATACTTTTGATTATATTAAATTAAAATATTTTTGTACAAACAAACCTTTTCCAGGAGGAAAAGTTCTTATTTCTGAAGATATTTGAAATGAGAATTTAAAAGTTTCAAAAAGAAATAAAAGTTTCAAAAAACAGGGAAAATACATTTTTAGGTTTTTAAGTAGTTAAAAAATGTTCACATACTATTTTATTTACTGCCTTTGTTTTGTTCCAAGGTCTTATATTTCAAGTTTACTTTACCTTTTACTTCTTATTGTCCTTATTAAACAGTTTTATTCAGTGTTCAATATATCATTAAATGTTCATCAACTCTTGCAGTTGTACATGACTGCTTTAGACCAAAAGCAGACAGAAAAAAAAGAAATAAGAAATACTTAGTGTTTTCAATGATCCCATATTCCTCTCATTATAAAACCTTGTTTTACTAATTATCTATATTCTCCCATTGACTATATATAGCTATGAATTATGATATGCAAATTATTGAAGAAGAGAGAAAATTTCAGGTATCAAAGAATAATGGAAAATCAATGAAAAGTTATAAGTAGGCTACAGTATATTATTGAAAATAACTTACACATGAGATATTGCATCAAAATGCAACTTTACTAGAAAAGGAGTTCTCTAATGTGAACAAGGTATGGAAAGTCTGAGCACAGCACTATAATCTGTGAAATATTAAAAGAGTAAAGAGAAATGCTTCTAATGTTGCATAGGTTCTCAATGGAAAAGTGTCTAGATGGATATGAATAGAAAGTGCATTAAATAGGCACTGCACTTTTCCTCAGAAGCTTCTAAGGAGCCACAAGAGGCAGATGCATCATTGAGCACTCTCAGGTCCTTTGGGCTATGCCTCCCCTCATATTCTGCCCCTCAATCATTGTCCTTGAGGTTTCAAGGTTCTAACATTCTGGGCTGGTCATTGGGACCTGACTCTGACAGGCCTGACAGCAACTGTAAATTAATCTTGATGGTGCCTCTCCCTATAAGGATGATATTAGAAAATAAGTATTGTTTTATTAGTTTAAAGATAAGAAGTAGAGAAGTAGATTTGAGGAAGAATTGGAGTTTCAAATACAGCTGAGAGAGAGCATTAATTTCAACTGTGGCAGTTATAATCATTATTTCTATGACAGTTACACTCTCTGGGCAGGGCATTCCTGAAGGCACTTCTAGCAATCGCCAGAGCCACACACAACTTCTTTCTCTCTCAGGGCTGGAGAAGGTAACATCTTTGCTTCTGTCTATCTTGGTCTGAGGGAAAGACTTGAAGGAGTGGAGTGTTTTCTTTTCCAGCTTAGGTTCATTTATCTGTTACTGTCTATAGATTGGCTAAACTGTGAGAAGACCAAACAAAACTTGGTCTTTGGTTTGGACTCTGAGTCTGTTAAGGCTCAGAGTCCTAAATTGATTCTTGTGGAGCAGGTGTTGGCAACATACAGCTCTCGAGCCATATCTAGCTCTTTTGAGGGCCAGATATGGCTCTTTCTGCAGGAGCCATAAAGTCAATTTTTTTTTCAGGTGCTGTTACAAGAGCGCGCAGTGTAAGCACTGTATGGCTCTCACGAAATTACATTTTTTAAATGTGGCATTTATGGCTCTCACAGCCAAAAAGGTTCCCGACCCCTGTTGTGGAGACTCAACAAGGTAGCACTAGTTATCTTTATAACTAAAAGGCGATGTTAATAGTTATAATGGTTAGGTTTATTTAGAATAGTATAAATTTGGTTAGTTAGGTCAAGGAGGATTAGCATTGCATGCGAACCACAGGAGAAGTGGTTCCTTGTGGGAACTGTGAGTTTATTTGGATGGAGTTAAAATATCTTAGAATTAGGAATCCTTTTTCTCTTATATAAACTTAAATAAATTCTTTATTTTTCATAAACAAGAGTCTCTTTAGCATTCCTTGCACCTGACCCTGAGGGAAGTTCATCTTTGAGCTTCACTTCACTTATCACTAAAGATACTTTGATAACATCTTTCAAAAGTATCTAGAAACCATTTTGAACCTTCATTTTCTAGTTCTTTGTCCTTTATTTGTGAGGCTCTCCTACTTTTATTTTTACATGCCTTAGCACTGGAAGAAAAGCCAATGGATTTTCTGGCAGTCTGTCAGACTCAAAGCCCCATCATGGCACAGGTCTTGTATTCTTCATGTATCCCTATCCCTTACAACGTTGGCAGCCCAAGATTTCTGAGATTCAGAGGAATCCATAGAGAAATGGACATCAACCCATTCGTCCCAAAAGACCCCTTCCCAAGTTTTCTCTCCACAGGACCAAACTTGACAATGGAACCAGAAGAAACTTCTGGGACTTGATCTGCTTGGTATCCCTCCACTATTTGGCAGACATCTGCCTCAGAAATTCTGAGTTCATTAGACCACAACTGATAATAGTGGCCAGGCCCTAAAAAAGCCCCCTATCCCATTCCCTGTCTTCAACACAATAATAAAAGCAGACAGTAAGGGGAAGTTTAGGTCTTCATGTTACTACTAGATCTGGAAAAAATTTCGGAAAACCTCTGTCCCCAACCTAATAACAAAATGAACTCCATCATTTAAAAAGACTGTAAAATGGCACTTTGGACTAGACTGGCCCCCTCTTTGATGCTACAGAAATTCGATCACACTGCCTCATGACAAAACTAATGAAATAAAATAAAAGTTTTGAAAATTTTAAAAGGTGTAGAAGATGAAAAATTGTGGATGGGTTGAGATTGATAGAAGCAATATTATTATTCACCTCAAGGAGATCATAAAATTGAGGAAATGAAGTATTATTCTTAGCAGTAATATGGGAATGTGTAATAGGGACCACCCACAAAAGACCTGAAATTGTCATCTGACATTGGTATATATCTACCTGATCTGGCCAAAGGAGTTATCTTTGTACTGCCAGGAATTCATTCACATCATTTAGTGGTTCTTGACAGGAAGCCAGGACTAAAATATATATTTCACCTCTGCTACAAGAGGAATTATTAATGATATCATGTTTTACTTTTATAGTGTATATCTCTATATTAATAGCAGAATTATTTTTGAAAAGAGAATTTTTTAACTCAATAGAAAATTTCATCCTCTATTTTGAATTCTAAAGATATTTTGTTGTTCCTATAATTTCACTTGTGTCTGACTCTTTGTAAACCTATTTGGGTTTTCTTAGCAAAAATACTGGAATGGTTTGCCATTTCCTTCTCCACCTCATTTTACAGATGAGGAAACTGAATTAAACAAGATTAAGTAAATTGCCCAGGATATCACAGTTAGAAACAGGATAATAGAGACCATATGTGAACTCAGGAAGATAAGTCTCTGACTTCAGGTCTGACATGCTTTGTACTGTGCCACCTACCTGACCTTAAGTAAAAATTACCACAATATAAATGGTTTCATTACTAGGACAATTTGTGTTGGTATCACCAGACACCATTTTTACATTTAATTTCTTCTAGCTAAAATTCCTTGTATCATGTTATTACCTCATGTACTCACTATGTACAACATAAGTGTACAAATGAAGTAATGGCCTTTAAAAATTATGGGAAAAATCATACATATATATATGAATATATACATATATATGTATGTATTTTTTAAGGAGAGAAATATTTTTAGAGTAGAGAATATTAATCACTTTGCCACCAAGGAAAAATTTCTGAGAACTGTGGATGAACTAAAGTATAAAACAGAGGACTATTGAAGCCATCTAACTTGCGCTTTTTATAAATGGAAATCATAACTTCCTGCTTCAGAACAAGCCTTGTACTGGATTAGGCACATGGAGAAAACCATTTTAAGCAAATATACTGACACTACACTCTAGTCATTCATTCTTTTTCCTAGAAGTTGATATGGGAAACCATCCTTGATTAAAGTTTTTTATCAAGCTAATTTTCAAAATTCTACAGTTTAACAAAATATTCTTGACAATTTGAGTTGTCATGCTCTTCAGTAAGTGTGATAATCTTACAGTTTCTAAAAAATTACCAATTACTTACATTAATCCATGAGAAGTCATGCAACAAGCTGATATAAAAAAATTTTTGCCCTCTGAATTAATTTAGTGCTCAGAGTAGCAAGATTCCAGACATCTCATCTCAAGTATAAATTTTAGAAAACAAATTAACAGAAGTTCTCAGTTTCATATATGTTGATTTCTGATTTTCTTCAAAGATTTCACTGTTCATATTTGTCATATTCATAAAAATTAAACATTTATTTGAAAAAGTTGGAAAAAATACATTTTTGAGGTAGAATTTCAAACACACAATAATAGCATGGAGTACTGCTATACACCCTACTTCATTTTTAAAATCAATAGACAACAGCCACAACAACAATGTGTTCTGTCTCCCAATGGAAATCTAAGGCCCCACATCTTCATGGTGGCCCCAAATCTTGGAAGCTGGAAATAGTGATAAGGCTAACTCATAAGACCTTCTTTGAGGTTTATCCAGTGTTACCTGAGCTTTCAAGACCACCACTGGATTATTCAGCCCCTAATTATATGACTGACCCAGAACCAGAGGATTGAGTGTCTAAAGAAGAAATTTTGTCTAACTGACAATTTTAAATAATACAGATGGGGAAGGGATACAATCCTCTCTTTCTCTCTTTCTATGTTATGCATCCATCTTTCTACTAAGAGTAGTAATCAAGGATGCATTGTAGCATCTGTAAATTGTAATCATCACTCCTGTGCGAGAGATGGACCAAAATGTAGAGAGTCTATTTAACAGCTGTTCTTTTCACCTACAAGTACCCAGAGCAGTTTTGCATTTTCTCAATTGTTATAAAATGCCTGATCTTATGAAAGTATTCTAAAGTGAATGCTTGCCTATTATAATCTCAAAAATTTGACTGGTTGACAAACCATAAGAGATGTCATCAAGCTAATGTGATGGAAGTGAAGTTCCCATTTAATGGTATCTTTCTTAGGAAAAAAAAATCTTACATTTCTCATTACTCCTAATCATTTTGATAGTTTTTTTCCTTTAATTTCTTGTGTTCATAATACATAGATCTTTGCTCACACTTCCATGGTTTCCAAATTGATTGCTGTCTTAGTTTCTATGGTAACCATGCCAGTTTTCCAACTATAAATAGATACTTTATAACAACAACCTTATAAAAGTTCAATTTTTGAACACCCAATGAGATGAGAAAAAATGTTAAGTATTATATGAATCTTGGGTTCATAATAACAGAGATTTTTACTTATATCAGAGAATAAAAATAGCATTAGAATAAAGGGACAAAAATAGTGAAAATTGTGTCAATATATAAACTAGCATACACATAATGGAAAAGATAAAACATTAACATACAAAAAAGAAAAATAATATAGGAAAATGCTTACTTTTTAAATTCAATGAAAATACAGAGACCCTGACAGATAGCAAATGCTTTATAAATATTAGCTATTACTATAATTAAGAACTCAGTTTTCTTGAAGGCAACGTAAGCAAAATTAAAGCCTTCGGAGGCTCTACCAAAGCTAAGAGGGTTTGATTATAAACTAGTTAACAAATTGAGGACACATGTGTTATTTCTTCAATACAAACAGCAGGTTGAGGACTGAGTGAAATCCATAAAACAGACTTACATATGATCAAATAAATCCCAAATGACCACATCTTTTAACAAATGCTTTTAGGTTTGAGCTTTTGTCTAATGGAAAAGTATCATAAATTCCTGGGTGCTATGAGCAACTCTCAAAAGAGTAAGTATTCACCTTTTGTTAGGAGCCCTGTAAAAAGTCACAGTTTGAGGACTGTAAAGCTTAATGCTGCATGAAGACAGTTTTATTTGTTATCCCTTTGATGTTCCTATTTCTAAACACTTTATGAATACAGACTGATTATTCAGTCAGCCAAAACGGGCCTCTTCACTTAATCAGAGTTGGAGTGCTGCCTGGTAGACCATGGGAAAAAATGCACAGAGATAGATGGTGGGACCGAAATGATGGCATAAAAAATTGTTGTCATTTGAGAAAAAAAGTGAAGTGAAACATTAATGTCACATAGTCAATTTTGGAGGCCAGAATGCTAGTCAGATCCCTTTTTCTTCCTAGAATTTGATTACTTCCAACATCATTAGGATCAGAATTTTCAGGTAGTCTCAGCAGATATCTGCAAACTACATTATTTGTATGTTTTAAATGTGGGAAATTTAAGTCACATATTTTCTACAATGCTTGATAAAGAGGGATAGAAAAACATCTTAGTAATTTACTTGCATGCAAATCTTTTCTTTTGAGGAAAATCCTTAACTAAAAGAGAATACCAAAGAAACTAACTTGATTTTCTTCCATTCAATAAAATGTTTCATTTTAATTCTTTCCTGAATTTGCTTCATTGGGGATGATATTTAATGGTACGATGTGTCAGCAAATTAAATATGCATGCCACTTCTAGTTTAAAAGCATGAGCTGACCTTATCAGACTTCTATAAGCTACCATAATTGTCTTTTCCATTAATGAAAAAAATCTTCCATCTTTATAGAAATGAGATTCAATTACATTGAGTATTCATTCAGAAATTCAGTTGTTTAAGGCGTTTCTGTGTTTCTGGTGCCAAAGATGCAAGATATGTTCTATGAGCAGCAGTGTTTAGCATTTTGAGAGTAAAAAGTGTTTTCATTATTAATATTTTAAGTCCAAGTGAAAGACTATATATTATGGGTTGGATGATTTATTATTTCCCTTGATATCCATGATCTTTTGTTCTTCCAGATGAACTTTGTTATAATATTTTCTAATTCACTGAAAACATTTCTTGGTAGTTTGATAGTTATGGCACTAAATAAGTAAATTGGTTTGGGTAGGATTGTCATTTTTAGTATATTAGCTCATCCTACCAATGAACAATTAATGTTTTTCCAATTATTTAGATCTAGTTTTAATTGTGTGCAGTGTTTTATAGTTGTGTTCATATAATTCTTTTGATTCTTTTATTTGTCTTGGTAAAAGATTCCTAAGTATTTTATATTGTCCAGGGTGATTTTAAATGGAATTTCTCTTTCTAACTCTTGCTGCTGAATTGTGTTGGAAATATATAGCAATGCTGATGATTAATGTGAGTTTATTTTATATCCTGCAATTTTGCTAAAGTTGTTTATTATTTCCACTAGCTTTTTAGTTAATTCTCTAGGATTCTTTAAGTAGACCATCACATCATCTGCAAAGAGTGAGAGGTTAGTCTCCTCATTTCCTTCTTTAATCTCTTCAATTCCTTTTTCTTCTCTATTTGCTACTGCTAGTGTTTCTAGTACAATGCTAAATAATAGAAGTTAAAATGGGCAACCTTGCTTCACTCCTAATCTTTTTTGGGAAGATTTTTAATTTATCCCCATTGCAGATGATGCTTGCTGATGGTTTTAAATATATTCTAATTATTATTTTTTGCAAAGGCCCATCTTTCTAGTGTTTTCAATAGAGATGAGTGTTGTATTTTGTCAAAGGTTTTTTCTGCATCTATTGTGATAATCATGTGATTTTTGTTGGTTAAACTTTAGTGGTTGAAATGGTCGATTATGTGGATAGTTTTCCTAATATTAAACCATCCTTGTATTCTTGGAATAAATCTCACCTGATCATAGTGAATAATCCTAGTGAGAACCACTTTAAGATTTTTAAAGACTTTGTATATATTTTTATTTGGTTTTTGTCTAGGTACTATAAATATCACTAATACTCTTGCCTTTACCAACTTAGAGATATAGAAATCAGACTTTAGAGACCCTAAGAAACTTGTCGATTCATCTTCTTTCAGCCCATAGGCATTGAAAATGGAAATTTAATCCAAGTTTCCTAACTCCAAGTCTTTCATTCCCTATACCAGTGATGGGCAAACTATGGCCCGTGGACCAGATGTGGGCCCCCTGAAATATTCTATCCAGCCATGACATTATTCCTAATCTGATGAATACAATGAGTCAGATACAATATAATGAAACTTCTAAAGAGTTGCCTTAGAAACAGACAGACAGATAAGTATTTCCTTTCCGTTGGCCCCCTCTTTAAAAAAGTTTCCCCTTCACTGCCCTAGACCATACTGTAGTAATTTTCTTGCCAACCTGGATATTAAGATCCCATTTAAATGGCTTGTACAAGGAAAATATCTAGTTTGCATTATTGTAAACTAGGAAAGATTTTAAAACCAAGGAGTTCGAAAAACTTACAAATTGTAAAATAAGTAATTTTGATTACATTAAATTAAAAAGATTTTGTACAAACAAAAACAATGCAACCAAAATCTGAAGGGAAACAACAAACTGGGAAAAAATTTTAATAACAAAAATTCTGACAAACATCTAATTACTCAAATATATAAGGAACTAAATCAATTGTATAAAAAATCAAGCCATTCCCCAATCGATAAATGGGCAAGAGACATGAATAGGCAATTTTCAGATAAAGAAATCAAAACTACCAATAAGGACATAATAAAGTGTTCTAAATCTCTAATAATTAGAGAAATTCAAATCAAAGCAACTCTGAGGCATCACTTCACACCTAGCAGTTTGGCTAAAATGACAGCAGAAGAGAGTAATGAATGTTGGAGGGGATGTGGCAAAATTGGGATATCATTGCATTGCTGGTGGAGTTGTGAATTGGTCTAACCATTCTGGAGGGCAATTTGGAACTATGCCCAAAGAGCTCTAAAAGACTGCCTGCCCTTTGATCCAGTCCTTCCACCTCAGGGTTTGTATCCCAAAGGGATAATAAGGGAAAAGATTTGTACAAAAATATTTATAGCCATGCTCTTTGTAGTGGCAAAAAATTGGGAAATGAGGGGATGTCCTTCAATTGGGGAATGGCTGAGCAAATTGTGGTATCTGTTTAGTGATGGAATACTATTGTGCTCAAAGGAACGATGAACTGGACGAATTCTATGTAAACAGGAATGACCTCCAGGATTGATTCAGAGTGAAAGGAGCAGAACCAGGAGAACATTATACACAGATACTGATACACTGTGGTACAATTGAATGTAATGGACTTCTCTACTAGCAACAATGCAATGATCTAGGACAGTGATTCCCAAAGTGGGTGCCACCGCCCCCTAGTGGGTGCTGCAGCGATCCAGGGGCATGGTGATGGCCACAGGTGCATTTATCTTTACTATTAATTGCTATTAAAATTTAAAAAATAATTTCCAGGGGTGCTAATTAATATTTTTTCTGGAAAGGGGGCGATAGACCAAAAAAGTTTGGGAACCACTGATCTAGGTCAACTCTGAGGGACTTATGAGAAATAAAAGCTTTCCACACCCAGAGAAAGAACGGTGGGAATAGAAACACAGAAGAAAAACAACTGCTTGATCACATGGGTCAATGGGGATATGATTAAGCATGTAGACTATAGTCTAAACCAGTGATTCCCAAAGTGGGCACCACTGCCCCCTAGTGGGTGCTGCAGCGATCCAGGAGGTCAGTGATGGCCACACTTTTTTTGTATTACATTCTATTCTGAGTTCAATAAAGAGTTTCATAATTTCCAGGGGGCTAAGTAATATTTTTTCTGGAAAGAGTGGTAGGCCAAAAAACTTTGGGAACCACTGGTCTAAACGATCACTCTATTGAAAATATTAATAATATGGAAAAAGGTATTGATCAATGATTCATTAAAACCCAGTGGAATTTCTCATTGGCTATGGGAGGGGATTAGTAGGGGGAAGAAAAGAATATGAATCATGTAACCATGGAAAAATATCCTTAATTAATTAATTTAATTAAAACAATTTAAAAAAGGCATAGGGGGAAATCCTTAAAGTACTACATAAATGTCAACTATTACTGTTATTCCAGACATCTCAAAAAGATTTTCTGAAAAAAAAAAAATATATATACATATATATATAATATGTATATATCATTCCAGGTTAGTGCCCCCAATACAAAGCATGTGATTCCTATTCTAAATGGCTTTTCTTTGTTAATAGTAAAGAATCACTTTTGTGTTGGATTTCATCAGAAGTATGCTATTCTTCTCCTGACAAAAAGATAGGTTAACTATACTCACTTACTAAATAATAAGACAAAAGAAATCATCATAAGATAACACGTACTCATGAATCAAAGCAAAATTATAATTATCATCTGCTTTTACAAAGTAAAACAAAAATATTTTGTGCATGAAGCTGCAAATTCTATATGATAGCTACTTTCAAAATTATCTTGCTTGTCTATGTTTCTTTCTGTTCTCTTCTTGTGCTGTTAATAAATGTTTTTTTTAACCCTTGTACTTTGGTGTATTGTCTCATAGGTGGAAGATTGGTAAGGGTGGGCAATGGGGGTCAAGTGACTTGCCCAGGGTCACACAGCTGGGAAGTGGCTGAGGCCAGGTTTGAACCTAGGACCTCCTGTCTCTAGACCTGACTCTCACTCCACTGAGGTACCCAGCTGCCCCTGTTAATAAATGTTTTAACTACCCTCTTTCTTTTTCCTTTCTAATTGGAAACCCTATAGCTAGTCCCATTCTCCTTTCTCTATACCCTCAATTTTAAAGAAAAACAAGAAAAAACAAAATCTTTGTTGCAAATTCCCACATTGACCATTCCAGAACATATGTCTTATTTTGCACCTTGAGATCACCTCATGCTTTTAAATTAGAAATGGCATTCATATCTAACTTGCTCACCCACTGTACCATTAAATATCATGCCCACTGAAGCAAATTCTAGAAAGCATTTAAATGAAACATTTTATTGAATGGAAGAAAATCAAGTTGGTTTCTCTGGCATTCTCTTTGTGTTATGAGGATGTTCTCATGAAATCTCAAAAGATTAATATGCAACTAAAATACTAAGATGCATTTCTATTCCTCTGTTTCAAAGCACTAAAGGAAACATGATTTAAATTTCCTACATTAAAAATGTTCACTTTAATTATTCTTTATTCAGAATTAATATACTACTAATATAATAGTTCAGAATAGAACATAATATTTTATATTGGGCATCATCCTTAATTTCAAAGATATTTTTGGATCATTGAATTTATTAAATTTAAAGGAAAGCAACAACTTTGTTTAATATGGAATTCCTTTAGTTTAGGAATCCTCCCTAAAAAATATCCAAATCATTTGCATGTCCCTAATCTGAGAACTGTAATCAAATTCATTTTATCATTGGCTAAAATGCCCAGTTGTTCTTCCTGATTTTCTCAACCACAACCCCCTTCCCTGGCTATCTTCCTTCATGTGTATTGTCTTCCTCCATTAGAATATAAGCTAATTAAGAGCATGTCTCACTTTTATATTTATATCTATACATATTTATATATAAATATAAATTTATATTTATATCTATATCTTTTCAGAATACCTAGGCTCAAACAAGTACTTTATAAATGCTTTTCATTCTTTCACAATTTCTCTCAGAAAACTTGCTCACTCCAATATGCCCTTACACAGGAATATTCCAGTCAGGAGTGTAAGGGCCACCTTGCACTCAATTGCATTCAGATTTTCCCTGAGTTCTAAGAGTAACCCAGTCTCAGAAGAATTCTTCTCCTACTCACCACTTTATTTTTTAATATTTTCAAACTCCTACTGATGCATTTCCATTTACACCAAATAAGCTACTCACAATTATGAGGCTTGTAGATGTTAAACATAGCCATTTACTTAAAAATAAGACAAAAGAAAGAATCATAAGATAACAGGTCCTCAGGTATCAAAGCATCTATGTAAATAATAAACACATCAAAAAATAAATAACAAATACATCATAATCCACTAATAAATCTAAATCACATCCACTCAACAATACATTTAAAATCTCTGTGGGAAAATAAGCACACATTAACAGAAACCTGCCATAGAGGCACATGAGGAAAAGATGCTCATGTGCTCAGGATAACACAAAACTTTGAAACTATACATATCATTGTCTCCTGAACTGTCCCTTCCATTGTTAAACTGAATTGATCTGTGTTATGTTTGCTTAATACCTCCCTGAGTACAAGGTCTCAGCCATGCTAGTTTGTTCACTAGATGAGGTTTTTGATTCTGTATTTCCAAATTGTTCCTCTGCTCTCCTGGACTTTCTCTTAAAAAAAAAAAAACAACTGTACTATCTAAAATGTCTATTTTGATACAGATTTGAAATCTACTCTTTCACTTCTCACACCTCTCATTTTGGGGTTTAGACTCTGCAAATGACTCCACTTTATCTTATAGTTAGTAACCAGTTTCTCATTTTCTGTCTTTAATCAGATAAATTACCTTTGTCCTCTAATAAAAAAAAAAACAGTTCTAATTTCTAAATTTGTCACATTCAAAATGAATAATATCTTGGAACCCTGAGTCTGGGTAAATGTCTTAGAACTCAGGGAAGAATTTAATTCAACAAAAACTGTTCCATATGAAAGGGTAGGATCTTAAAGGGACAGTGCTTCATGTATCTATGGATATCAAGTTTCATATTTAGACTGTGCATTTCTTAAGGCTCCATATTTTGTATTTCCCCCATCTCTTCTCTCTCAAAGTCCCTTCTCTCACTGGCTTTTGGCTCCCTTCAAATTAACCAATATTCACTGTCTACTAGGTGCAAGGAATTTTGAAGGATACAAAATTGTATAACTTGAACCTCAAGACCCTGGGCTCAAATAGACTGTCTCAATATTGAGACTGACTCACTTTCTTCTTTAACCTTCCTATTTTTAGATGATGGGCTAAATCCCAATTTATATGACTGAGAACAGAACTATAGGGTAAAAGAGAGGAGGCAGGAGCTATTATTTTTTCATTAAGGAATGGAAAGAAAATATGAAGTTGAAGTATTTGAAGACTGAAAACCAACATTAGTAAATCTTCTCTAAGTCAAAATGCATTTCTTGGGGAATAGAATGTTCTGTTTGTTTGTAGAGAGGAGCTAGAAGTAGTACTTTTGAGGAAAATTTCTGTCCACATACTTAAAGGCTCCACCTTCATTTTTATTTTGTTTTGTTTTGAATGTATTGCTGCTTTCTGTGAGCCTGCTTATTGTCTAAGCTGCAGGGACCACAAAGCCGATTAAGTCAAAATGAATATCAGGAAACAACCTGAACGTGTCTGCAATAGAAAGTCCAGTAATAATTATGATTTATAAGGAGGCTCCAGGGGCTCTGGAGGCAGTACGAATTGCTAACCTAAGAACTGGGTGAAATGCCCAGAGACAGGCAAACAAAATGAGGCAAACATATTTCCAACTTGCAGGAAGGTAGGAGGTGTGAAAGTCTAAATTTATTGTGTAATAATTATTGAATGAGAGCATTCAAGGTACACTGAAACTATTTAAATCATAGAATTAAAAAGTAATTAATACCCCCTTTGAATTGCTGTAGCAACTACATTTTTAAAAGAATCTGAAATTTGTCATTTTATCCTGATAATAAACAAAAATCCTAAAGGGATAAAGTTGAGACAATATTACCATACATATTTTACAAATGGAGAAACTGAGAAATGGATGGGATGGGGTAGATGACACGGATTTCTTATCCTTTTCTCTATATCGGAGGAGACAAGTAAGATAATCTGGTGTTCCCATCTCATTATGGACTTGCCATAATTTGTTGTGATCCACACAGTCAAATGATAGTCCCATACTACCAACTTCTTTTTGGATAATCTAAGCTGGAAGTTCCATAGGCATCTCACATTTAATGTGTTACAAATAGAAATTATCTTTCTCCAATTAAGAAAATACTTATTAACCAAGAAGCATTTATTCAATGGCTTCGATGTGTGAAGTACCATGTCACAAAACTACCATTCTTTCTAACTTGCCTATTTCAGTTATAAGGTTACCACTATCCTTTCACGGGTGCAAGGTCTCAACCCAGCAATCCTCAATTACTTTCTTCCTCACCCCACATATTTAATCAGTTACCATGTCTTCCTTATTCTACCTCCACAGCTTCTTTTGTATCTGACCTCTTCAATACCCTTACTTGGCCATCACATTGCCTTAGGCCACCATCCCTTCTGACCTAGACTATTGCAATATCCTTTTGGGTTTTCTTGTATCACTTTTTTCCCCTCTCCAGAGATCAATCCTCCAACACTATCGCCAGAGTGATATTTGTAAACTACAGGTCTGACTTCTCAAAAAACTCTAGTGATCGATTTCCTATTGTCTTCAGGATAATCTCCTTTGTTTTGACTGTCCTTCAAAATATTTCTCCAACCCATCTTTTCAAACTTATTAAAACTCCTACACTTCACATATCACCCAGATACAGCCAAACTGACTAATCTTTGCTGTTCTTCATTGACAACCTTCAATAATCTCTTTGCTTTCATACAATCTGTTCCTAGTTCTAGCAATTTGTCTCATAGTAGCCTTAGTTTCATTCAGATCTCATGAGGCTCAAGTGCTTTCTTTTTAATGAGGTGTTTTTTTTTGTCTAATGCTAATACCTTCTTTCCATACCTTTCAATATTGATTATTTTTATATACTTTGTAAAATTTATATATTTTATGTTTTTTTTTATTTTTATTTTTTTAAACCCTTAACTTCTGTGTATTGACTTATAGGTGGAAGAGTGGTAAGGGTAGGCAATGGGGGTCAAGTGACTTGCCCAGGGTCACACAGCTGGGAAGTGTCTGAGGCCGGATTTGAACCTAGGACCTCCTGTCTCTAGGCCTGGCTCTCAATCCACTGAGCTACCCAGCTGCCCCTATATTTTATGTTTTGAGTTACAAATATGTATTATTTATCATTCTACTCATCTATTTATCTACCTATTCTTTATTCATTAATTTTCCTAGAATCATCTAGAATCAAAGCTATCCCAAAGAAGAGGTGATTTTTTTTTGCTCAGAACAGAGAGATGATGGTTGGGGGAGAAGAAGTAGGCTAACAAATCTGTCTGCAGAAATTGAAAGTGACTAGAAAGAGAAGCAAAGGGATCTAGAAAAAAGCCTTGTCTTTATGTTATATTGTAATCATGGAAAATGCATTTACTTGAACTATTAAATCAAAATTTCATCAGATTAATTTTCTCAATGGCATATGGCACAATCCATTTCATGAGATTGTGTTACTAAGATTTTAAACTTTGAATTTTAAATGATTCCTTTCCTACAGCCTAGACTTAAGTAGTTAAGAGGGGTATTTGTGGTAATCTCGTCCACTATCTGGAAATGTATTGATGCAAAATTAATTCCTCCAGTATCTTACAAACAGTAGCTATTTAATAAATATTATTCAATTGAATGAGGAAATAAGTTGTGTCTAGGCTAAGGTCATACACCTACAAATAACCAAATTGGGACTCTCTTCCTATGTCACTCCATTACTTCTCAAAGGAAGAATTTTCCACTTCCACAGAATCATATTCTGTGGAACACAGGGTTCCACAGAAATCATATGCTCTCCAAGAAGGGAAGATTCAAAAGTGTTAGAATTAGGGAAAAAAATTAATGATACTTTATTAAGATCATTATTGTATGACCATATATTATAAGTATTACTCAACTGCTAAATTTTGGGGGACAGAACGGGTGGTGGATGATGGGGAGATGATTTTAAATGTAAATACCAGGGGATAATGCTGGACACACCCACAACTATTTCATAATAAGGCATGAGTATAGGCACTCTCCAGGAGTTATGCTTCCTACCCCAAATAGGGAACTGTCCATTTCTCCAGGTTCTTAGAGAATTGGTATCCCTATCCTCTAGTTCTATTCCTTTCTGAGAGAAAATTAATGTTCATCTTAAAAATCTGAAGGTGTAATTTGTGTGGATTCATTCAATTATTCTCTTGATTAAGCTGCCACCTATTGAGAGACTTTTTCCCTTTTTGTGAGTCTTTGTATACTACTATGACATGAGGTCAATGATATCATGACTTGCTATGGCTAAATAAACACTGATCATCTGTAAAGAACAAGTAAGAGCTAGTGGGAAGATCTACCTTGTTGTGATATATCAATTAAATGCTTGGAAGCACATTACTGTGTGCTAACTCTGGATGGGATGCACTGCTCCAAACCTAATATAATGGGAAGAATTCCATTTGGGTATTGAATACAAGCCATTCGCCTCCAGTGTTCTCCCTATCAAGTTGCTAGCTATATTCAAATTCTAAACCTGGGATCGGGAAGATTTGGATTCAAATTCTGCCTTGAAAGCTTGCTAGTTTTGTGACCATGGATACTAGATTTGGAATCAGAAGACCAAGGTCCGAATTCTGATTTTGATTTTTACTACCTCTTTGTAATCTAAAGGCAGCCACTTAACTTCTCTAGGATTTCGTTTCCTTATCTGTAAAATAAGGGAGTTGTACTATATCCCTCTTAAATGAATCTCTAAATCTGTAATTCTATGAAGCCAAATATAAAAAAAAAGTAGCTGCAATGTCCCAGTTGGTGTCCAAAGGCACTGAAAAACTTTATAGAATGAAAATGATCTCTGGGTTATTTGAACTTGCTCCAGAGCCACATGTTTTTCAATAAGGGACATGATCAAGAAATACCCCTCCTGAGCAGTATATCCTTTGGCAAACACTACATGCAGCAGGAGAATTTAGAGGCTACACAGGATCTCTCAAATCAAGGACCAAACATACCTGCGACACTCAGAAACATCATTTCAGGAACAGTGGTACTAACACAGTACAGTGTATCTGCTTAGTTAACTGTAAAATTTCAGTTTTCAATGGTAAATAATGACCTTTAATTAGTACAAACACTTTTTTATTCATTAAATTTTGTGTCATTTACTGTATTATTTTATTTCCTTCCTTGATTTTCTTGTACTTCTTAAAATTAGAGATGAAGAGGAATTTTATTATCATTTGAGTCCTACTTCTTTGCCTCCCTCTTCAACATTCATCAGTCTCTGATCTTTTCACCCTTAGTTCCCAAATAGCATTGACTCAGCCAAGATTTCACAACCATAAAGGTTGATTTTGTTATTGTTTGGTTCTTTTACTCATGTCTGATTCTCTGTGACCCTCTATTGGGATTTTCTTGGCAAAGATACCATACTTATTTGCCATTCCCTTCCCTGGTTTCTTTTACAGTTGAAGAAACTGAGGCAAACCAGATTTGGTGACTTTCTTAAGGTCACACAGCTGATGTCTGAGGCTAGATTTGAATTCATGAAGATGGGTATTCCTGATTCCAAGCCCAGTACTTTATTCACTTCACTACCTAGCTGCCTGCCAAAGTTAATTAGAAGAGATTTTTCGAACTTGTGTGAAAGAAATATATTCTGGGAAATTGCCTAAGCAATTTGATGACCTTTCCATGGCTTGTAAGATCATAGAACATACACTGGAAATTAGAATGGACATTCAGAGACTACTTAGTCCAACTCTGACATTTTGCAAATGGGGATATGACTTCAAAAACTTAAATGACTTGCCCAAAGTAACAAGTTGGGAATGACAGTCAGAATTTAAATCCTTGACCTTTCACTCTAAATAAAGAACTCTTTCCAAGACTGCAAGTTAACCATTTGTTTGGAATCTTCATACATGTCCTCATAAAAGGCATTTGGGCATGCCCATTGGCATCTTAGCAAGACCATAAAAGACAATACCTGATCAAGTTTTTTCTGAATTTAGGATGGCCCAAGATGAACTGGTTAACCCATCATGAGAGGGATGAATTTTAGTGTTGGTTGTCTCCAAAATGAATAAATTAGCTTGGAATGGAAAGGCTCGACTCTACTGAAAGCTCAGCCTTATTTCTCTCCCCTTCCTTGAACACTTAGAAAGCACAGCTAGAATGGATCTTCTAGACCAATCTCTTCATTTTATAGATGGGATCTGAAATCTAAAGAGTTTACATAACTTGGCCATCACATAGGGAATAAGAAACAAAGACAAAATTCAAACTTTTATCTTTTAAGTCTACATCCAGTTTCCAGAATCACATAGCTAGTAAATGTCAAAGGTAAAATCTGAATCCAGATCTTCCCGAATCCACCTCTAAGACCCTATCACTAAACTATTAGTAGAAAAAGCACTAGAGTCAGAGAACGTGGGTTCCAAGTCTGTTACATACACCAATTGTGTAAGTAGGGACAAATCATTCAATTTCTCTGAGCCTCTTCTTCATTTGTAAAATATACTTGACAAGTCTATTCTCTTTCTCACAGGATTTCTGTGAGAACAACACTTTATGAACCATAAAGCATCTACTATGCCTTCACCATAAAAGATATCTCCCCTTCTACCCCAATAGAATGTTGGACTTTGCTTCTTGAACCATATTGACTTCATTTTGGTGAATCTTATCTTAGCTACTTCTAGGTTTCCACTTCCTACTCCTCTCCTATCATTTTTTTCACCTCCCCTTTTTCTGTTCCCCTCCATTACAATATAGGTTCTTTGAGGCCCAGGACTATCCCTTGTTCTTTTGTCTGTACCCCTAGTACCTATCACAGTGCCAGACACATAATAAGTACTTAATAAGTCCCTTTCTTTTTATCTATTTACCTATTTCTACCTTGTTTGTTCATTTAGTGTCATTTCTATTCTATTTTTTCCTTCTTTGCAATTACAAAAAAAAAAAAACTTTAAGCAAATACTTGTCATAGAGATGACTTGAAAAGATATATTTATAATCTGTTAAAGCTCAACTTAAAGTGTATTATTTTCTTTCAGTTTTAGGTTTCAGGCTTCATCACTTTTAGCCAAGAGAAAGAAGGAAGTGGCAGCTACTACATCCCCAGGTCATTACTTGTCTCTCCTTAGTGGTGTTTTCCAATGCCAACAGCTGAATCTCCCTCCTAGAGGAAATAGACAGCTGGAGGGTGAATAGAGAAAGTTATTTTCTCCTCACACATTAAAACTAATGACATGCTTTCTTCTTATTTAATAATTTAACCTATCGTCTTCCCTGGGGAAAAAAAATCAAATTTCACTTAGAGAAGCTTCTGTCAGCATCACTAACAGGATAAAGAATAGAAGGAAGTCAAGATCAGGTAAGAAAAACATATCGATGTTAGGGGTCAATAAAGATATTTTCAAAAATTATAGGTGGGGGGAGGTCAGGGATCAGGCCTAACCAGTGTTCATATAGTCTATCCCTCCATCTACTCTGTAATCCAGTGCTCAAGCATGATCTTGAATCCTTGCTGTCCCCATGCTTAAAATATTTTAAGTCCTCACCTCTACTGCCTTCCTTTTCATAAGACTGCTCATATTCAACACTTTAAGAGGATTTTTATGATTTTCTTCCCCCTTCTCTTTCTTCAGTACCTTCGATCTAAGACTAATTTCTACTTAGTTATATAGACCTTGCATATGTATAGTTATTTGCATGTTGTCTCCACTAGAATGTGAGTCTCTTAAGAATCAGGACAAGATTTTTTTTTTAGTCTTTCTTTGGATTCTCAAAATTTACCATTATTTCTGGCAAATAGCAAGCATTTAGATGTCTATTGACTATTTACTACTTACATTTTTGTAAGAATATTTTAAAATTTTTATTTATTTATTTAATATAGAATATTTTTTCATGGTCACATGATTCATATTCTCTCCCTCCCCCCATCCCTCTCCCTCCCATAGCCAATGAGCAAATCAACTGGGTTTTACATGCATTATTGATCAAGACCTATTTCTATATTATTAATATTTTAAATAGAGAGATCATTTAGAGACTACATTCCCAATCACATCCCCATAGAACCATGAGATCAAGGAAATGTTTCTCTTCTGTCTTTCTACTCCCACAGTTCTTTCTCTGGATAAGGATAGCATTCTTTCTCAGAAGCCCCTCAGAATTCTCTTGTATCATTTCATTGCTGCTAGTTGAGAAGTCCATTACATTTGATTGTGCTACAGCGTATCAGTCTCTGTGCATAAGGTTCTCCTGGTTCGGCTCCTTTCACTCTGCATCAATTCCTGGAGGTCATTCCAGTTCACATGGAATTCCTCCAGTTCATCATTCATTTGAAAACAATAGTATCCCATCACCAACAGATACCACAATTTGTTCAGCCATTCCCCAATCAAAGGGCATTCTTTCACTTTCGAAATTTTTGCCACCACAAAGAGTGCGGTTATAAATATTTTTGTACAAGTCTTTTTCCCTATTATCTCTTTAGGATACAAACCCAGAAGTGGTAGGACTGGATCAAAGGGCATGCAGTCTTTTAAAGCCCTTTGGGCATAGTTCCAAATTGCCCTCCAGAATGGTTAGACCAATTCACAACTCCACTAGCAATCCATTAGTGTCCTAATTTTGCCACATCCCCTCCAACATGTATTACTTTCCTTTGTTGTCATATTAGCCAATCCGTTAGGTGTGAGGTGGTACCTCAGAGTTGTTTTAATTTACAGTTCTCTAATTATAAGAGATTTATAACACTTTTTCATGTGCTTATTGATAGTTTTGATTTCTTTATCTGAAAATTCCCTATTCATGTCCCCTGCCCATTTATCAATTGAGGAATGGCTTGATTTTTTGTACGATTAATTTAGTTCCTTATAATTTGAAGAATTAGCCCTTTGTCAGAGGTTTTTATTATAAAGATTTTTTCCCAATTTGTTGCTTCCCTTCTAATTTTGGATGCATTAGTTTTGTTTGTACAATTTTTTTTAATTTAATGTAATCAAAATTATTCATATTACATTTTGTGATATTCTCTATTTCTAGCTTGGTCATAAAAGCTTTCCTTTCCCGTAGATCTGACAGGTATACTAGTTTATGTTCACCTAATTTACTTATAGTTTCCTTCTTTACATTTAAGTCATTCACCCATTCTGAATTTATCTTGGTTTAGGGTATGAGATGTTGATCTAGACCTAATCTCTTCCATACTATTTTCCAGTTTTCCCAGCAGTTTTTTGTCAAACAGTGGGTTCATGTCCCAAAGCTGGGATCTTTGGGTTTATCATATACTATCCTGCTGAGGACATTAATCCCGAGTCTATTCCATTGATCCTCCCTTCTGTCTCTTAGACAGTACCATATTGTTTTGATGACCACTGCTTTATAGTACAGTTTAAGATCTGGTACTGCTGGGCCCACATCCTTTACATTTTTTAAAATTATTTCCCTTGATATTCTTGATCTTTTGTTCTTCCTAGTGAATTTTGTTATATTTTTTCTCATTTAGTAAAAAAGTTTCTTGGGAGTTTGATAGGTATGGGACTGAATAAGTAAATTAATTTGGGTAGGATTGTCATTTTTATTATGTTAGCTCATCCTACCCATGAACAATTAAGGTTTTTCCAATTATTTAGATCTAGTTTTAATTTTGTGGAAAGTGTTTTATAGTTGTGTTGTTTTTCTTGGTAAATAGATTCCTAAATATTTTATATTGTGCAGGGTGATTTTAACTAGAATTTCTTTTTCTAACTCTTGCTGCTGAGTTGTGTTGGAAATATATAGAAATGCTAATGATTTATGTGCATTTATTTTGTATCCTGAAACTTTACTAAAGTTATTGATTATTTTCATTAGCTTTTCAGTTGATTCTCTAGGATTCTTTAAGTATACTATCACATCACTGGCAAAGAGTGATAGCTCAGTCTCCTCATTGCCTATTTTAATACCTTTAATTTCTTTTTCTTCACTAATTGCTACTGCTAGTGTTTCTAGTACAATATTGAACAATAAACGTGATAATGGGCTTCCTCATTTCACTTCTTATCTTATTGGGAGGGTTTCTAATTTATCCCCATTGCAGATGAAGCTTGCTGATGGTTTTAAATATATACTGTTTATTATTTTTAGGAAAAGTCCTTCTATTCCTATACTTTCTAGTATTTTCAATAAGAATAAGTGTTGTATTTTGTCAAAGGCTTTTTCTGCATCTGTTGAGATAATCAAGTGTTTTCTGTTGGTTTGGTTCTTGATATGGTTAATTATGTGGATAGTGTTCTTAATATTAAACCATCCTTGCATTCCTGGTATACATCCCACCTGAACATGGTGAGTAATCTTTATGATCATTTGCTAGAGCCTTTTTGCTAGTATTCTATTTAAGATTTTTGAAACTATGTTCATTATAAAGATTGGTCTGTAGTTTTCTTTCTCTATTTTTGATCTGTCAGAATCTTTATTACCAACACCTGAGTTCTGTCCCAGAAGAAGGAAAGAGTCTCTGGGAAAAATTGTTTTGATTTGTTTTGAGGTTTGGGGTTGAGGTTTTTTTTTGCCTACATAAAAATGAGTTCAGAGGTTCTACCAATATACCAGTAGCACTAACCTCAAGGTTCCATTTCTTTGATGAATCTCTATTACACACAAAATGTAACTTTGGCATTTAGACAGATGCTATTAGGTTCCTCCTGAATGAATAGACTGACCCAACGGGACATGTGAACTTATTCTAACTAATCAAAATCCTTAAGAACCACAGAGTTCTGTTCCTAACTTCTTCTTCACCATTTCTCTCTAAGATTGCCAAAGAATATTTTAATTAACATTTATAAAATAAGATTTTGTCTTTTTTTCCATCACCATAGTTCCCTCTGAAACTCTCCTCCTAGAGACCTATTCCTTATAACAATTTTTATAGAAAAAAAAAGAAAAAGGGAAAAATCAGTCCGATTAATGCATTGAAAACATCTGAAAATATGTGCAACTACAATACTTATGGATCTTCCATTTCTGCAAAGGAATAGGGTGGCAGTATCTTATTATGTTTGCTTTTTCAAGTCTCATTTGATTTTTATGAAGTTCTTTCCATTTTATTATTGTAGTCACTGTTCATATTGGTTTCTTTGGCTCTTGTTAGTTATTTCAGCATCAGTTCTTATAAATCTGTCCATGCTTCTCTATAATTATCACATTTGTCATTTCTTATAACATAGATGAAGGAGTAACTAGAGCAGCAGCTCCATGTCACCATAAGTACTTAGGCACCTAGTTACTTAGGGAATTGAATACTTAAGTACTCAAGTTCTTAGGAAACAATATCCACAATGACCACAAAAATGTCCACAAAATAATTTTTAAAATAATGTTGGCAAAGTACAAAGAACATGCATGATCCCAAAGATGAAATATGAGAAGACACCTACTTTGACTACTTTTGCAGGGTGGCATGTATCAGTGTGGAATATTGCATATAATATTAAGATTCAGGGGATATGCTGATCACTTTTGCTTGTTTTTCCCACTTCTTTCTCTTTGTCTTTTAAATATTCTCATTTTATATAATAGCTCCATAGGAGGGGGGTGGGAAATACAAGGGTAATCTTTGTGATGTAATAACAAATGATATAAATAAATTTTCTTTTAAAATTTTCACAGTTATATGTTGATAAAATTTTAATAATTATTTTCTGATATTTTCTGATCCATGTTCTCCCAAAATACCCCCCTTCCCGAGATGGCACTTAATGTAATATAGCTTATAAATATTATTATACGATATATGTTTCATTGTTCATGATGTTGTGGAAAATAAAATTTTTAAAAATGTGATGGAAGAATGTGGTAACTGAAGGCCAAGTCAAAGAGAAAGTCTACCCTTTCCTTGGATAATGTAAAATCATAGATTTCAAACTGGTAGAGACATACAAGATCATCTTCTTTTGGATAAAAGCCTAAGACCAGCCAAGCTGCTAAAACAGAAACCGTCAATGACATACATGTCTGTATGAATCAAATTAATTACATAGCTTTCTAGTAAATGTAGAATCTGTTAGAGGGGAAGATTGCTTAACACTCTCTAGAACAGAGGAGGTAGCTTTCTTGATTTTCAAAAGATTCAGTCATAAGTCTTTTCTATAATTTTGGGGGCTAAGATTAGAGCCTTTGGAAGAGAGCAAAGAAATCATATATGGATGTACCCAAAGATACATTGTGCTGGGGTATGAATAAAATGGCCTCTTGAAAGTCATCAAGTAAACAAGCATTCATTAAGTACTTTATGTACCCAGTTGCCAGAATAAGTTTTCAGGATACCAAAAAAAATAGGCAAAAACAATACTAGCTTTCAGAACTCACATCCTAATGAGGAAAACAACATACAAATAAATACGTATAAAGGTGTTAGAGAGTAAATTGGAGATAAAGTAGATAAATAGATCTGAGAATCCTCTGAATTAAGAGGATAATTTAATCCATAGGATCAAATGAGTTCACCAAACATAAGAGTATAGAGTCAAAAAAAGGCTATAGTCAAGAAGGATGAGCACTAAGAATGCCATTAAATTTGGCAACTAAAAAATCATTGGTAAATTTGAAGAGAAAAGATTAGAAGCCATTTATCCAACAAGATGGTGCTCCAGCTTCTTAAGGATGAGATTCACATCTCATTTTCCTTAATCCATAGTGCCCAACACAATGATTTGACTAGAGCAGTGATGGAGAACATATGGCACACGTGCCAAAAAGGGATGCAGAGTCCTCTCTCTGGGCATTCCTGCAGTCACCTTCCAGACTGAAAATCAGAGAGACTCAGGGTAGAGCTGTTCCCCTTCCCCTCTCCATGTGCCTAAGGACATTCCTTACTTCACCCACCCCTTTACCTAGCAGTCTTTTCTCTCCAAATTTACCAATGTTTTTTTAGTTGCCAAATTTAATGGCATTCTCAGTGCTCATCTTTCTTGACTACAGCCTCTTTTGACTGTCTATTGGGAGTAATTCTCCCTCCTCTGTCTAGGGTAAGGTGGGAGACAGGGGGGCAAAGTTGAGGGATGGGGGTGGCACTCCATCTCTAAAAGGTCTGCCATCACTGATCTATAGTAACTTAAAAATACAGGTACCCCTACCCCAAAGCTGGGATTAGAGGCTTGGTGCTCCCTCAATTTGGAAAATCCACATAAGATTTTTTGGCCTTCCCTTCATATGGATGGATCATTAAAAGTAAATTATATACATTTATGAGATACTAAACATTTTAAGATATCTCTATTTTTCTAGATTTTTTATGTATTGTCTACTGGCTTTCATATTCTTTTCAGAAACTTTAACTTTTAAAAAATAAACTAAATATACATATATTTGGTATTAAGGGATAAAATATGTGGATATTATTTTACACATTTCCAAGTTTCTAAATTTTTTCTGTGTCTACTGGACTATGCATGTCATCTGTGGTTTCTGCAAAACTCCCAGAAATTATCTTTTCATTTTTTTATGCCAAGCCATCATATATCAGAATTGCAATGGGGAAATCATGATGTGGAAGGGATACCTGTAATCACTACAAGATAGCAAAGTGGATGGAATGCTCAGAGTGGAGACAGGAAAACTCATCTTCCCGAGGTCACATTTGCCTCAAACACTTACTAGCTATGTGACCCTGGGAAAGTCTCTTTACCATGTTTGCCTCAACTGTAAAATGAGTCAAAGAAGAAAATAGCAAACCACATCAGTTCCTTGTCAAGAAAATCCTAAATGGGATTTGACAAGTTGGACAGACTGAACAACATGGAATAATAATATTCGATTATATTTATAGACAATTCAACTGATTAACAACAAATATTGCAAAAAGAGGTGTGGATTCATTCAAGTGAATGGAGTAAAAGAAAATTTAGTTGTCAGGATAATTATCTCAATCAGGGCTGCCCAGTATTTTGGTTCTTTGTCTCTGTCTCTTTTTTTTCCCCTTGAACTTAGCCATATAGAGGGTCACAGAGAAAAATGCTAAGGAGATCTTGAAAAAATGCATAACTCTTAGGAGAAATATGTAGTAGGAGAAATATGTAGGAAAGGGAGCTTAAAGTTTAGGGAAGCATCAACTACACCCTTGAGATTGGCAGAAGCCAGGCAGAAAGGCCTGTCTAAAGTAGCTCCATAATTAGACAAAAGAATAAGCTTTTATCCAACCTCTGAAGAGGGGGAAAGAGGTGGGTGGTAGTTCACAGGCTGCTTTGATGACCAGCAGTTCTTTCTTCTCTGAGATGACTTGGGGTCAAGCCAATTCCAATTGCTTTGGCTTTTTTCCTTTGAAGAAAGGCAAACTGACATTTTGTATTTACTTGTATTTATTCTCCTTAGTTAGATTCTGCATATACTTAGAGGAGAAAAAATGTTTTATCCCCTCATTAGGATATAAGCTCCTTGTGATTTTTAAAAGTTTTTTCTTGTACTTGTATCTCCAATTATTTGCATATAGGAGCTTCTTAATAAATCCTTTTTGAAACCACTGACAGTTCCTGCTGCTAGAGAGGATAAATCTGATGGATCATTTCCATCAATAAGTTAGTAAGTGAATGAATGAACCAAACTTTATTAAGTGCCTACTACGTGTCCAGCATTATACTAAGCCCTTAACGTTCTGAAAGATTTCTGAGATTCAGTAGGACCAGACTATTTGGATGTCCCCTCTAAGTTCAATATAGTGAATCCTACAGGAATAGATGGGTCGCTGTGCTTCTTGAGTGGGAAGTAATGGGGTGAATCAGACTAGGGTGGAAAAATACAGCAGAGTAAAGATTTTGTGCTGATCAGCGTTAGGTTTAGGGTCATGAGTGACCAACTATATTTCCAGGCTGCATATGATAGGGATATGGAAAATAATGAAATACAGGGAGATGGGTGGGTAAGTCCCTGAATGGATGGGTAAGTATTTGTTGACTGATTGAATAGTATGGGGGAGATAAGGGTTGTTTGAATAAATATCCCATTTTAAATTTTCCTTCTAGGAGTTAAGATTCTCTTCAATCCATAAATTCTGAATAAATCAAGTAATATCCCAGAAAACTTAGCCTGGGTCAATTTATTCTAGATAGAGTTATTAAGATTATCATTGAACTGCTTCTCAGTCAGAGATTTTTGGATAATGACCAGAAATCACTGGTGTGGTCTGAGATGGAGCTAGAACCAATCTAGAAGGGATTTTGCCTTATTCTGAAATTCCACAATTCTCTATATCTCTGTTGCATTTAGTTGTACATAGGCTCTCAGGGGTGGATGAGTTGGGGGCAGGGAGGATGAAGTAAAATATCTAGTTGTGAGAGGCATCAATATTATTAGGGAAAATCACATTTGTTTCCAAATTAGAATATCCCAAGTATCTAGGAAAGAGCTCAATTTTGGACAAACTAAACTCTCTAAAAATCAGCTTTCTATTGGGCTTTGAACCCTGATTGACAATTGACTCAGTTCTTGGATATCAGTACCATTTTGATAACTGATTGGATTCTTTCCTTTTTTTGTTCACGTCTCCCTGCCCAGTTTCAAGAGTTATACTTTCTTTTCTTCTTTTTTCTCCTAAATTCTTCAACTTTTTCTAATCCAAATTAATCCTGACTCAGGGAGCAAGATGATCTTATTCTAACCTGGTATTGCAATTTGGGCATGCCTCTAGCAGTTTATAAATGTCTTGCAAAAATATACAATAAATGTTGGCCGCATGGTTAGCAATTCAGAACTTGATGGAGCCCATTTGTCTTCAACAAGAGTCTCAAATTGATCAGAAACGAATGAAGTTCAAGTATATAAGGCATGGCACAAAAGTATGATCCTATATGCCTAAGCTTACAGAATAAGTCAATAGAAAATGGACTGGGTTTGGAGTCAATGGCCCTTTTCACCCTGAGTAAGTCTCTAGACTTCTCTGGGGCTAAGTTTTCTCACTGGTACAACAGGGGAATTGGATTTGATGGTACCTGAGGTCCTTTTCAGCACTAAATGGATAATCCTATCTATGACCTGTAATCTTATAATATACTGAACATGTCTTTCAAAATCTACTGATCTCAGCTTCACATAAAGACCCAAAAGTTCAATAACAGTTCTAGAAATCCATTAAACTTCTCCGGATTGACTAGGCTCTTTATTTGATGAGGATAGTACTGAGAACCACAATAAATGCCAGTTTGAACTGCAGTTATGCCACAGCATCTGCATATTTTTGTGGGGGGCAGCTGGAGGGTTTTAGAGCTCAGTATGGTATTTTAATCTGTAAGAATATATGCTGAAGTAATCTGCTCTGTAACAAGTAGTCACACAAGACAGAGCAGGGCTTAGATCAAGAAGTGCAATCCACTCAGTTATCATCAGTCGATCAGTAAGCAGCGCTTGTAGTAGAAATGTCAGTAAAGATCCCATTAATACAAGAGTACTTAACCTTTTTCGTGCCCATGGACAATCTGGTAGACAGTTTTGGCAGCCTGGTGAAACCTATGGATCCCTTCTCAGAATAGTGTTTTTAAATTGATCTTTTATGGGAAAACTCTCCCAATCCCTCTTCATTCTAGTGCCTTATTTCTATTAATTATTTTCTATCTATAATCACTGGAAGCACTGAAAATTCCAAATTAGACTGCCAATCAATTAATATTTATTAAATCCGAATGTGCCTACTATGCACCAGGCACTGTACTAAGCACCGAGCATAAAAAAAAGAGGCAAATAACAGTCTCTCTTCTCAAGAAGCTTCTAAACTAATAGAAGAATTTACAACCAGAGATCTACAAAAGTTTGTCATGTTTTTGTATTACTTTGTGGGTAATTTTTGAAAGGCATCACAACTTGTTCTTGAAGTTTTTACCTTTCAAAAATAAAAATCACATTAGGAAACTCTAAAAACCACTTAGAAATACAGACCAACCATAACAGGAAAGGAAAATATTACTATCCTCATTTTTTTTTCTTGCCCTGGACTCTCATTCCCATTATTCCATATTACCTGTATTTTTGTAAAACTTTAAATTGAAAATGATGTGCTACATAAAACATGTGTACCATCCAGCAGTTAGAATTTCATTATACTCTAGGGCTTTGGTTAATCTTTTAATGTTTACTAAATATAGAGGGGGAAAAAAGTCATTCTAGCTGGGGACTTGTGTTTGTGTGTGTGTACAATGCAATCTGAGTTGTCAAGTCTTTTTTTAAATATGAAATTTGATTTCTCATCTTAATGCCTTTGGGTGTCTAATTATCATACTAATTAATATTAATAAGGTTAAAATAAATTAATATTAACAATTAATTAAACTAATTAATATTAATAAGGTTAAAATAAATTAATAAGGTTAATAAGGTTAAAATAAAGTTCTTCTTAATAAAGCAATATTATACTTTAAGTGTTCTTACTAAAAGAGAGATTTATCTTTCACACAGTGTGGTATCCTTCACTCAGTTTATTCTATCTACTATATGGAGCCTTTTCTGATATGTCAGTGACTTGTGCCTCTTCCCTCCTATCCCTAAAGGTGCCATATGCATTTCATGCACTTTATGTGTAACTAGATATATAGATTTATATTTCTACTTCTTTATATATGTTATGTCACAGAGAGAATATAAGCTCCTTTAAGGCTGTTTCAACTTAATCTTTGAATCTTCAAATCCTAGAACAATGTGTAGAATTTTAAAAATTAAACACATAATTTCACTTATATTGAGAGTTCCTTACAAAGAATGTCATCTACCAATATACATAAGCAGCTGTGTCCTAGAGCCAGCTTGAACCAGCTGCCAATTATTATTAAGTTTTCAGCATAGCATTTATACCATGGAAATTGGTAAATGTTATCCATTAGGACTTGATTTATTGATTAACTACACATCAAAAATGATGGAGAAAATGTTAATAATTCCAATTAAACTTAAAAGTATATTGTGTGTACATTTTTCTTCCTGATCCAGTAATTTAACATATAGGAGTACACCCCATATTGTCTCAGGTACTACTAAGAAATTGACTTTCCTGGAATCATACAGGTTGTATGTATCAGAGGAAGAACTTGAACTCACATCTAACTCTACTGCTAGCCCTTTATCTGTTAAGCCACACTGTCTCTGTGGTACTTAATAAATGCATATTAAATTTTCCCCAATCTAATATTTATTTGTGTGGATAAATATATTTAATAATCAATTCAAACCAAGTCATTGCCTTGCTCAAGAAATTTCACTGGATCAGTATTGCTTCTAAGATATAATATAAACTCTTTTGGCATCTAAAACTTTTCACCAATTTGCTGAAGTTTATCTTTCCAGATTAACATATTATTTCCTTTTAGGAACACTCTGTTTTAGTCAAAGTGATCTATTTACTATTCACCATATACAATATTTCATCAGTCACGTCTTTGCCTCTTTATTTGATCTTCCTATTGCCTGGCTCACCTTCACCTCCATCTCTTGGAATCCTCACTTTTTACAAGACTCACCTCAAGGGTCATTTGCTACAGGAAATACTTACCTATTCTTCAGTTATTTGTATCCCCTCCCAATTGTGTGTGTGTGTGTGTGTGTGTGTATATATATATATATATGTATATATATATAATTATACTTTTCTGTGAATTATCCCATCCCTCCTCCTTCAAGAGACAGGGAGTGACTTTTTAAAAATCATCAGTGCTAGGCTAGAAAAAGCCCAACATGTCCATAGCATACTTAATAAGTACTTGTTGAATTGGAATGAATGTAAAATGCTTTCATTTTCTGGAAAGCAACCTCCTCAAAGGTCTAAATTAAAAATGAACATTTCATTCCACTTTAAAACACCAAGCTCTAACTTCATGCTCTCTAACAGAATAACAAGGACAAATCCCCAACACACTTATTTCCCCATACTCTGCAAAGCTTCATGCTGAGCCAACCAGCATCCCACGGAGCTTTGAAACCCAAATGATTAGTCAACTGAAGTGCTAAGGAGAGTAGATATTCAAAGGACTGAACAGCAGGAACAGCAGAAATTAGTACTGGCAATACTTTTGAGGATAACAGAAGGCCCTGCCCATCTTTTACCGGTTCAAAGAATAATAAACCTGATTTTCCTCTTTCTATATACATGACATCCCATTACTGGTAGTATATCTTCTTAGAGATAATTTTAACTCATTAATATTCCCTTTTGCTATAATTATTCAGTGTGAATACAAAAGGATATAGTATGAAGAAAACCCAATGATGAATTCAATTCAACAAGCATTATTAAGTGACTAGTTATATTCTAGGTGCAGTCTTTACTATGTGGGCAAGCAATAGGGCTGGGGAATACACAGATAAATGAACAGATGGATGAATATTTAGTGAGTATTTACTTTCAGTCAAAGTTTATGCTAAGTACTAGGGATTCAAATACAAAAATAAGGCAGCCCCTGCCCCCAAAGATCTTACATATTTACAGGATGACAAAATACATATAGGGAAATGCTAGCCTGGAGTATTTTAGATTAGGAAATCATAGGGATAGTGAAAAGGATCATAGAAGAGTTGATCGACATAATAGTAACAATGACAATTTGTTTGGAGTAATGAAGCAATTGGGTTGATTTCCCACCAAGAAAATGAGGCCTCAAGGGAATGAGGAGTAGAAGAATGGATGGCAGAGATGGCTGGGTTGGAATGTATAGCATGGCTGGGGATAGCTCAATATATTGTGTGATATAGCACAATCACTAATCCAGGATTATCAATATAATGTGAATTCAAAAATAATGAATTATCCAGAAGTCAAATGGGATAACCCAAAAGATTCAATGAGGACAAGAACATATCTAAGTAAGGGGATGAGATAAAGTATCATAGAGTTGGAGACATGAGCCAATCACTTGAAGATGAAAAACATTAATAGACAAAGAGGAGAAGAGAACATTTTGGGTATGGTGGGCACCAAAGCAAGGATGAAGGAGAAGTGTAAGATCATCCAATTGAATAGTATAATGTTGCAAGAATATAAGTACCTGAAGAGGAATGCCAAGAAACAAAGCTAGAAAGATAGGTTGGAATCATTTCTTGAAGGGCCTTGAACTATATAGCAATAGCTAGTGAATATATATTTATAGCTATGTGAATTCGTGTATTTATAATGTAACTTTATATAAAGAATACATATATAATCCTGAATGCAATGGGGAAGTGTGATAATTATGATTTTTGAAATGTGTTGTTTGATATAATATAAATGATAAGACTCCAACATGAAATTTCTTGGGCTATGGTCCTCCTGGCCATAAATATAAAAGCAATGTTAGATAGCTTGTATTTTTCTTGACATCTTCTGGCCCAATATCAAACAGATAAAGAAGCTTCTGATTGGACAAGGCTTCCAGCCTTTAACTGTGCACCAACACCCATTTCAGGAATCATGGATTACAGTCTCTGACCCTAATCCCAATTTTTGGTCCAGATTAGAAAACTGCCCTACTCAAGTCTGGTATCTATGCAAAATCTGGCATCAATTTTCTGTTCTCAATCAAGCCTGTCTCTATGATATCAACTTCCTTTCTCAGACCCACTGAACATGTACTCCCACAAAGATTTTGCCACCATACACATCTCCCTTACATGAGTGACTGGTTCTGTGTGATTATCTGTGCTCCTTTATAGAGTGTGTGTGTGTGTGTGTGTGTGTGTGTGTGTGTGGTGTTTTTGCATGATAATAAAGCTCATGTTTACATTAGCTTTTCAAGTACCAATTGTCTATAAATCTTTCAATCTGGACCTTTACTCTAACCTGAGCTACAAGGCAAAAGGGAGCAGAAACCACTGAGATGATAAAGTAATAAGACTCAGGCATTAGAAAGATGGGTATGGAATTTGATATGGAGAATAGATTGTAAAGAGAACATATAGGAGGAAAGGAAACCAGTGAGAAGGATATTAAAATAATCTTGGCAAAAGGCGATGGCTTGAAAAGGATAATATCAGCAGAAGTTAAAATGAAATGATAGATACAAAAATCTAGAATCTTATTGTTTGGAATCACTTAGCAAAAAGCTAATTGTGGGGTGAGGGATTAAAGGGAGGTCAAACCTGAAATTTCTAACACAATGGACTATAAAGTGGTAGTGGCACCATCCTTCAAAATTGAGGAATCTAGGTATAGAAAAGATTTGACAATGAAACATCATCCAGATGGATATATCTAAGAGGCAGTTGGAAATATGACATAATAGCTCAAGAGAAAGAGTGGGAATAGAAATATACATTTGGGAGTTTTCTATATAGTAGTAATGATTGAAATTAAAGGAGTTTGTAATATTTACTTTGACAACAAATATACAGAAAGAAGGGGAATAAGGAAACAGCTGGGGAGGATCCCTACTCTAGTGGAATAGAAGTAAGAGGTACAGTTCTAGCCCAATGGAAAGCTCTATAAATTTGAGTAACTTAAACACTCATAGGATTCAATTTTTTATATTTATTGGAACATACCTATGCTAATAAGTAAGGAAGACAAAGAAGGAGTCCATATAGATAGGGATAACTAATGAAAAGCAATATCATAGGGTCAAAGAAGACCATTGAAAAACAGCATGGGCAGAGTGGGTAGAGGGGCAGTCAACATTGCTAATGCTGTAGAAAGATTAAGAGATGCAGACCACATGGAGGCCATGGAAAATATAAGAAGGTCCAATTCACTATTGATTTCTTCAAAAGCAAAATGTTCTGAGAGAGTCTGATGTTGTTTCAGGGTTTGTTTTTTTTGTTTGTTTGTTTTCTATGTTGACCTAAATCCAAATGGCCTTGAAGCAGACTGGAGCTCAGAAAATTTCTATGATTTATAAATGGCCTAATTGAATGAAAGCTTTGAAAGCATAAAAGCATGAAAGTTCTTCTTAGAAATGGGTTTATTTCTCTCCCCACAAATTCAGACCATCTTTTCTGTTATAGCTCTAAGCAGTAGTATGGAGCTTGGTATTTGAAAGCAAAGGTTCAATATATTTCACTTTAAACTATATCACGTTGTATGTTGTACAGCCAATGACATTGTAGGTAACTTCATACAAATATAAAAATCATCATAAAGCAAGGTTAAAGGATATATTCATGGAATCAGCTCCTACATGTTAAGCTGTAAATTATATATTCAGCTCACACTTCTACACATCAACCTTCTGTAACTTTCTTCAAAGAAATATGCCATTGAACAAAAGGGAAAAATGGAACAGCAACCTCTAGAAAAAATCCTGAAATAAAATGACTGCCAGAGTCTTCATTCACCCAGTCAACCTACTTGTAAACACAACAGAGATTCACAGACATCACACAACAAAGGCAGAGGTAAATAAGAATTTTCAGTAAATAGGAATAAGTACAAGGGATCTTTTTAATGGTTTTGATCTTTTTCTTAAAAAGTGGAAGATCAGAAAGAAGAAAAATGGACAAAAGAAAGTTGTTTTTGATGTGTCCAATTATCTTTTTCTTCAGAATCCAGCAAATTGGAGGTTATTATATTTAAATGGCAAATCTCTAGATAGCACTGTAAAATCAGATAGGATGACATTAAAAAGAAGTAAAGCTTGAACTTGATTATTAAAACATGACTTCTAGAGCCTCAGTTTCCACATCTATACAATAGGGATAATGATTGCATTATCTTTACCTTAAAATTTTGTTGTGAAAAAAAGTTTTTTTGTGTACTATAAAAGTGTCATATAAATGTAAACAGTTATTGTTAAAAAGTAACTTAAGGGGGCAGCTGGGTAGCTCAGTGGATTGAGAGCCAGGCCTAGAGACAGGAGGTCCTAGGTTCAAATCCGGCCTCAGACACTTCCCAGCTTTGTGACCCTGGGCAAGTCACTTGACCCCCATTGCCTACCCTTACCAATCTTCCACCTATAAGTCAATACCCAGAAGTTAAGGGTTTAAAATTTAAAAAAAAAAGTATCTTAATTTTAAACATTTGCCAAAGATAAAATGATAGATAGAATCTATCATGGAGAGATAGAATGGCACAGGGACCAAGAAGACCTGAATTCAAATGCTGCCTTGGATCCTTACTAACATGACTATTTGGGGGATTTTTTTTGATTAATTACACTTATTTGATAAAAGGGTTTTCTTTTTCTTTTTTTTCAGTTTAGGTGGTGGAGTAATAAGGGGAAGAACATGGTTAGTAATGAAGTTATCAGAAAGAAAAAGAAAAGCAAGAAAAGAGGGTCAAGAAAGCATTGTTGGATACATAGAAGAGAACAGAACAAAACTCAATAAGAAATACAGAAAATAAGGACAGAGTACATTTATTATGTATTTTAAAAGAAAAGCAAACTGTTCATAATATAGACTTTGCAGCATAATTTACATCTCTGTTTTTCTTTGTATGTGGAAATGTTAATTTTATTTAGTGTTTTTTAAGATCAGGATTTTAAAATGGAAGGAGAGAGACTAGCCTAAAAAATCTCTCCAAGATAGTTTTCTCTTATATAAAATGAGGAGAATAATAAAATCCAAATCACTGGATTATTGTGAAAGATATAATGAGATAATTAAGGTATATAAAGCACTTCACAAATTTTAAAGTATACATTTAGTTTCTAGAAAATTTATACTTACTTATATATTTATGTTTTATTTTCCCTGAGAGAACATAAACTACTTAATGAGAGATATTGTTTCATCTTATCATTTTTCTAACACCTAGTGAAGTGCCTGGACAATTACAATAATTAATTAATTCATTAAAATTAATCAAATTATAATTTAATATAAATTAATAATAACAAAAATTATTTTTAAATTTTTAGTAAATATTAGTTATTTAAATTACAGCTGGAAGCTATTATTCTCATTATTTTGCATGGATGTGAACTAGCAACATGTAGAATAGCAATGTGACATAGAGGCAGAGTTTGGAATTAGAAGAAAGGGTTCAAATCCCAATTTAATAATCTGTGTGCCTTAAGATAAGGCAGTTATTTCTCTGACTTCAGTTTCCACCTTAAATTTTCCAGTCTTAAGAGCCTTATCCTCTGTTTGGTGAATCCCTTCCTTTAACTTCCAAAATATTTAAACCAGTTATGTTAACCTTAAACTTGTCTCAGCACCTGACTCTTTAGACTACTTTTTCACTTTCCTCTTCTCGCAAAGGCTATCTCTCCACTCCTGTGGTCTTCTTCCACAAGTGAGTTTCCGCATGAACCTCCATTTGTGGATATATCTATGCCATCCTTGTTAGCTATGTTCACTTCTAACTGGCTAAGCATCTCTCCAGACTACTTTTCTTCCTTGCCTCCTTCCATGAACCCCTTCCCCCAACTTTTCACAACTTATGTGGTCTTCCCCCATTTGAATATAAGCTCTTCAGGTGCAGGGAGTGTCTTTCTTTATACTTATATTTGTTTTCCCAGTTATTAGCAGTGCCTGGGAAGTAGGGAACACTTAACAAATGCTTTATCTAATACAATCTAATCAATAAGGTTGAAATAGATGATCTTTGAGGTTCCTTTCTAGCTCTAAATCTGCTTATAGAATTAGGAAAATATATAAAAGTGCATTTCAAAAACCACTCTGTTGATCTTATTGGAAAAATAAAAAAGGAAATCATCATAGTATGACATGACTTGTTCTTCAAGCTATGCTGGTTCTTTGCAATGTTAGGATAGTAATAATGTTTAAGTATTAAATAGCAAGTCTCTATGAGTAACTCCTAGGAGGATTTAGGTAAGGTGAGGAATTGGGAAATGGAGTAGAGAGGGACACCACCACCAGAAGAATCAACTGTGTCTGTCTCAGTGGGTTCTTAGTGTCAGGTTTGTCTGGGAAAGGAGGAGAAACAAGGAAGGTGTGTATAACAGGGTTTAATAACAAATTAGGATAGGGAGTGAAGGGAAGTAGGAAAACTAACACTCAGGTCTAGTGAAAAACTATCAAGGAATAGAGGGATGGACACAGACTACAGTAAACTAAATCTTTATGCAGACTGCCTAAGGTAAGGCAGTCTTACTTGACAGGGTAAGGGAATCTCATGAAGATTTCCTTGGCTGGTCTCAGGATGTCACAGCTGGTCACTGGAAATCAGGCTGCAAAAGGAGATAAAATCCAGAGGTGACATGAGGGAGATAGGATAATCTGTGTGTCTACCACATCAGATAAATTCACTTCTCAACCTACAACTTCACTGGTCTTGATTAAAGATGTAATGTCCAAATCCAAGGAAAACAACTCCAGAGTATCGAATACCCAAAAGACACAGGCTTGCCCTGACAACTGCTCCAAACCCAACTGTCAGTCACAGTCACTATGCCCCCTTTCTCAAGATTCCAAATTCTCTTGCCAGTCAAGTCTGCTCCCTCTGCTAGCTAATTAAGATAAATCCTTTTTCTCTACAAGAGTAATCACATTGCCAAACATCTTTTAAGGATGCATTCTATAGTTGTCCCATTCATTACAGTCAAGTTCACTGGTCTAGAGTTTCTGGGCTTTGTTTTCTTCCTTTTTGTGAAAATTGGGACAGTTTCCCCGTTCCATTCTTGTAGTACCTCTTCGACTTACAATGATACTTTAGACATTACTGACAGTTCCTCAACAATCTCATGTACCAGATATTTTTTAATACTTAAGCATGTGGTTCTTCTGAGTCTGTTGACTTCAATCTATTATGGAGAACTAAGTGCTTTCTTGTTGTTTTCTTATTTATGTTAGGTATTGATTTTTTTAGTCATTTTTGTTCTGCCTTTTTTAAAGCACTTTAATGAGGAAAATAGAGAAAAATCATTAAGTCTCTCTCTCTCTTTCTCTCTCTCTCTCTCTCTCTCTTCTCTCTCTCTCTCTCTCTCTCTCTCTCTCTCTCTCTCTCTCTTTCTCACGATCATTATTTCAATTATCTCAAGATAAATCCTATCCCTTTTTAAATTTGATCTTTATGCCAACATGCCTGTTCCTTTCCCTCCCCTATACTCTTATCTCTGGATAGATTGATGGAGAAAGAGAGAAAGACAGACAGACAGATGGATGGATGGATATTTAGATAGATTTAGGAATAGTCATAGAAGTATTTCCATTTTGTGACAGTAGTCTTGTGTGGATGCCTCCAATGATACAAAGACCCTTGCACAATTTAAAAATAGATTGTGATGGTCTTCCTAGCTTAAGTTACTTCTTTTTAAATTAACTTCTGTATTTTGTGCCACATAAGTTCTTCATTGAGGATTCATTTTGTTTTTGTTCATTATCATGGTCATTAAAAATGGATATTACTCCAGCAAAATGTACAAAAAAAATCCAACTCTGAAAGAGCATTCTTCAAGGAATTTTAGTATGATCCCTACTGCTGTTGGTTTGGGGAAAGCAAGCCTTTGAAGTACAAAAGAAAGAGCAGCTAAAAGTGAAATATGTTTTCAAAGACTGAAACGCTATAGCTAATAGTCTAGTTAATCCTCAGAACCTGAGCAATAACCTTCAATGACCTAGAAAAGAGAGGAGTTGTCAATGATTCCTCAACACTGTAAAATAGGAATTTTGAAGTCAGAAGAACATCTAGAAGAACAAAATTACTAACTTTTACCATCAAGAAAAGAAAGTTGTCCTGGGCAAGATCATACAAAAACTAGAGTGAAAAGACTATGGTTAAACTGATGAAACATACTTTTAAAAAATTAAAGAGTATGTTAGAACTATTTTCAGAAGTTCAACTGAGCCTGTAAGATCTGGGCATCTTTATCTGACTGAAATATATCTACCCCAAAACCTATTTGGTGGTCATTATTTTCAACCAGTGAACCTGAAATTTTTGTCCTCATTGGAAAAATGTTGAACTCTGACGAATGTATAATTATACTGAGAAGCAGATTTGTTCTTGAGCCATAGAAATTCCCATACTGAGATGGAATACCAAGCCACCTGTCATGAAAGGTTAATAATTTCTCTACCAGATGGTAGAGATTGACCCAGAAACTCACCTAGTTTAAACTCCTTTAAAAATCATGGATTATCATTAAGACTTGATCTGGAAAAAATTAACTGATTGTAAGAGGTGCATTTAGCAACAATTATAATAGCATTTACATAATACTTTAGGGTTTTCAATGCTCATTAGTGGATTTGGAGTAAAGAATGCCTGGGTTCAAATCTACTCCAGATACTTATTAGCTATGTGACCCTGCAAGTCACTTCTATTTCCATATATGTAAAATAAGGATAATATCATCTACCTCAAAGGGTTATTGTGAAGATCAGATGAGATAGCATATGTTAGAGTCATATAAATGTTAGGTAGTAGTAGCAGCAACAGTAGCAATTACAGTCGCTGTATAAAGTAGTAGGATCTATATAATTACAATTTTATTTCCAGATGAAAATAAGAAGGTGCATGAAAAATTTGTGAACCCAATGACAAATAATGAAGAACAGGTTATTATAATTGAAGAAACAGAAAATGCAAGGAGGTATAAATATAATATTTTGCATGGAATGAAAATTGTCAGAGTCTAAGAATGGAATTTTGAGAGAAGGCTGGATGTCAAAGCTGGCAGTTTGACTCAGAACTCAGGGACAGCCCTGAGGGGGAGAACCTTGGGAGCAGTGCTTGGATACTGAACTCCTGGACTTTTGGTCTCCTCTGATCCTCTGATCCTGTTTTAGAGTATCCTATCTATTGGTTTGGTCTTCTGTCCAGTCTGAGAGAGTTCTGCCAGCATTTCCTGGTCTAAATAACAACTGTCTGATCTATGTTGAAAGAGAAACTCTGCTTGAGTGGAGTGACCTGATACACTAACTCCACAGGCTTAGCCTGTATCTGAAGTGACCCAGACCATTGGGGTCATCTTTCTTGAACCAGAAACTTGCTCTATTTATTAACCAAAATTATTTGGAGTGGCTGTAGAGTTAAGAAGCTAGATTAGGGAGAATTGGGGATTTTAGTTAGAGAGAGAGAAAGAGTAGCTCCAACCCAGTTGGAGATCAAAGATATCCTTGCAAGTCAGGGGGTTCTGAGAGAAGTATAGTGGTTATTAGTCTAGGAACCCCCTAGCCCTCCATCCTCATCCTATCTCTTTATTAAACCTGTTTTTATCAAGACCAAGATCACAGAAGTCAGATTGTGTTAGAGATTCCCATCTTGATCTGTTTCTGGATAGACAACAACCACAGACTTGGGTTCTACTCAGTCTAACCCACATCTTTCATAATGTAAGGACATGTTGCATATAGTTGACCTCCCTTCATTAATGTAGCATCCTTCAAATCTCAGTTAAAATTCTACCTTCTACAAGAAGACTTTTTTCTATATACTTTAATTTTAGTACCTTCCTTCTGAGATTTTCTCCTATTTATTTTATACTTACATATGTATGCTCACATATGTGTACAGATTTTGAGCCCTTTGAGAATGAGGAGCTATTAGAATGAGGAGCTTTATACCCCTAGGACTTAGCATAGTGACTGGCACAGGGTAAGTATTTAATAAATCTTTCTTGATTTGACTTTTATCACCCCACAGCTAAGAGACTGTCAATTAAATTTTAGACAATTCTTATGGATCCTGCCTCTCATCTCTAGCATTAGTCCCCTATTCTCTAGTCACACAACCACCATCCTTACAATCTTCACATGCAACTGGATGCTTACATTAGCGCTCAAGAATCTCCAAGGGCTCCCAGTTACCTCTACAATAAAATACAAACTCATCTGAAAAAAATGTAAAGCCTTTGCTATCTATCTTCTGTTGAACCATTAGTTCCTTTCAAGGTTCAGCTCAAGTTTCCCCTTCTATAGAAAATCCTTTCTGATTCCCTTAGATATTAAGAGTTATTCCTCCCTAAATTACTTTGTGTTTACTTTTAATGTTTTGTATTCATTTATCTTCATGTAAAGATCAAGATGACTAATTTACTCAGTGAAGTCATCACACTTAAAATATTGTATAAGATGTTCACTCAATTTCAAGCATAAGCTTAGATTGTTTAAAAACTTTCTTAAAACTAGAATGACATTGCACAGGAATCATATTCTTACAAGCTAGGGAAATCACACCCTAACGGTCTTCTGTATAGTATCAAGAAAATGTAGTATCAGAATCATTTGACAAGGTTGGAGAAATCATGGTATTTCAGTAAAATCACTAAAGATGAATCATTTGGGGAAGAAGTAGGGAAGGGAAAGAATAGCTTTCCAAGTTGCTCTTAGTCCAGATTTCCTCTCCATCCCTTTTCCTCTCCCCTTGACTAGAGGAGAACCTTGCAGTTTGGAAATGTCCAGAGTATATTAGACTTCCCAATTTCAGTTGATGACAATATCTGCATTGCCATATGTCCTCTGTAAACTTCAATCCACTTTCCCCTGGATACAATATCTACTTATAAGAAAGTGTGTGATATATTTATGGCAGCTGTAAGAGAAAAGAGAGAGGATATTTTGTATTAACTTTCTTACTATATCATCTTAGGTAATATCCTATTCTAAAAGCTACTTAGGTCACCAAATGATTTCCAACCAACAATGTTTTTTTAGAACACATTCTCCTCAATTACTCAAGCCAATTGCATGAGAAATATACTCCTGATTCCTTTGGTATCTATAGTAATAACAGGAAGAGATGCAGACTTGAGAATCATCTATGAGAGGATCCTCAAAACTTACATTAATTAAGTCTATAAATGTCTTTAATCCCCTTACCCCTCCCTCTATAAAATTTAAGCTTTTTGAGGGCAAGGACTGTTTTGGTTTTGTCTTTTTATCTCCAATGCTTATCATGGTCTCTGGCATATGTTAGATTCTTATTAAATGCTTGGTGAATGGAATTTAAAATTTAGATAGATTAGCTTCATTCCTAAGTTGTTTGGGTCTTTTTTGCTATTATTTTGGGTCTTTATTATTTGCCTTGCCTTATAAATTACATGTACAAATTCTAAAGTTCATTTGATCACTGCCCAAGCAAAAAATGCTAAGTAAGGAATATGATAAGAAATGATATTTCATTATACCTCTCTAGTGAAAATAGGTTGAGTAACAATATGTTTTCTGATTCTGTGAGAAAAGGATTTTGGCACTCTTGGTCTTATTTCAGGGATAAAATGGATGGAAGTCAAGAAATATATAAATGCCTGGCTCCAGATTAAGCAACTGGTTTCCTGAACCTATAATATATAGGAAACATAAAGTCAAATACTCACAAAAATATGTTCAAAGCTATTTAAGATACTTTCAGATCAAAGAGAATTTTGATGAACCACTATGTAGGATGTTAATGAATTCATATAATTTTGGAATGTAATATGGTATATTACTTCCATCTTATCTATTTTAGTTGATGGTCTTTGGGAATAGCAATGGTTTTTAAATTTATCAGTGTGATAATGAACCACCAAACTCAGGTAACTTGGTTCTCAGAAAATGGACACCTAGTTCATCACCAGGTCAGTTCTCAAAACCTTTTACCTGGTAGGATCTGATAGAATCTGTACTTTGTTGGCATAGCCTTCAAGAACCCCAGTTTACCTTCTTTTTGTAATAAAGCATTGGAATAGAATATGCAAAAACCCAGATTTATATGCCCTTTGCAAACTCACAAACAACCCTCTGAGGAAAATAGTGGAAGCATTATTCTCATGTTGCAAATAATGAAAGCAAAGCTCTGGCCATTTTAAGAAATTGACCTAAACTCTCAGAGTGAATTAGTTAATAACAGAGCTAAGGAATGAATCAAGGAATCACCATGAAATGCTGTTATTAAAGTTTTGAACCAGATATCAAAGTGCTTTACTATACTATTTGAGCTTTTAGATTCCTTTTTTTACACTTGTAAGAGAGGAACATAAAAATATAAGTATTTCTAATGAATCTACAGTGATATCAGATCTTTTCTCCAAATGAGGAAATAAGATCATCATTTAAGATCATTAAATGCTAAATAAGTAATAGTGGATGGTTTCAAGAATTATCTGAGTTATTATTTTAAGAATTACAGTGTTGTTTGGATTATGTCTCCATGGTAAAGATCCCGGTTAACAAAGTAACACAAGGCAAGAGCCCAAAGCAGGTCCAAAGTATAAATGCCACTCAGTTGTTCTAGGAAAAGAAAAACTGAATCAACTTTGCCACATTCAAAGGATTTGCAACTAAGGAGCCTCTGAGCATAGTAGATACAGAGAAAGATGCCTTGGAAATAATCAAAAGATCTGATGCAGAGTGAAGAGATCTCAAAGAAAGCACCGAAGAAGCATAAGTTTGCAAAAATTAAATACTACATCTAATAAATCTTTTGTCATGTATATATTTATAACTAATACTCAAACTTTGCCCTTTCTCTTTGTCTTATTCTTTGGCCTATGGGTCAGAGTGATTCCTAATAATCCTGGAAGAAGATTCCTGTTACTTCTACCTGTCTATGTAGTTTGTGGGTATGATGGTGGGGTCAGGTCTCAGGTAAGGGTGTTTACAACAAGTAGGAAGTCTTGAAACAAAATATAAGGGGAAAAAATTCATCAGTTAACCACGATGGTAATTATGGCTGGTTGGTGGCTACTGCTATTTGGATTAGGGTTATGGGGCTTCCATGAGATAGAGGGGAGCACCTTGGACTAAGGTTCTCATCTGTTTTTCTGTTTCATCTAAGGATATAATGACCTAGGAATATAAAAGCCAGAGTTGGGATGTGGATTACAATGCTAGAATAAGAACAGAAAGAGAATCTATGATGAGAGAGAGGCTCCTGAGTTACCATGACTGATAAGTGTTATATATTCCATTGGGTAGGATATATATATTTTTTATATTTATATTTTATTATTTTTATTTTTATTTTATATTTATATTTATTTTCTATTTCTTTTCATTTATTTGTATTATTTTTCTATTTGTCTTCTATTTATGTTCTATTCTATTTATATATATAATGTATAAGTTATATTTATATTCTGTTCTTTTAAAATGAAATCCATACTCCTACCTCTATCCAGAAGCTGCAGGTACTAGTATATCAGAAATACTACAAGCTATTCCTGAAGATCTATGAGAATTAGCAGGAGAAATGGGAAAGTAAAAGATGACTCCATATTATAACATTTGACCTTATGCTTCTTGCTAAGTGCAATAAACAATGACATCACAAATTTAGAAGAATCTTAATGTAAAACATCATGAGATGAGAAAGGGAAAGACATTAATTCTTTTATATGCAAAGAGATAATAATACCCATCCTACACTTCCAAAGTTGATTTGTATGTCAATATATTTTCCTGAGTCTGTCATTCAACAAATTAGCTATTCCTTTGGGTTTTTTCCTTGTTTTTATTAATTTTTTTTAATTTAGAATATTTTTCTATGGGCAAAGGATTCATTATCCACCTCCTCCCTTTCTCCTCTACCCTCCCAAAGCTAACAAGCAGTTCCACTGGGCTATACATATATCATTGTTCAAAATCTATTTCTATGTTATTCATATAGGCAGAAGACCAATCCTTTAATATCAAAACCCTAATCATATCCCTATCGCACTATGTGGTTGATTATATAGTTTTCTAATTCATTTCTGGTTCCACAGTTCTTTCTCTGGATGTGTATAGTATTCTTTCTCATAAGTTCCTCTGGATTGTCCTAGATCACTGCATTGCTGCTAGTAGAGAAGTCCAGTACGTTGGATTGTGCCACAGTGTATCAGTCTCTGTATAATGTTCTCCTGGTTCTGCTCCTTTCACTCTGCATCATTTCCTGGAGGTTGTTCCAGTTCACATGGAATTCCTCCAGTTCATTATTCCTTTGAGCACAATAGTATTCCATCACCAACAGATTACACAATTTATTCAGCCATTCCCCAATTGATGGACATCCCCTCATTTTCCAATTTTTTGCCACCACAAAGAGTGCAGCTATAAATATTTTTGTACAAGTCTTTCTCATTATCTTTTGGGGTACAAACCCAGCAGTGGTATGGCTGGATCAAAGGGCAGGCATTCATTTAAAGCCCTTTGTGCATAGTTCCAAATTGCCCTCCCAAATGGTTGCACCAATTTACAACTACACTAGCAGTGTATTAGTGTCCCAATTTTGCCACAATCCCTCCAACATTTATCACTTTCCTTTGCTATATTAAGATATGTAAATATATTTACTATATATTTGCTATATTGGCCAATCTGCTAGTTGTGAGGTGGTACCTCAGAGTTGTTTTGATTTGCATTTCTCTAATCAGGAGAGATTTAGAGCACTTTTTCATGTGCTTATGGATAGTTTTGATTTCATGCTGTAAAAACTGCCTATTCATGTCCCTTGAACATTTGTCAATCGGGGAATGGCTTGATTTTTTTGTAGATTTGACTTAGTTCTTTATATATTTGGGAAATTAAACCTTTGTCAGAGAGTTTTGTTATAAAAATGTTTTCTCAGTTTGTTGCTTTCCTTATAATTTTGGTTGCATTGGTTTTGTTTCTACAAAAATGTTTTAATTTGATATAATCAAAGTTATTCATTTTACATTTTGCAATGTTCTCTATCTCTTGCTTGGTCTTAAGTTCCTTCCTTTCCTGCAGATCTGACAGGTATTCTAATATATGTTCACCTAATTTATTTATGATTTCACTCTTTATATTTAAGTCATTTACAGACTTTGAATTTATCTTGATATAGGGGTAAGATGTTGATCTAAACCTAATTTTCCCCATACTGTTTTCCAGTTTTCCCAGCAGGTTTTGTCAAATAGTGAGTTCTTGTCCCAAAAGCTGGGGTTTGCAGGTTTATCAAACACTAAATTACTGAGGTTATTTATCCCTAGACTATTCCATTGATCCACCCTTCTGTCTCTTAGCCAATATCATATTGTTTTGATGATGACTGCTTTATAGTACAGTTTAAGATCTGGTACTGCTAGTCCCCCATCCTTCACATTTTTTCATTATTTCCCTTGATATTCTTGATCTTTTGTTTTTCCAGATGAACTTTGTTATAAATTTTTCTAATTCTATAAAAAAGTTTTTTGGTAGTTTGATAGGTATGGCACTGAATAATTAGATTTATTTCGGTAGGGTTGTCATTTTTATTATTAGTTCATCCTACCCTGGAGCAGTTAATGTTTTTTCCAATTGTTTAGATCTAGTTTTAATTGTATGAAAAGTGTTTTGTAGTTGTGTTCATATAATTCCTGTGTTTGTGTTAGCAGATAGATTCCTAAATATTGTCCAGAGTGATTTTAAAAGGAGTTTATCTTTCTAACTCCTGCTCCTGAGTTTTGTTGGAAATATATAGAAATGCTGATGATGTATGTGGGTTTATTTTGTAGCCTGCAATTTTACTAAAGTTGTTAACAATTTCCACTAGCTTTTTAGTTGATTTTCTGGGGTTCTTTAAGTATACCATCATATCAACTGCAAAGAGTGATAGTCTCCTCACTGCCTACTTTAATCCTTCGATTTCTTTTTCTTCTCTAATTGCTACTGCTAGCATTTCTAGTACAATATTGAAAAAAGAGGTTATAATGGGCATCTTTGCTTCACTCCTGATCTTATTGGGAAAACTTCTAACTTGTCCCCATTGCAGATGATAATTGCTGATGGTTTTAAATATGTACTGTTTATTATTTTGAGGAATGATCCTTCTATTCCTATACTTTCTAGTCTTTTCAATAGGGATGTGTGTTGTATTTTATCAAAGACTTTTTCTGCATTTATTGAGATAATCATGTGGTTTCTGTTGGTTTGATTATTGATATGGTCAATTATGTAGATGTTTTTCCTAATATTAACCATCCTTACATTCCTGGTATAAATCCCACCTGATCATAGTGAATAATCCTCTTGATGACTTGCTGGAGTCTTTTTGATAGTGTTCTACTTATGGTATTTTCATCTAAATTCATTAAGGAGGTTGTTCTGTAGTTTTCTTTCTTGGTTTTTGGTCTGCCTGGCTTTAGAATCAGTACCATATTGGTGTCATAAAAAGAATTTGATAAAACTCCTTCTTTGCTTATTGTGTCAAATAATTTATATAGTATTGGGATTAGTTGTTTTTTAATGTTTGATAGAATTCCCTTGTGAAACCATCTAGCCCTGGAGATTTTTTCTTGGGAAGTTCCTTGATGGCTTGTTCAATTTCTTTTTTGAGATGGGATTGTTTAAGAATTCTATTTCCTCGGAGACTTCCTGTTAAGATGGCGGCAGAGTAAGGAGCAGCTGCTCGATCTCTCCTAACCAATGCATACAAGACTCCTCAAGGGGACATAAAAATGAATCCAAACTAATGAAGGAACCCCACAACAGGGCGCAGCATTGAAGGTACGTGGAATCGGGGCATTTCCACGCTATAAAGGGGTGAAACAGCTCTCACTAAAACTCGAGAGGAAGAAGCCCCTCCACCACCCCACCAACCCCACACCTCACACAGCACCAAGGCCAATGCACAAGAGTGAAAACAGGATTGGGGCAAAAGTAAATCACTAGCAGCCCCAGGGTTTGAAGCTGTGAGCTGCGAGACGTGGGATCCCAAGTGGCTGGGGGGATGCAGGGATTTTCAGGTGAAGGCTCTGCACCAATGGGAAGAAAGATCACTAATGTAGGGACTTTCCCCAGCCTCTACATGGGTGAAGGCTCTGCCCCGGGGGTGAATAAAGATCTATAAAGCAGGGACTTTCCCTGAGCTTATGCCACAGTGAAGGCAGTGCCCCAGTTGGAATAAAGAACTCTAATGCAGGGACTTTCCCCAGGGTCTACATGGGTGAGGGCTCTGGCCCGGGCAGAATAAAGAACTCTAATGGCAGGGACTTTTCACAGTGTCTTGCCCAGGTGAAGGCTCTCAATGAGAAAGTGATAGACCAAGAAAACTGGTCTAGAAGAGACAATGTGAGAATCATTGGTCTTCCAAAAAAGGCAGAAATTAATAGAAACTTGGACTCCATACTTAAAGAAATTATTCAGCAAAATTGCCCTGAAGTTCTACAACAAGAGGGCAATATAGACATTGAAAGGATCCATAGATCACCCTCTACACTAGACCCAGAAAAGACAACACCCAGGAATATAATAGCTAAATTGAAGAGCTTTCAAGTAAAAGAAAAAAATCTTACAAGAAGCCAGAAAGAGACAATTCAAATATCAAGGAGCACCAATAAGGATCACACAGGATCTGGCAGCCTCCATGCTAAAAGACTGCAAGGCTTGGAATATGATATTCGGAAAGGCAAGAGAGCTGGGCCTTCAGCCACGAATCAACTACCCATTGAAACTGACTATATACTTCCAGGGGAAAGTATGGGCATTCAACAAAATTGAAGATTTCCAAGTTTTTGCACAAAAGAGACCAGGACTAAATGGAAACTTTGATACTCAACCACAAAAACCAAGAGAAACATGAAAAGGTAAATAACAAACAGAGGGAAAAGAAAGAAAACTCATAATCTTTTAAACTTGACTCTTTAAGTGCATAAATAAGATCTAATTCTCTGTATTACTAGATTGAGAAATGCTATGTATAATTCTCTGTAGTGAACTCTATTCACTATAATAATATTCACTATTATAGCAACCAGAAGAATAATTCATAGTGAGAGGACAGGATACTAAATGGTCTCAGATGACATGGGGGGTGGTAAAGAGGGGGGAATAGTAGGGGACACCAAGAAAAATCTGAGTAAATAATAAAAATAGGATATTCTATTACACACAAAGAGGGCATGGGAAGGGGAGGAGATAAATAAGAGGGAATAATCAAACCTTACTCTCAGTGTAATCAACCTGGAGAGGGAAGAGTAGCTTTATTATCCATCCGGATAAAAAACTCTATCTAACCCTACTGAGAAAGTCAGAAGGGATAAACCAAAGGGAGCAGGGGAGTGGGGAGGTCAAAAAAGGGAGGGGAGAAGAAGGGGGAGGTAATTCATTAAGTCTTTAAAAAACAAAAAGAGGGGAATAACAAGGGAGGGGGAAGAAAGGGAAGTTAATCAAGGGAGGGGATAAGGAATACTGGCTCAAAGCAAACCACTGGTTTAAAAGAAAATAGTGTAAGAAGAAGGGGTGGGTCTAGGGGAGGATACAAAAATGTCAGTGAATGCACAACTAACAATTGTAACTCTGAATGTGAATGGGATGAACTAGCTCATAAAACGGAAACAAATAGCAGAGTGGATAAGAAACCAAAATCCTACCATATGTTGTCTACAAGAAACACATATGAGGCAGGTAGACACACACAAGTTCAAGGTTAAGGGTATGAGCAAAATCTTTTGGGCATCAAATGAGAAAAAGAAGGCAGGAGTGGCTATTATAATCTCTGACAAAGCCAAAGTAAAAATAAATATGATTTAAAAAGACAGGGAAGGTCATTAAATCCTGATTAAAGGCAGTATAAACAATGAGGAAATAACACTGTTCAATATATATGCACCAAGTGGTATAGCATCCAAATTCATAAAGGAGAAACTGGCAGAGCTCAAGAAGGAAATAGATAGTAAAACCATAATAGTGGGAGATCTAAATATTCCTCTTTCAGATCTAGATAAATCAAACCGAAAAATAAATAAGAAAGAGGTAAGAGAGGTGAATGAAGTCCTAGAAAAATTAGATTTAATTGATATGTGGAGAAAAATAAATAGGGACAAAAAGGAATACACCTTCTTTTCAGCTGCACATGGTACATTCACAAAGATTGACCATGTAATAGGGCATAGAATCATTGCAAACAAATGCAAAAGAGCAGATATAATAAATGTAACCTTCTCAGATCATAATGCAATAAAAATAATAATTAGTAAGGGCACCTGGACAGGAAAATCAAAAACCAATAGGAAATTAAATAATATGATTCCCCAAAACCAATTTGTCAAAGAAGAAATCATAGAAGCAATCAACAATTTCATTGAAGAGAATGACAATGATGAGACATCCTACCAAACTCTGTGGGATGCAGCCAAGGCAGTACTCAGGGGGAAATTTATATCCTTGAGTGCATATATTAACAAATTAAGGAGGGCAGAGATTAACGAATTGGGCATGCAACTCAAAAAATTAGAAAGCGAACAAATAAAAAACCCCCAGATGAAAACTAAATTAGAAATACTAAAAATTAAGGGAGAAATTAATAAAATCGAAAGTAAAAGAACTATTGAATTAATAAATAAGACTAGAAGCTGGTATTTTGAAAAAACAGATAAAATAGACAAAGTACTGGTCAATCTAATAAGAAAAAGGAAAGAAGAAAACCAAATTGACAGTATTAGAGATGAAAAGGGAGACCTCACCTCTAATGAAGGGGAAATTAAGGCAATCATTAACAACTATTTTGCCCAATTATATGGCAACAAATATAACAATTTAGGAGATATGGATGAATATTTATAAAAATATAAATTGCCTAGATTAACAGCAGAAGAAATAGAATACCTAAATAATCCCATATCAGAAAAAGAAATTGAACAAGCCATCAAAGAACTCCCTAAGAAAAAATCGCCAGGGCCTGATGGATTCACAAGTGAATTCTATCAGACATTCAAAGAGCAACTAATCCCAATACTATACAAATTATTTGATATGATAAGCAAAGAAGGAGTCCTACCAAATTCCTTTTATGACACAAATATGGTACTGATCCCAAAGCCAGGTAGACCAAAAACAGAGAAAGAAAACTATAGATCAATCTCCCTAATGAACATAGATGCAAAAATCTTAAATAGAATATTAGCAAAGAGACTCCAGCAAGTAATTAAGAAGGTCATCCACCATGATCAGGTGGGATTTATACCAGGAATGCAAGGATGGTTCAACATTAGGAAAATCATCCACATAATTGACCATATCAACAGTCTAACAAACAAAAATCACATGATTATCTCAATAGATGCTGAAAAAGCCTTTGACAAAATACAGCATCCATTCCTATTGAAAACACTGAAAAGTATAGGAATAGAAGGACCCTTCCTAAAAATAATAAACAGTATATACCTAAAACCATCAACAAGCATTATATGCAATGGGGATAAATTAGAAGCCTTCCCAATAAGATCAGGAGTGAAACAAGGTTGCCCATTATCACCTCTATTATTCAACATAGTATTAGAAACACTAGCAATAGCAATTAGAGAAGAAAAAGAAATTGAAGGTATCAAAATAGGCAAAGAGGAGACTAAGTTATCACTCTTTGCAGATGATATGATGGTCTACTTAAAAAATCCTAGAGAATCAACTAAGAAACTAGTAGAAATAATCAACAACTTTAGCAAAGTGGCAGGATACAAAATAAATCCACATAAATCATCAGCATTTCTATATATTTCCAACACATTAGAGCAGCAAGAGGTAGAAAGAGAAACACCATTTAAAATCACCCTAGACAATATAAAGTACTTGGGAATCTATCTACCAAAACAAACACAGCTATTATATGAAAACAACTACAAAACACTTTCCAAACAAATAAAACTGGATCTAAACAATTGGAAAGCCATTAATTGTTCATGGGTAGGACGAGCTAACACAATAAAAATGAACATTCTACCCAAATTAATTTACCTATTTAGTGCCATACCTATCAAATTACCAAAACCTTATTTACTGAATTAGGAAAAACTATAACAAATTTCATTTGAATAACAAAAGATCAAAAATATCAAGGGAAATAATGAAAAAAATGTGAAGGAAGGGGGCCTAGCAGTACCAGATATTAAACTATACTATAAAGCAGCAGTCATCAAAACAATATGGTACTGGCTAAGAGATAGAGGGGAGGATCAGTGGAATAGACTTGGGGTTAATGATGTCAGCAAGACAGTGTATGATAAACCCAAAGAGCCCAACTTTTGGGATATGAATCCACTATTTGACAAAAACTGTTGGGAAATTTGGAAAACAATATGGGAAAGATTAGGTTTAGATCAACATCTCACACCCTACACCAAGATAAATTCAGAATGGGTGAATGACCTGAATATAAAGAGAGAAACTATAAATAAGCTAGTGAACACAAAATAGTATACCTATCAGATCTCTGGGAAAGGAAAGATTTTAAAACCAAGCAAGAGTTAGAGAAAATTACAAAATGTAAATTTAATGGTTTTGATTATATTAAGCTAAAAAGCTTTTGTACAAACAAAAACAATGTAGTCAAAATCAGAAGGGAAAAAACAAATTGGGGAAAAAATCTTTATAACAAAAAACTCTTATGGGGGTCTAATTACTCAAATATACAAGGAGTTAAATCAATTGTATAAAAAATCAAGCCACTCCCCAATTGAAAAATGGGCAAGAGACATGAATAGGCAATTCTCAGGTAAAGAAATCAAAAGTATCAATAAGCACATGAGAAAGTGTTCTAAATCTCTAATAATTAGAGAAATGCAAATCAAAACAACTCTGAGGTACCACCTCACACCTAGCAGATTGGCTAAAATGAAAGAAGGGGAGAGTAATGAATGCTGGAGGGGATGTGGCAAAATTGGGACATTAATACATTGCTGGTGGAGTTGTGAACTGATCCAACCATTCAGGAAGGAAATTTGGAATTATGCCCAAAGGGCTATAAAAGAATGCCTGCCCTTTGATCCAGCCATACCATTGCTGGGTTTGTACCCCAAAGAGATCATAGATAAACAGGCTTGTACAAAAATATTTATAGCTGCGCTTTTTGTGGTGGCTAAAAACTGGAAAATGAGGGCATGCCTATCAATTGGGGAATGGCTGAACAAATTGTGGTATATGCTTGTGATGGAATACTATTGTGCTAAAAGGAATAATAAACTGTAGGAGTTCCAGGCGAACTGGAAAGACCTCCAGGAACTGATGCAGAGCGAAAGGAGCAGAGCCAGAAGAACATTGTACACAGAGACTGATATACTGTGGTAAAATCGAATGTAATGGACTTCTGTACCAGCAGCAATGCAATGACCCAGGACAATTCTGAGGGATTTATGGTAAAGATGCTACCCACATTCAGAGGAAGGACTGCAGGAGAGGAAACATACAAGATAATCAATTGCTTGAACGCATGGGCTGAGGCGGACATGATTGGGGATGTAGAGTCGAAACGACCACACCAATGCAACTAACAACAATATGGAAATAGGCCCTGAACAAGGACACAAGTTACAACCAGTGGAAATGTGGGTCGGCCATGGGTGGGGGGATAGCGGGGGGGATGAAGGGGAACGTAGGGGTATGAAGCATGTAAACAGGTTAAAAATGAATATTAATAAATGTTTTTAAAAAAAGAATTCTATTTCCTCTTTTGTTAATCTAGGCAATTTATATTTTTATAAATATTCGCCCATTTCACCTAGATTGTTATGTTTATTTCCATATAATTAAGCAAAGTAGTTTTAATGATTGCTTTAATTTCCTCTTCATTAGAGGTGAGATTGCCCCTTTCATCTTTGATTCTATTAATTTGATTTTCTTCATTATGGTTTTGAGGTAATCCAATAATTTTCAGATTATTTTCATCCTTTTTTCTAGGTGAGTTGTTTTTTCATTCCTTTGATTCTGTTTTATTGTTTCTTGATTTCTCATTAGTTTCTTGATAGTCAATTCTGATTTTTAAGGCCTGGATTTCCTCTGTCTTTTTTTGGTTCTCCTTTTTCAATTGGCCCATTTCTTGCATCACTTTCATTTTTCTTCCCCACTTTTTCCACTATCTCTAAATAATTGGTTTTTGAAGTCTTTTTTGACCTCTTCCTGAATCTGTGTCTGATCCATATTTTTCTTTTGGACTTTGGTTATGTTTCCTTTGCTTCTGTTGTCCTTTTCTGTGTCTGCACTTGATCTTTTCTCCATAAAAATTCTTTAGAGTTAGGTGCTTTTCTGATTGCTCATTTTTCCTATCTAATTATAAGTAGGTTCTGTTTTCTAGGGATAGGGGTGCCCTCTTAAACTTCAGTCGTTCATTGATATTATTTTCAGCTTATTTTCTGGGTTGTTACTAGTTTACCTGATGTCCTGAGAGCCCAGAGCTCTGAGAGTCCACTCCTGGGCTGATTCAATTGACCCTTGAGATGTTGATAGCTTAAAGACTTTCCTCAGGGTTTAGTGTAAGCTTTTGATCTCAATCTGAACTTGATCAGGTCAGGTGCTGATCAAATTCTAACCCCAGGCTTAGGCTCAGGGTTTTTTTGTTTGTTTTTATGAGGTTTTTTTTGTTTGTTTTTTTTTTTTTTTTGGTCTCAAGACTTGCCCTGTTCTGAAACTTCTTAGTTTTGGACAAAAAGATCCCAGGGAGGCTTCCCCTGAGAATTGTGTCCTCACCCCAAGCCCAGACTGGGATTCTTGGCTTCGCTTTGGGCCTACAAGGATTGGCCCCTTTCATTCCAGATTGCTTTGGGATGAGACTCAGGACTTCTCCACAGGTTTGCCATTTCAAGGGGTGTTAATTGGCTTGGACCACTAATTGCCCAGCAGGATCTCAGGGTCACATATATAAATCACATATATAAATTTGGGCATTCCCTTTGAATGAAATCCATCCATGTCCAGTGACTTTAATTAATTTAGTGCAGCAAGGTGCTCTCTTAGTATCTCTTTACTTACCTTGAGTTTCAATTTCCTGTTAAGCAATTTTGTTCCATATTTCCCAAAATGGAGGTTGAAAAAGCTCACTAATTGAGAAATCAGAAACAGAATTAGGAGAGATCTATATTCTCCACCATGGGGCAGCTGGGTGGCTCAGTGGATTGAGAGCCAGGCCTAGAGACTGGAGGTCCTAGGTTCAAGTCTGGCCTCGGACACTTCCAGCTGTGTGACCTTGGGCAAGTCATTTGACCCCTATCTCCCACCCTTACCACTCCTGGGCTAAGGAAGGTCCCTAGCCCAGAGGAGGGTTGGGCGTGGGGCTAGCAACCCCACCCTGTAAAAACTACATCTGCTAAAGAAACTGCAACCTAAAGTAGGGGCAGCTGGGCTAGCTCAGTGGATTGAGAGCCAGGCCTAGAGAGGAAAGGTCCTAGGTTCAAATCTGGACTCAGACACCTCCCAGCTGGGTGACCCTGAGCGACCCATTGCCTACTGGTTGTGGCCCTATGCTCCTAGAATGGAGTCCCAGGATAAAAAAAAAAAAAAAAATTCTCCACCAAAAATTCATTGGTTGCTATCATGCAATTCTTCAGCTTCTAATTCAGTTTCATGCTAGAGTGCCAAAGATACAAAGAAAAATTGTAAAACCTGTTATCCTTTTTAGTTGTTTCCATATGGTACTTGTAGATTCTGAAATTATCTGATGTACTCAGGTTGCATGTGCAGGGGGGAAAAAAGTTTTTTCTGCCCTTCAGACTATTGGAATCAGACTAAGAAACAAACTTCTTGAATAACAAAGAGTTGGTCATTTGTGAACAGGAATTAGAATGTTTTATTATTACTAAGTTATTGAGAATTTTTCAAGTAATTTTATCAAGAAGTGAAATTATTGATTGAAAGAAACAATGAATAATTTTGCTTCCTCTACTAATTTAGGAATCATCATTCTGCTTGCTTTCTATAAATGATGCTCAATTTTTGTTAAAGGGTTATGTAAGTATACATTGAAAGGGATAATGTTTGTAATACATTTTATTTATTCATTCAAAATCCATTTAGTACCTAATATGTGCAAAGTCATGAGCAGAGTGCTGAAGAATGTAAAATTTAAAAAATATATATTCTTTGCTATCATGCAACTTAAAGGGAATATAAGAGACACAGAACTGAATTCAACAAAGATTTATTAATCTTTTATGTATAAATCACTCTGCTGGGTTCTTTGGACACAAAGAAATGAAAGAATCTATACCCTAAATAGCTTACATTCATACTATCAGTTGCACAGATATGTAATTCCATACAGTAACTAGAATTTAACAATATTATTCAAGAGAATTAAAATCAATGAAGTCTCAAAGGAAGAAAACATCATTTCAAAAAGAAGAAATGAAGACAGGATTATTTAAAAATGCAAATGGTTGCTAAAGACTAGGCTAGGCAGTTAAGTCTTAATGGGATTTCCTCCTAACCCAAGTCTTTCAGGAAGACAAAGGTTATTTTCAAAGTAATGCCTTACATCTTTTTTTAGGGTTAAGAAGAGGACTTTAGTTTCCACTGGCATCCAATGAAAGTGGAATTAGTGAAGGGAATAGAATAACAGATGAGGCCTTGGGTATAGATAAAGCTGTGTCCCCTCTAAATATACAAAATCCTTCCTTTCTTACAATAAATAATTGACATGCACACAGTGTGCTAAGGTTGGCAAAGAACTTGACTTATAGTAATTGTATTATTTAAACTGACAACATTAAGAATCAGATACTACAGATATCAGTTCCATTTTATACATAAAATAACTGAGGCTGAGAGAAGACATATTAATAGTAAGTGCCAGCAGAGGAATTGGAACCTCATCCTTCTTTACTCTATCTACTAGTCCACAATGTTTCAGGTAATAACTGTAATGTTTTAAGAGAGAGGTTTTACCCAGACATTAGCAAAAACTAAATTCAGATTCTCTGCCACTGGGTATGAAATTAGGCTCCAAAGATTTGGGTAATCTTACTTTAAGAAACCAGATCCCAATAGAACAGCTTACTTCTGTCTCTGAAACAGTTCTGTCAACTCTTGTGTTCTCAACTGACTACTCACCAAAGCTTTTTCTCCCTTTCTCAGGGTCTAATGGCTCACACATAATAGTTAAGTTTTTCAGAGAATGGCATAATATGAAATGTTGGAGGCAAAAATGTTTCTCAAATTCAGCGGAGATCAGATTGTTATGGCTTTCAGCAAGAATGCTTTGGCATTCTCATTGAATTTCTCAGTCAAATGTCTCCTTGAATTAATATGAAGTGTAATAATAAAAAAAAAAAAACTGAGAAAACAGTGTCTCCTGCCTTTGTAGTAATAAAGTTACAGCAAAGAAAAATAGATGCTTACCAAAATTGTAATGATAACAAAAAATTTTAGATGACATCTACTCAAGATATCCTTGTTTATGTTTTTAAAATATTGGAAACCTGAGGAAGGCAGAAAGGAAGTGTGGATTACAGAAAGTGTTTGAATCTCTTTATACAAGGTGATTTCACTCACTTAAAAAAATCTTTTGGTAAGACCCAAGCCAAGTCAGGAAAGAAAACTGATTACTTTTTTTTAAAACCCTTGTACTTTGGTGTATTGTCTCATAGGTGGAAGATTGGTAAGGGTGGGCAATGGGGGTCAAGTGACTTGCCCAGGGTCACACAGCTGGGAAGTGGCTGAGGCCGGGTTTGAACCTAGGACCTCCTGTCTCTAGGCCTGACTCTCACTCCACTGAGCTACCAGCTGCCCCACTGATTACTTTTTAAAATTTGATAGACACCACTCTTAGCAGTTATCACAAAGAAATGGGCCTCCAATAGCTGATATCCTTGATGAGATAAAAAGAAAGTTATGTCCTTGAAAAACCTTGACTAAAAAGAGTTACAAACTCAATCTTTGCCTCATTGACAGCTGCTGTTGACTAATTAGTTGGCTAAAGATCACAGTTTCTGAAGCCATAAGCCATAATGCTGTTTTGGGATAGATGCCTTGTGAAAAATGGGGAGAGTCACAGTAAATGAATTTCCAAAACAATAGCATTTTGTTTACTGGGAACTGAAAAATAGTAATCATCATAGTCAGAAGATCCAAAGTTGAAAGGGACTTTAACAAGAAATCATCTCATCTAATCTACCTAATTTATAAATGAGAAAGATGAGATTTAAAGAGAGGAAGTAATTTGCTTTGAACTTCAAAGTATTGACTACAAAACAAAGTAGAAAAGTCTACTGAAGATGTTTCCCAATTGGGTAAATGGACACTCTCATCTACAGTTATTTCCCAATCTCCTTTGTCTACTCTATTACTATATATATGATAATATCCTCCTATTTGGTCTCCTTGCAGGAGAGGGTAAAATTAATATTCCTAAAGCAATGGTCTGACTATATCATTTACACATACTGAGCCCCACTCAAGAAGATTCAGTGGCTCCTTAATGCCTCTCAGATAAAATCCACTATTTTCTCTTAGGCACTTAAAACCCTTCACAAGATGCCTATGACTATCTTTTCAAGCTGAGTTCACATTACTCTCCTTCGCACACTCTACATTCCAGCCAAATCGATCCATTTGTTTTACCACAAACATGACATGTTCCATCTCCAATCGCCCATGGGTCTTTGTGAAGAATGCCTCACTTGTTTATAATTCTTTCTTTTCTTAGACCTGCCTCTTGGAACTTCAATCTTTCTTTAGCACTCAATTCAAGGGCCACCTCCACCATTTTGTATTCATGTATATATATTTTACATTTATCTGTATTCATGTTAATTCCTCTTGCCTTTCAAGAGAATTTACTCTTCTTAATAAGGTACATAAGGGAAGGAATGTTTTATTGTTTTTTTTTCATATCAGTGCTTAAAACAGTGCCTGCTATCTTTCAATCAACAAGCATTTAATTAAGTGCCAACTATGTGCCTGTGATAAGTGCTCAGGATACAAATATAGGAGCAAATGTTTTAATGGGTAACATAAATGTAAGAAATTAGATATATATGAGATATATACATTTCCCATCAGGCTCAACTCTTCTGGATTTCTTCATCATGCTCTAGAAAACTCTTCATGCTGAAAGATGAGATCATTTCATTCATTTTTCAGTTATAACTGACTCTTTGTGACCCCATTTGGGATTTCCTTAGCAAAGATGCTTAAGTGGTTTGCTATTTCCTTCTCTTGTTTATTTTGTAGATGAGAAAACTGAGTTAAACAGGGTTAAAAGGCTTGACCAGGGTCACCAAACTAGTAAGTGACTTAGACTGGATTTGAATGCAGGTTTTCCTGATTCCAGCTCTGGAACTCTATCCAGTATTCCACCACTTCAGTCCTCAATCTTGCGCCTCTGAGGCAATCTCATATCTTTCTAATTGGAAGGTAGAGAGCTCCTCTAAGAACTTTCACTTAAAGAAGGCACCCAGACCAACCATTTCTGTATTTCCCACCAGGCTGCATGTCTTTGAACTTCTCCATCATCCCCTGTCCAGACTGGGTACCACCTTTTCTTTCAGTTCCTTTCATATGTTGCCTTCTTTAGTAGAATGGAAGCCCCTTGAGGAAATAACTGTTGAAGTTCTTCCACTATTAGAATTCAGGTCCATGCCAGCTTCTGGGCTTGTTAGGGTCCTAATGCTGAAGAATGAACAGGGACCAAGGCAAGGTGGGAGCCATGCAGAAATTCCGTTTATTATAGATAAGACAAAGAAAAGCTGAATTGGATTTGAGTCTTAAAGGAAGTCACAGAAACTCAGAGGCAAAAACCCAGGTCTTCCCTACCCAGAAATAAACTTGTTCTTCTCTTTGTTCATGTTGTATTGCCACATGAAAGCTGTCCCCACACATCAAAGACTACTGTCAAAATGTTGAGATTCAGGAATTAATTATAAGAAAAGCCAAAATAAATAGCAAGAGGCCTTGCTGCATTTCCATAGTTAACAATTCCTGCTAGATGGCACAACAGATAGACCTAGAGTAAGGAGGAACTGAGTTCAGATCCAGCTTCAAAAACATATTAGCTATGTGATCCTGGGAAGGCCACTTAACCTCTATAAGCCTCAGTTTCCTCAACTGTAAAATGGAATTTACATACTTCCCAGAGTTATTACAAGAACAAAATGAAATAACATTTTAAAGTACTTTGGAAACATTAAAGTGTATATATAAATATTAGCTATTATTGTTAGCTATTGTTGAGCAAAGAGTACATAGCACTGGAGGCAGCCATAGGGTAAGAGCAGACATATATACCAAAGAATATCAAGTACAGCAACAGAAGGAGTCAAACTGTAGTAGTATCAGGAAAGCAGTGAAAAGATGGAGACTTAAAGAAAATATGGCAATATCTTTTGCTGTGTATTTCATAATTTCTAATGTCATTTCCATTAAGTAAATGTCCACACAAGAAAAAACCAAGTGAATGAATACATGTTGCCTACATTTTAACTTGCAGCTAGATCAGAAACCTAATGAACTAGTCCATAACATATAAATATACACACATGTCTATAAATATATATGCATGTATATTATGATGCATGCATGGATGGATGCACTATTTGCTTCTTACAGATGACATAAAACTAAATGCATTAGCCTGAAAAATAAATTAAACAGCTTTTTCATCTTTTGGAATATTGTTCAGTAATATCAAAACATTATTTGTATTTGTTAAGCATAAAATTCTAAACACACCCCAAGGCAAATGAGGGGCTAAAGTCTTCAAGCTTGAATTTGGAAGTCATATTGAACCAATAAATAAAAGTGATACTTACAAATATGTTTGTCTCCTCTAGGCAAAACACATCAAACTTAAAGAGATCAAGGAGAAGGCTGTGGCTGAATATTTTAAGAGACCAGCATCCTAAAACTTTAAAAGAGTGGAAATACATACTTAAAGAAATCAACACTTATATAATACCAGTCTGTGTGTGTTGTGTGCATGTGTGTGTGTAATATTGGATACAATATTCTAGAATACAGTGATCTAGGATCCTAGATACAATGATCTAGGATCATAATCAAATAAGGATTGTAGAATAAGTTGTTTTAAATGTGAGAAATTGTGCATTGATTCCAATCTGCTCTCTGCAACTTTAAAGGCTCTCCTCCAACAAAATGTCAAGGAAAGGAGAGAGGGAGGGAGAGGAGGAAGATGGAAGGGAGGAAGGAAGGAGAAAAGGAAGGAGGGAGGGAAAGAAAGGAGGAAGGAAGAGAGTAAGGAAGGAAGGAAGGCGGGAAGGAAGGTGGGAAGGAAGGAAGGAAGGAAAGAAGGAAGGAAGGAAGGAAGGAAGGAAGGAAGGAAGGAAGGAAGGAAGGAAGGAAGGAAGGAAGGAAGGAAGGAAGGAAGGAAGGAAAGAA
>NC_058133.1:446862062-446945947 GCF_016433145.1 Gracilinanus agilis
AAGGAAAGAAGGAAGGAAGGAAGGAAAGAAGGAAGGAAGGAAGGAAGGAAGGAAGGAAGAAAGGAAAGAAGTAGGGAGGGAAGGAAAGATGGAGGGAAGGAAGGAGGAAGGTAAAGAGGTAGGATAGGTAGTTAGGTAGGTTGACATCAGTCGCTTACTATATTTCAAACATAGGTTTAAGTCAGTGATTCCCAAAGTGGGTGGCACCGCCCCCTGGTGGGTGTTGCAGTGATCCAGAGAGGCGGTGAAGGCCATAGGTGCATTTATCTTTCTTATTAATTACTACTAAAATTTTTTTAAATTAATTTCTAGGGGACTAAGTAATATTTTTTCTGGAATGGGGACGGTAGGCCAAAAACGTTTGGGAACCCCTGGTCTAAGTGATGAGGACACAAATGTAAATGGCAAGACAGTAGCTAGTCCCTATCTTCAAGTTGCCTACATTTTAATGTGGGAAGTCAACATATAGGAAATTATTGGCCAGAGAAGGTATTTTTGATCTAGAAAGTCACAGAAATGTTGAACGTAACCATGGGCTAATTATCTAATGTGTCTTTTACCAGGAATGAAAGTATTGTTTTGTTTTCTGTTCCCAAAATAAGAGATATATAGTGAGAGGGAGACTCAAAAGGAATATTAGGGAACTCTGTGACAGTTGAAGAACTTTCACCATTCAGGAGCCCAGGACCCCAGGATATGCACAGGAATACCAGAGGTTGGAACAAGGAGTTATGGCATTAAAAACAGCATGATAAAACATCTGATGATTATCAACTTCCTGGGTGAGAATTCTCAGTGTGTGAGAAACTAGATTCCTTGATAAAAGGCAACCAGAGGGGAAAAAATGTTAGTGATTCTATAAAAATATCAGATAAGGCATAGAGAACATCCCTTTAGTTTCCAGTTACTTTACCACCACAACAGAGCTGCCATAAATACTTAGGATCTTTTCCTATTTCTTTTATCTTTCAAATATTTAGGTCTAATAGAGGTATAGTTGTATCTATTCACAGGTCCATCAACAGAACATCAATGTGCTTTTTTTCTGCTGACTGCTCCAGTAATTATTTTATTTTTTGTTATTTTTGCCAATCTGTTAGGAGGTTAAAATCTCAGGATTACTCTAATTTCCATTACTCTAATTAGTAATAATATGGAACATTTTTTCATTAGCTTGGGTTATTTTCCTTGAGATGTGCTTGTTGATTTCTGCATACCACTTATGAGCTAGAGAATGGCTCTTATTCTTTTAAATTTAAATAGACATTGGAAATAAGAATAAGAAATAAGAAACACTGGCAAGATTTTTTCCCATTGTTTCCCTTTTAATCATAGTTTATTTGATTTGTTTGTGCAAAAATTAGGTCACATAAATTTAGAGCTTATCTTGGCATAAGGTGTGAGTTGTTTATCTAAATTGAATTTCTTCCATGCCAGTATCCAATTTTCCCAGCATTTTTTGTCAAATAGTGAATTCTCATCCCATTGCCTGGGGTCTTTGTATTTATTGAATACTGGGGCACTGGACATATTTGTTTCTATCTGTTGTGTAGCTAATCTTTTCCACTGATCAAGCTCTCTAATTTTTAACCAGTACTAACTGCTTTCTAGTATAGTTTGAGATTTGGCATTGCTAGACCCTTTGTTCTTGTTTTATTTTTTTTTCACTATTTTCTTTAACATTTTTTACCTTTTTGACCTTATGTAAATTCTATTTTTTTCTACTTCTACAAAATAATCCTTTGATAGTTTGATCAGTATGGCATTGAGTTAAGTATATTAATTTAGATAATATTGTCATTTTAAAATACTGATCTATATTCTATCCATAAAATGTTGAAATTATTCCAATTGTTTTAAGTATTTTTTTCTTCAAATAGTAGATTTGTATCTCTATTTACATAGTTTTTTGTGAACATTGGTAGGTAGACTTCAGGTATTTTATATATTCTACAGTAAATTCAAATAGAATTTCTTTTCCTATTTCTTCTTACAGAATTTTATTGGCATTGAAATAGAAAAGCTGAGAATTTATGTGGATTTATTTTATAACCTGCAAGTTTAAAGTTATTGTATCAATGTTTATCATCTCTAGGATTCTTTAAGTTCACTATAATATCATATGTAAAAATTGATAATTTTGTTTCCTATTTCTCTATACTTAATCTCAATTTCCTTTTCGTAATAATTTCTATAGCCAGCATTTTTAGAACTATGCCAAGGAGAAGTGGTGACAATGCACATCCAAACTCTCAATTTTACTGGAATTTATATTGGTTTATTTTTGTTAAATATAATGGTAATTCTTAGTTTTATATATATATACAATTATCATTTTAAGAAAAAGTCCTCTTTTTCCCATGTTTCCTAGAGGTTTTTAAAAATGAAAATAGGTGTCATATTTTGTCAAAATATTCTGCAGCTATTGATATAATCATCCAGTTTTACTGATTTTTAACATAACTAATTAATCTGATAATTGTCTTAATATTAAAACTACCCTATGTTCCTAGTATAAATCTAACCTGTTCATAGTGTATAATCCTTGTTATATGTTGTATTAGCTTCTTTGCTAACTTTTTATAATATGTAGAGGAAAGTAGCAGTATATATTAAGAAGTCGAAGTCACGTAAGACAAAGAAGGAATAGGAAGGAATAGAGCCCAATTTGATGAAGATCAACAGAGTCAGGAACTGAAGCAATTGTCACCGGAATGAACTTGATGGAAAGAAGAAATAGATCAGGAGTTCTGGGAACAGACCAAAAGATGGCACATTCCCTTCTCCAACTGAGTAGAGATGACTCATATGAGGAAATCTAGGAAATGAAGGAAGCATAGTGAAATTAGCCTTAATAAGAATCGGTTTCTACTCCCTCCTATTTATTTGTTATTCTGTCCTTTCCAGCATGAATATCATTTCCTGCCATCTCTTTATCATCAGTTTATCATAATTATCTTCATTGTAAACAGCAATCCTACCTTTTTTTGATACACTTTTCCCCAATATAAATTTTAGTGGTGATGGTGTTGGTGTTTGTTCTTCATTTTTTAAAACCAATGACATCACAATGAATGATGTGTGACTTATGTGTGAATTGGATTTTAGGGAGGCAGAGTTACACAAAGTCATCTGCTTCACTCTCTTTCAGACATTTAAGTCTAATGTTAAACAAAAATCACAAGGTTCTAAGTACTCCACAATGCTTGCTTCAGGTACCTTCATGGCTTTGGAAAAATGTATTCTCATCCTACCATTCTTCTGGGAGAAGTCTTCAAATGCTTAAGGTAGACATCCTCTTAGATCATCAACAGAGGTGTATGTGGTATTCAGGGAGGACTAGAACCTATGATGAGAGGACTTGCTGAGTCTTCTTCAGAGTGGCTCACTCATCTTCAGTTTCCATCTGTTACCCAACTTTCACCTGCAGCTCCAAGAAACTGTAGCATGCACAGCAGCCACACCCCAGTAAAAAACATCTTAGCAAATGGGCTAAAACAGTTTGAGGATATCCAAATAAGCTTCAAACCAATATAGCTATTTTTTAATCAAACCAGTTTGAGGGTATCCAATAGGCTTCAAACCAATATAGCTATTTTTTTAATCAAACAAACCAGTTTGAGGGTATCCAATAGGCTTCTAACCAATAAAGCTATTTTTTTTAATCAAAGAAACAACCCTTTCTCTGCTCTTAGCTTTATTTATTCTGCATTTTAGAACTTTTATTGTTAATCTGCCAAGGACAGTTACCACATTTTTGCATTCAACCACCAATATCCTCTCTTTTAAAAATGCAGATTAGTTGATAAATTCCTTGGGTATCCACATCTGTCCTCATTTCCTCCTCATGAGATTTTTATTTTTATCTTCAGAATGTTACTCTTTGGACCTTCTCCATCACTCTTTGGTTGGTTTTCCCTCTGAAAGGAACCCACCTTTACTTTATCTAAATTCTTTGAAATCTGCTCTCCCACAATCTAGGTTATTTTTCATATTGTTTTCCTCTCCTCCATCACAAATTCTAAGATTAAGTCACTTCTTTTTCAAGATTCCAATGAATTCTAAAGCAGATACTGTTGGTAAAAATTAGAGACAGAATTGAATTTCCCCTTACTGATTCTTCATTTTAGGAAAATTGAAATTATCATTAAATAAATAAAAAATGTTTGAATTGACATTTGTCTTTACCAAAGAGAAATGCTAGGATAATTGAAGCTATCAAAACCTAGTACATTCTTCCTTCCTCATTCAGTTTAGGATCTGGCTAACATTCTTTTCCTCCTCTATGATTCCTGTCCTCATATTAGATTTGCTCCTTCTAAAATTTTAGCTTCTCTGTTCCTCAATCTATTCAGTTTTTATGAGCTATGAGGCAGGTGATGAAGATCAAATGAGATAACACATATAAAGCACTCTGTAAACCTTAAATCAAACATCCATGTGGTCTAGTGGATGGAACCTGGAGGGAGAAAGACCTGAATTAAAATCTGGCATCAGATAATTTTTAGCTATGTGACCCTGGGCACATCACTTAACCCTATTTTTCTCAGTTTCCTCAGCTGTAAAACAAGCTATAGAAGAAGGCGCCAAACGACTCCAGTATCTTTGCCAAGAAAACCTTAAATGGGGTCATGAAGAGTTGGACATGACTGAAATGATTGAACAACAATGACAAACCTTAAAGCATGATATAAATGCTAGCTATAAGGAAGCTAGATGTTTCAGAGGCTGGACAATTGAGTCAGACAAGAACCTGAGAAGATTTGATGACCAAAATCATATTAGCCTCTTAATTCTCAAATATTTTAAATGCTCACATACAAAGCACTGATGACTTTTTACCTATCAAGTTCATAATTAAAAGCAAAGGTTGTTGAATCAGGAGATTCTTTCTGGAAAAAAAAAATTACTAGTAAGGAAAAAATGAGGTCACTTTGAATTGAGTTTATAAGGCTCTAGAACTCCCTAAGAATTGTAACCTCTGATAAGTTCTGATTTGGCTATGGTCTAAATCAGGACTTAAGATATTATTGTTATTTGTCCCTAATTCTCCTGTCAAAAAAAATTTTAGGTGAATATTTGAGATAATAATGTGCTTGTTTGATCTTTCAAAGACAGAAATGAAAGTCGCAACTGCAAAGGTTGGCAAAGTTTGAAAAAAAAGCCACTAAACTATTTGTTTTCCTCTTTCAAGAAAAAAAAAGAAAGGCAGATATTAATTTGCAAGAATTCCAAGCCTTCTGGCTTCAGAGAACAAAGCCAAATGCTCTTTGAGGACTGATTTATTCTTTTTCCTTAATAGAAATTTTCATTTGATAGAATCAAAGCCAATTTTAAAATTTAGTACTCCATATAAAAATAAACAAGTGCTCAAAAATAAAAGTTTCCTCTGCTATAATCTAAGCTAAATAAAAGATGTTTCTCTCCACCTCTGTTAAACTAATCCAATGTATTTCATATGTGCCACTATTGCTTCTTTCCATTTCAATCTTCTCTATAAAAGAGAGGCAGCATGGTGCTGATGGAAGATTATTAAACATAGTTAGTAGAGCAAGGTCTGAATCCCATTTGAAATGGAATTATTTATTAAGCACCTACTATGTCCAAGACTCTGTTCTTTGTGCTGGGATTTTAGTATTATCCCAAATATAAGTGGTCACAATGGGCATCCTTGTTAAAATATCTTTGTTAAGGATAAAAACAAAACAGTTCCTGTCTTCAAGGAACTTAACTTCTACTAAAGGAATGGAGGAAACATGATATAATGCACGCCTATAAATATGAAGCAATGTGGTGTCCAGTAGTGGGAAAGGAAGAATTAAAGTGTCCCAGGAATAACTGAGAAGGGAATGAACATTATTGGGTAAGGGATGTAGACAGTGATATACAAAAGATAGCAAGCAGTCTGCACCTTGAAAGGAGATAAAGAGTGTGAAGTAAAATATTAGGAAAGAATGAATGTATGAGAGATGTCTGCCTAAAGACAGAAATGAAAGATGGAAAATTTTCTTGGAATTGTAGCTCAGTTTAGTTGAGTCACAAAATGAATGAATGAGAATAATGAAACAAGGCTAGAATAATAAGTTGGAGTCAGGTGGCAGAAACATTAAATGCCAGCCCAAGAAATTTTTATTTCATCCAAAGGACAAGAAAAGAGAATGGAGTCTGAAATCCATAGGCTATTGAACTTGACTGATTCCTGGGGAAATTCTAGAAATTATGGTTAATGAACATCTAAGGATGGAACAGAGACTCAGTCCCTTCTGTTTGATCCTAGAGAGAAGAACTAGGGTCAATTGATGAAAGTTGGAAAGAGGCAAATGTCTTAGTGTAAGAAACTACTCTAAAAATGAGGACTATCCAACAGAGAGAAAGTGTGTTTCCCTTTCATTAGAGGTCTGTGAGGAAGCACTGCATGACCACATGTCAGATATGCTCTAGAAAAGAGTATGTCCTTACACACATTGGATTAGACAGTCTCTGAGTTCCTTCCTGAGGCTAAATATATGATCCTATGAACTCCCAAGAAGTTAGGAGTCATTAGTCTACACTATGTCATATCTCACAAAGTTGCTGAGAGAGCTTTCATTATTATTAAAGTACCATAAAAATGTGAATTGCTGTTCAATCCAATGATTTCATTCTCGCTCCCTGCTCCTTGGCTTAATTCATAGAAGCATACATTTCAAATTGGAATATTTATCTAATGTCTTATCTCTCTCTATCCCACCCTTGCATATTAAGTTGGGAAAACAACTTCAGGGTGTTTCTACAGTTTGCTTGAGGCTACATGTTATTGTTGCTCTGTTTGGTCAATGGCCCCACAGGTGGAGTTTTCTTGGCAGATACTGGAATAGTTTACAATTTCCTTCTTTAGCTCATTTTACAGATGAGGAAACTGAGGTAAACAGAGTTAAGCAACTTGCCAGGGTCATACAGTTAGTAAATGTCTCAAGTCAGACATAATCTTCCTATTTCCAGGTAATTAAGTAGCAGAGCTGGGATTCAAAATGAGGTTCTCTAAATCTAACTAGAAAGAGAAAAGTTCACATAATTTAGCGCAAACTTGGGAAGTATATTAGTTGAATTGGAAGCCAAAGGACCAGTAAGATAGACCAAAAAAAAAAAAAACATCCAAATTAGACCGTAAAGTGGATTCTACCTTTCACTTTCCCAGAAAAACTAAATCTAAACCAAGTAATCTTCCTATCATTGTGTATTTCTGGGAATCTAGGGGATTTCCAGCTAAATTTGGTGTTTCTTGTATTATTTTCTGAGTGTCTTTAAGGTTGCTTCCTTCTAGTTATAAAGTCTTATAAATTCTTTCTCAATATGAATCAGCTTTTTATTTTTCTCTTCAACATTGAAGCAGCTTTTTAAATCTTAATACAGAGAATAGAGAAGAGATGAAGAAGAATGGGAGAAGATAAGAAGGTCAGAAGGAAGAATAGAAATGAAGGGAGAGGAGAAGGAAGAGAGAGGGAAAGGGAGGAGGAAACGCGAGGCTTAGAAAGAGAGTGGGAAGAGAAGGAGGAGAAGGAATGGCAGGAGAAGAAAGTAAGAAAAAGGAAAAATAGAGGATAATCCCCACAATACTTTTTCCCCCTCTATCTTTGAAAGAGTCCTAGGAAAGTGTTCAGTTTAACCAGTATTGACTTCTACTACACAGAAGGCCCTTCACAGATACTTATATTGTTTTTGTTGTTCTTTTTCACCCTAAGTCTCTCATGTACCCAAATTGACTCTGACAGATCCAAATAGCTCAAGCTGGCTGTTTCATGCCTAAAGCCACTTTGTTATTTCTGGCCCTTCCTTGTTCTGACTCCAAGCAGAATATAGCCAGCATGCAATGTGTTCATAGATAGTAACTTCCCTTGGATGCTTTGAATTAACAAGATTAGACTTCTAAGTCAAATTATATGCTTTAGGAATAGAGAATTTAATGACTATTCCTAATTAACAAATACTTGATTTAATTTGAGACTTCTTACCTTTCATAATTTGTCATTTCAAAAACTCAGTCAACAGACTTAAAAAAAAACCTGCCTTTTCTGGCATTCACAAAATGTTCATTTTCAAAAGAAAATTATCTTAATTAGAGATGACTAATTCAAAGGTGAGGTATATAGAATAGTGATTTGATAATGACCAAAATTATCTTCACAATTCACTATCACCTGGAACAAAAGAGGAGTTTCAATAAGTCATGCTTGGGATGGCAGAGAGTCAAAATGAACAGATCTGCTAAGACTGGAGAAGCAGCTTAGAATAGTACCAGAAGAAACACTAGACAAATGAGCAAGACAACAGAGGAAGATAATAATAGACAACTGACAGAATTATAAAGAAATTGGAAGTTTGGTTTCATGTATCAAATTTTGCATTAGCATGACTCTTTGGGAAAATCACTTCATGTCACACGATTTCAGTTTTGTAATCTCTAAAAACAAGATCTCTATGGTCCTTTCTAATTCTTATATTCTGGTTTCAGGGAGTGCCATCAGTAGGTATAGGGGGCATGTTCAAAATCATCTCAGATTTAGGGACATGGAAAAGTCTTTAGGTGGTAGTTAAGTAATTTCACCTAAAAGATACAGAAGAGAATAAATGGGTCATTAATCCTACCTTTGAGCTCTCTCTTCCCACCTAGATTAATATATTTTCTCTGCTGGAATCAATTCTGTGGGTTAAATAATGAGAATTTTATCTCCAAAACAATAATTGAAATACCCAAGTCACCAGCAGAACAATAACCCTCTGTTCAACTTCTGGAAAAACTTAAGTTCTTATTGGATGCTAATCTCTAGGGCTAAAAAGATTAAAAACAACATGATACATGGTAACAAGGAGTTTACAATATAAACATGGAGAGGACATGAACTACAAATTATATTATATTAAGGGAGTTAGTGCATAGTTTTCTTTCCATTAGGAGAGTTTCATGAAAATGCACTAGAATTGACCAGAATCCTAGGTCATATAAGTATTTTAAGGGGGCAAAAAAGAAGTTCAAAGAAATTGCTACAAAAAGTACAGGGGAAAGCTCCCTTATATTTGTGTTGAGGGAACTGAGCATCCTTCCATGTACTCAAGTTCTCAAGCAAACTTAGCAAACATCATTGATTCTTCCTTAACCATTGATTCCCGCACCCTGAGGAAAATAAGTTTCCAAATCTTGTTTATTATTGGAAAATGAGGGGATGCCCTTCGATTAAGGAATGGCTGCAGAAATTATAGTATCTGTTGGTGATGGAATACTATTGGGCTAAAATGAATAATGAACTGGAGGAATTCCATGTGAACTGGAATGACCTCCAGGAATTGATCAGAGTGAAAGGAGCAGAACCAGGAGAACATTGTATACAGAGATACACTGTGGCACAATCGAACATAACGGACTTCTCTACTAGCAGCAATGCAATGACCCAGGACAATTCTGAGGGATTTATCGAAAAGAACACTATCCACATTCAGAGGAAGAACTACAGGAGTGAAAACACAGAAGAAAAACAACTGCTTGAACACATGGGTTGATGCGGACATGCTTGGGGATGTAGACTCAAAATTACCACACCAATGCAACTATCAATAATATGTAAATACGTCTTGATTGATGACACATGTTAAAACCAGTGGATATGTGCATCGGCTATGAGGGGAGTGTGAAGGAGGGTGAAGGGAAAAGTAAAAACATGAATCATGTAACCATGGAAAATTTTTCTAAAAAAATAAAATATTTAAATCTAAAAAAAAATAAAGTCTCCCCGGATTGAAGTTTCTAAAAAAAAAAAAAAAACATCGATTTGGGATATAAGACCTAGTAATTTTTTGGATTAAAGATTGAGCAGTTTTATAGTCCTTTGCACATGTTTCCAAATTGCTCTCCAGAATGGTTGAATAAGATCACAACTCCTCTAGCAATGCATCAGTGTCTCAATTTTCCTCTATCCCTTCCAACATTTATCATTTTTCTTCTTTGTCGTATCGATCAATCTGATAGGTGTGAGAAGGTACCTCAAAGTTACTTTAATTTGCATTTTCCTAATAAAGAGTGATTTAGAGCACTTTTTCATATGACTATAGATGACTGATTTCTTCATCTGAAAACTGCCTGTTCATATCCTTTGATTATGTGTGTATTTTGCTCATATAGAATCTTTTTCTCTTTCTTTGATCTTTTTGCACTACAGGGACTAGTAATTGTATTGCTGGATAAAACACTATGCCTAGTTAAGTAGATTTTTACAAGTTGCCTATACCAAATCTCAATTCCACCTTAAGTTTATCAATGTCTCTGTTTCTGAAGCTACAAAATTTTCAGAGTTATATGGCCCTTAGGGATTGCATAAGAATGGGGATAGGGATAGAATCAGTGATTTTGTTGATATAGGGAACACCTGAGGTGAAAAATTCCCTTGGCTAATGCAGGCTGGCAACTTCTCTACAAATTACAATTCTAAAGAGTTGCTTAGAGAATGGAAAGGTTAAGTTATTTATTCAGGTCACACAGTTAATTTGTGTCAGAGGAGGGATTTGAACCTGTGTCTTCTTGGCTCTGAGGTTAGCATTGTACTTTGCCACACTAATTTGTGCATGAGGATAACACAGATGTCCCTGGGCAGAAGTTCATGACACCAGTATACACCGACATAGTTTCTACTCAAGTCCAACTCCTCTACTTCCAAGTCGTTAAAAATATGACTCTGGCTATGCTAGTGGAGCCAAACCATGACATTGGCTTACCAAGCTGAAAAGACTTTTAAGTTCCATATGAAAACTGAATCTGAAATACCACACTGTCATATGAGGACTAGTGTAAGTATTCAGAAAGGTCCATCACCAAAGAATTGACCATAAAATTATACTTTATTATTATTTTTATTCATTTTTATTTTATTGATTATGAAAATTTTTCCAAGATTACATGATTCATGTTCTTTCCATCCCCTCATCCTAACCCCCTCCCATAGCCAACATGCAATTCCACTGGGTTTTACATGTCATTGATCAAGACCTAATTCCATATTATTGATATTTGCACTAGGGTGATCCTTTAGAGTCTAAATCCCCAATCATATCGCCATTGACCCAACGTGATCAAGCAGTTGTTTTTCTTCTGTGTGATCAAGCAGTTGTTTTTCTTCTGTGTTTCTGCTCCCACAGCTCTTTTTCTGGATGTGGATAGTGTTCTTTCTCACAAGTCCCTCAGAAATGTTTTAATTATCCTTTATTTTTAACTGTAGCAACTCATGCAATTGGCTGAGAAGGCATGGAGAAGTTGCCATCTGCAGCAGAAGAAGAGAGAGTATTGGGATCAGGTCTTTTGAAATGTTGGATTTACACACCAAAGGTTCCTTCTACCCCTTTGTATCCTTCTGGTTCGCTGTTTTTTTCCCAAGAACCTACATTTTAAGTAAAACAGCCATGTCTTTATTCCTCTCTAGGTTGTATCCCTAATTCTAGCCCTTTTTTTTTTCACCACCATGCCCCTCTGGGTATTTCCTCTCTCCCCCATTTTCATCTTTATTTCATATATTGGCTTTCCTCATTAGAATGTAAGCTCCTTGAGGGCAAGAATTCTTTTTCTTTTCCTTTTAGTATTCTGGAGTTGAGTATAGTTCCCACTATATAACGATCACTTATTGACTTGACTTGATGACTTGAATTACATTAAACCAAACAACTTGTAAAGATTTTATTTCTAGCCTCCAAAATTAACACTTATTTTCCATTTTTTTGCTGGGGGTATTACTATCTGTCTAGTTCTCAGGTTCACTTTTAGGACCTTTCAAAGCCTGCTTTCAACATTATACCACCTTAAATATTATTTCATTTCTTCCTGTCTGTGGTCTAGCCAAACTGGTCTTGCTTTTCCTCACAGATAATGACCCATTGTCAATTTTCCATGCCTTGTTACTGCTTATTCCTCATGCCTGGAATACCATTCTCACATCGATTCTATCTCTTAGAATCCTTTGTAACAATCAAGATTCTACTTCTCTATGAATCTTTTCATAATCACTTCAATTTCTGGTGTTTTAAAATTTATTTATTTATTTACTCATCAAAAATTAAATTAATGAATTAAGAATATTTTTCCATGGTTACATGATTCATGTTCTTTCTCTCACCTCTTCCCTTCCCCCTCCTGGAGCTGAAAAACAATTCCACAGGGTTTTACATGTATCATTGTTCAAAACCCATTTCCATGTTATTAACATTTGCAGTAGAGAACTTCTGGTCCTTTTTGAAGCTCCTCAGATTCTAAAAAGAGAAAATGTGTTCCTGGAGGTAATAAGGAGACATTGCAGTTTTCTGAGTAGAGGAGGGACACGGTCAGAATTGAGCTTTAGGAAAATCACTTTGGCAGATAAAAGAATATTAGACTGAAATGAACAGAGACTTGAAGTACTGACCAACTAGGAGGCTGAAGCAATAGCTCAGGTGAAAGATGATAAAGGCTTAAAACGGATTGTGTGAATGGAGAGTAGAGGCCCAGTTGATAATTCTGTCCTACCCCTAGTAATTCTGTATGAACATTATTAATTAAATCTAACTCTGAATTCAGAAACCCAGTGGTCAATAGGTCCACAAATATACAGTTCACCTTTGTGTTAGTCTCTTGTTCTTCAGGCCTCAGGCTCAGCTATAGATGGCTACTCCTTCCCTCAGCCCTACTGGGATTACTCAGGCTTCTGGTTTCTGAAATGGCCAATTAGTTTCTGTTTCTGCTAAGCAGCTGAGACGACGACGACGACGATGATGACGACACACATCCCCTCTTCGGGCTCCCTATACATATAAACTGTCTCCCACAGACAGGCACTTTGAAAGCTATTAAACACTTTGAGGAACAGTTCACACTTTTGAGGGCATCACCTTTATCAGTAGTAGCACCACACCCAGTAAAAAGGCATCAAACTAATGTTACCCTTAACTATTTCTGGTACATAAAGAATAAAAGAAACAAATAAAAAGTGAGTGTATTTGATGTCATAAATAGAATCCATAGTTCTTAGCACCAAGTTCTCTGGACTTTGCTTAATTTTATCATCTTTTAAATGATGAGGCATTCTGGCACAGTGGAAAAAAAGCTGAATTTGCCATCAGAGGTTATGGGCTTACCTCCAGACTGCCATTTATTACTTGTATGACCTGGATAAAGTCACTTAACTTCTCTCTGCTTCGGTTTCCTCATCTATTAAAAGTGGGAGTTGAATGTGTAAAATTAAAAATTAATATCCAAATATTTCCAAGTATTATATTTAATAAATGTATCAATAATAGCTTGAAGCAAAAGGAAAGTAAAAAGCTAAAGCAAAGAGGGAGCCAACTCAGCCTCAGTCACAAGGGAAGAGAGAGAGTTGGCAGAATCACACAACTATACACAAACAGCATAAGGTAAGCACACAAGGTGGGGATGAAAAGAAAAGGGATGATGGGTAATGTAGTTCAAGGGTTCAAAATTTCTAAATTATATAGATGATATCATCTACAAGGTCACTTCCAGCTCTAAATCTATTTCAATACTTTGTTAATATATTAGCAATCACATTCCTCCAGTTTCCTGAAAGGAGAGATCAGTCGTGGGAGAAAGAATTGGATGTTAAGACCCTGGGTTCCAGTTCTAATTCAGTTCAACAAGCATTTATCAAACAGTTTCTATTCCTTGGGTAGTATGCTAGGCACTACAAAGAGAACCACCACATCCCCACCTTTGTAGTCTTTTACCTTAAGGAATGTAATTACTATTGGTAGGCTATAATACATAATCTGATAAGTAAATATTGTACAATGAATTTTAAAGTAAATCTGTATAGTGATTGTAGAAGGCATTCAACATCAACTAGTGGGGGAAACCAGGAAAGATTTCCTTTAGGAGAGGACACCTGAAGGAATCTGAAGCCAGGGATTCTTAAAGTTATAGGTGAGGAAGGGGTGTTCCAGCAATAGAGCAAAGGAGGAATATGCAATGCTGAGTTCGGAGAACAGCAAGTGGAACAGTTTGGTTGGTACATAAGAGAGTGTGAAAAGGACTGACTCAAAATAAGCTTGGAAAGAGGGGCTGGAACCAGATTGTGGAGTGCTTTGTGTGCCAAAGTTTGTATTTTGTTCCAGAAGTAATAGGGGAATCATTGAATATTCTGAAGCAAGGGAGTGGCATGGCCCTACTTGTGAAGAACAGTATTTTGGCAGCCATATAGAGAATGAATCAAAACAGGGAGAGACTAGAAACTGGTATGCATGTAGAAGCTTTCTGCAGTAGTTTAGGCAAGTATAGAAAAAGAGGCAGAATGAAGAGATGGTGTATAAATAGAAAAAAAGAAGATCTGTTTTTTATTTATTTTTTTATAGATTTGGAAAATTGCATTTAATTAATTAGTTTAGAATATTTTTCCATGATTACGTTTCATGTTCTTCCCCCCCCCCCGCTTCCCAACCCCCTTCCATAGCCAACAAGCAATTCCACTGTGTTTTACATGTGTCCTTAATCAAGACTTATTTCCAATTTATTAATATTTGCATTAGGATGACCACTTAGGGTCTACATCCCCAATCATATCCCCATCGACCCATATGATCAAGCAGTTGTTTTTCTTCTATGGTTCTACTCCCATAGTTCTTTCTCTGGATGTGAATAGTGTTATTTCTCTTAAATCCCTCAGAATTGTCCTGGACGGTTGCATTGCTGCTAGTCCATTACATTCATTTTGTTTTTGCAATAGTGTATCAGTCTCTGTGTACAATATTCTTCTGGCTCTGCTCCTTTCATTCTGCATCAGTTCCTGGAGGTCATTCCAGTTCACATGGAATTCCTCCAGTTCATTATTCCTTTTAGCACAATAGTATTCCATCACCAACATATACCACGATATGTTCAGCTATTCCCCAATTGAAGGGTATACTCTCATTTTCCATTTTTTTGCCACTGCAAAAAGTGCGAGTATAAATATTTTTGTACAAGTCTTTTTATCTATGATCTCTTTGGGGTACAAACCCAGCAATGCTATGGCTGGATCAAAAAGCAGGCAGTCTTTTAGAGCTCTTTGGGCACAGTTTCAAATTGCCATCCAGAATGGTTGGATCTGTTCACAACTCCACAAGCAATGCATTAATGTTCCAATTTTGCCACATCCCCTCCAGCATTCATTACTCTCCACTTCTCTCATTTTAACCAATCTGCTAGATGTGAGGTGGTACCTCAGAGTTGTTTTGATTTGCATTTCTCTAATTATTAGAAATTTAGAAAACTTATTGATACTTTTGATTTCTTTATCTGAAAATTGCCTATTCATATCCCTTGCGCACTTATCAGTTGGGGAATGGCTTGATTTTTTATATAATTGATTTAGCTCCTTTTATATTTGAGTAATTAGACCCCCATCAGAGTTTTTTGTTATAAAGATATTTTCCCCAGTTTGTTGTTTCCTGTCTGATTTTGGTTGCATTGTTTTTGTTTGTACAAAAACTTTTAAATTTAATATAATAAAAATTATTTACTTTATATTTTGTAATTTTTTTTTTCTAACTCTTGCTTGGTTTTAAAATTTTCCCTTTTCCAGAGACCTGATAAGTATACTAGTCTGTGCTTATTTAATTTCCTTATACTTTCCTTCTTTATATTCAAGTCATTCATCCATTCTGAATTTATCTTGGTGTAAGGTGTGAGATGTTGATCTAAACCTAATCTCTCCCATATTGTTTTCTAATTTTCCCAATAGTTTTTGTCAAATAGTGGATTTTTGTCCCAAAAGTTGGGCTCTTTGGGTTTATCATACACTGTCTTGTTGATGTCATTTACCCCAATTTATTCCACTGATCTTCCCTTCTGTCTCTTAGCCAGTACCATATGGTTTTGATGACCTCTGCTTTATAGTATAGTTTAATATATGGTACTTCTAGGCCACCTTCCTTCATGTTTTTTTTCATTATTTCCCCTGATATTATTGATTTTTTGTTCTTCCAAATGAACACTTATAGTTTTTTTCTAATGCAGTGAAAAAGTTTTTGGTAGTTTGATAGGTATGGCACTAAATATGTAAATTAATTTGGGTAAAATGGTCATTTTTATTATGCTAGCTCATCCTACCCATGAACAATCAATGTTTATCCAATTGTTTAGATCTAGTTTTTTTTTAACCCTTAACTTCTGTGTATTGGCTCCTAGGTGGAAGAGTGGTAAGGGTGGGCAATGGGGGTCAAGTGACTTGCCCAGGGACACACAGCTGGGAAGTGTCTGCAGCCATATTTGAACCTAGGATCTCTCATCTCTAGGCCTGACTCTCAATCTACTGAGCTACCCAGCTGCCCCATAGATCTAGTTTTAATTGAGCGGAAAGGGTTTTGTAGTTGTGTTCCTATAATTCCTGTGTTTGTTTTGGTAGATAGATTCCCAAGTATTTTATATTGTCTAGGGTGATTTTAAATGGCATTTCCCTTTCTAACTCTTGCTGGTACGATGTGTTGGAGATATATGAAATGCTGATGATTTATGTGCATTTATTTTGTATCCTGAAATTTTGCTAAATTGTTGATTATTTCTACTAGCTTTTTAGTTGATTCACTAGAATTTTTTAAGTAGACCATCATATCATCTGCAAAGAGTGATAGCTTAGTCTCCTCATTGCCTATTTTAATACCTTAATTTCTTTTTCTTCTCTAATTGCTACTGCTAGTGTTTCTAGTACAATATTAAATAATAGAGGTGATAGTGTGATAGTGGGCATCCTTGTTTCATGCCTGATCTTATTGGGAAGGCTTCTAATTTATCCCCATTGCATATGATGCTTGTTGATGGTTTTAGATATATACTGTTTATTATTTTTAGGAAAGGACCTTCTATTCCTCTACTTTCTAATGTTTTCATTAGAAATGGATGTTGTATTTTGTCAAAGGCTTTTTCAGCATCTATTGAGATAATTATGTGATTTTTGTTGGTTTGCTTGTTGATATGGCCAATTATGTAAATGGTTTTCCTTATGCTGAACTATCCTTGTATTCCTAAATCCTACCTGATCATAATGAATAATCCTCATGATCACTTGCTGGAGTCTTTTTTGCTAGTATTCTGTTTGAGATTTTTGCACCTATATTCATTAAGGAGATTGGTCTGTAGTTTTCTTTCTCTATTTTGATCTACCTGGCTTTGGGATCAGTACTATATTTGTACCATACAAGGAATTTGATAGAACTCCTTCTTTGCTTATTTTGTCAAATAGTTTGTATAGTATTGGAATTAGTTGTTCTTTAAAGGTTTGATAGAATTCACTTGTGAATCCACTTGGTCCTGGGGAATTTTTCTTAGGTAGTTCTTTGATGGCTTGTTCAATTTCTTTTTCTGATATGGGATTATTTAAGTATTCTATTTCTTCTACTGTTAATCTAGGCAATTTATATTTTTGTAAATATTCATCCATCTCACATAAGTTGCTATATTTATTGCCATAGAATTGGGCAAAATAGTTCTTAATGATTACCTTGATTTCCTCTTCATTAGAGGTGAGGTGTCCCTTTTCATTTTTAATACTGATGATTTGGTTTTCTTCTTTTGTTTTTTTTATTGACCAGTCCTTGGTCAATTTTGTTTGTTTTTTTTCAAAGTGCCAGTTCTAGTCTTATTTATTAATTCAGTTGTTCTTTTACTTTCAATTTTATTGATTTCTCCTTTAATTTTTATAATCTCTAATTTGGTCTTTAATTGTGGATTTTTAATGTGTTCCCTTTCTAGTTTTTTGATTTGCATGCCCAGTTCATTGATCTTTGCCCTCTCTAATTTGTTAATACATGCACTCAGGGATATAAATTTCTCCCTGAGTACTGCTTTTGCTGAATCCCACAGAGTTTGGTAGGATGTCTCATCATTGTCATTCTCTTCAGTTAAATTATTGATTGTTTCTATGATTTCTTCTTTGACTAACTGGTTTTGGAGAATCAAATTATTTTATTTCCAATTAGTTTTTGGTTTGCCTGTCCATGTGCCCTTACTAATTATTATTTTTATTGCATTATGATCTGAGAAGGTTACATTTATTATTTCTGCTCTTTTGCATTTGTTTTCAATGTTTCTATACCCTATTACGTGGTCAATCTTTGTGAATGTGCCATGTGCAGCTGAAAAGGTGTATTCCTTTTTGTCCCTATTTATTTTTCTCCACATATCTATTAAATCTAATTTTTCTAGGATTTCATTCACCTCTCATCTCTTTCTTATTTATTTTTGGTTTGATTTATCTAGATCTGAAAGAGGAATATTTAGATCTCCCACTAGTATAGTTTTACTATCTTGATCAACTAACTAACTAATGCAAGTTCAACCCACTCACATTCAAAGTTATAATTATCAGTTATGTATTCCCCAACATTTTGGTATTCTCTCCTAGTTCTACCCCTTCTTCTTACGCTATTTCCTTTTAGACCAGTAGTTTGTTTTGAACTAGTCCCCCTTCTCCCCTCACTTGATTTACTTCCCTTCCCCCCCCCTTATTATTCCCCTTTTGTTATTTTTAAGGCCTAATGAATTCCCTCCCCCTTTCTTCCCCTCCCTTTTTTGACATCCCCACTCCCCTGCTCCCCTTGGTTTATCCCTTCTAACTTTCAGTAGGGTCAGATAGAATTCTATATGCCAAAGAATATAGCTACTCTTTCCTCTCAGGGTTAATACCACTGAGAATGAAGTTTAAAAACTAACTATTAATGCTCTCTTCCTCTCCTTCTTATAATAGTATTCATCCCCTCCCCTTCCCATGCCCTCTTTGTGTGGTATAGAATATCCAATTTTTCTTATTCATTCAAGTTTCTCTTGGTGCCATCTACTATTCACTCCCCTTTTCCTCCCCATCATCTTAGACCATTTAGTACTTCAACCTCTCCCTATGAATAATTCTAATTACTATAATAGTGAATACAGTTTTTGAAAATTACATGTAACATTTCTCCATATAGGAATACAAATAATTTGATCTTATTAAAGCCCTTAAGGAGGCAAATTTAAAAATAAGGGTTTTCTTTCTTTCCCTCTGTTTCTTATTTAACTTTTCATATTTCTCTTGGTTTTTGTGGTTGGATATCAAACGTTCCATTTAGCCCTGGTCTTTTCTGTGCAAATACTTGGAAATCTTCTATCTTGTTGAATGCCCATACTTTCCCCTGGAAATATATAGTCAGTTTTGATGTGTAGGTGATCCTTGGTAGTAGACCCAGTTCTCTTGCCTTTCTGAATATCATATTCCAAGCCTTGTGGTTTTTTAGTGTTGAGGCTGCTAGATCCTATATGATTCTGATTGGTGTTCCTTGATATCTGAATTATCTCTTTCTGGCTTCTTGTAAAATTTTTTTCATTTATTTGGAAGCTCTTAAATTTGGCTATTATATTTCTGGGGGTTGTCTTTTCAGGGTTTAGTGTAGAGGGTGATCTATGGATCCTTTCAATGTCTATTTTACCCTCTTGTTGAAGAACATCAGGGCAGTATTTTTGGATAATTTCTTGCAGTATGGAGTCCAAATTTCTATTGATTTCTGCTTTTTCTGGAAGACCAATGATTCTCAAATTGTCTCTTTTAGACCTGTTTTCTTGATTTGTCAATTTCTCAGTGAGATATTTCATGTTTCCTTCTATTTTATGAGTCTTTTAACTTTGCTTTATTTGTTCTTGCTGTCTTGAGAGATCATTGGCTTCTACTTGCCCAATTCTGTTCTTAGAGACTGGTTTTCTGCTATAATCTTTTAATTTTCCTTTTTGATTTGGTCTATTCTGTTTTTTATGGTTTCCTCCAATTTGCTTATCAATTCCTTTGATTTTGGGGCATCTTTCTCCAATTGGGAGTTTCTGTCTTTTAACCTGTTAATTTCCTTTTGAGCTATTTCCCACTTCTTTTGCCAAATCTCTTTCATCTTTCTCATGATCTCAGATTTGAACTCTTCAAGAGCTTGTGAACAATTTTCATTTTGGGGGTAAGGTTTAGATGTGATTACTTGTTTGTTCCCCTCTGCTGTTTGCTCTGTTGTCTGGATTTTTTCTGTGTAAAAGTTGTCAAGTGTTAAAGATTTCTTTTTAATCTTTCTCTTTGGAGGATCTTGTACCTGGCTTGCCATTATTATTATGATGTTTTTCTTTCTCAGTCAGACATCTGGGTGAGGCAGACAGGCTCTCTGCCTATCCTATTGAGCTGTGGAGCAGTTTTTGTCTGAGTCACAGCGCCATGGGCACTCTCAGCTTTATCCTCCTGCCCAAGGTTGGTCTGAGCTCTTTAGGCTCCTGAGGTGTCAAGTATAGCTGTTCTCAGGGTCAAGCCTCCTGGTGGTCCCCTTGCTTGCTCCTCTACCTGAAGCTCCTGGAAGAGTCTCAGGGCTCTGCTTCCACAGTAATTCACCCCTCTGCACTGGGTCCCCACCCAAGGTCTGCACCTGCGCTCATGGTCCACATCCTTGACTGCACTCAAAGTCCAGGCTTGAGCATAAGGTCTGTGTTCTAAGTCCACACAGTCCTCAGCGTCTTGGGGTCTTATTCTTGCTGCTTTCAGGAGCAGGCCCTGGTGATCCCAGGTAGCTGCCAAGAACTTAATGAATGCCCCAAACTTGCTCTAACTCCTTCCTGCGCATTGGTTTTGGCACTGTAGGTGGTATGTGGGGGAGGGGGGTGTGGGGGGGGTTGCTCAGATCACATTTTAGTGAGAGCTATTTCACCCCCTTATAGCATAGAAATGCCCTAATCCCATTTACCTTCAATGCTGTGCCCTGTTGTTGGGTCCCTTCATTCTTCTAGATTTGGTTTTTATGTCCTCTTGAGGAGTCCTATATATGTGGGTTAGGAGAGGTTAAGCATGCTGCTACTACTCTGCCACCATGTTAACCCGCAATAGATTTGCTTTTTTAAAGAGCTTATTTGTTCAAAAATATTTATATCAGTTCTTTTTATGGCAGCAAAGAATTGGAAATTGAAGTGCTGCTAATCAATTGGGGCACGGTTGAACAATTTGTAGTATATGATTGTGCTATGAGAAATGATGAGTGGGATTATTTCAGAGAAATCTTGAAAGACTTACATGAACTTATACAAAATGAAGTGATCTGAACCAGAAGGATATTACACCCAGTGACAGCAATACATTTTCATGAACTGTGAATGACCCAGTTATTCTAGCAATGCAGTGATCCAAAACAATCCCAGAGATTCATAATGAAAATTGCTTCAATGAAAGAACTGATGGAATCTAAAAGTAGACCAAAATATAATCTATTTTACTTTCTTTCTTCCTTCTCCTTTTTATTCATTTGAGATCCCTTCCACAAAAGGACTAATATTAAAAAATATTTTACAGAATTTCCCATGTAAAATCTATATAGAAATTCTCACCATCTCAGGGAATGGGAAGAGAATTTGGAAACCTAATTTTTTTTCAAATGAATGTTAATATGTACATGTTAGTATGTGTGCATATGTGTGTTTTGGAGGGTATTTCAGCTTTCTTGTGGTGGAAAACAACTGGAAACAAAAGATGTGAGAGTATCTAGTAACTGAGTAAGAGCCGAATTATGGCAAGTAGATCTTAGGAAAATTATTTGTTACAAGAAATGATGAAGAAGTGAGTTTCAGAGAAACCTGGGAACACTCAAATGAACTAATGAAGAATGAAGTGAGTAGAAAAAAGAATGATTCATACTGTAGCATCAACACTGTGCAAACAATTTTGAAAGATTTTTAAAAAATTATCAATATGATAATCAACTGATTTCAGAGTATTGATAATTGAAGAATTCTACCAACCTCTTGCCAGAGTAGCAATAGACTTTAGCATTAGCTTGCAGAATGAGGAACATTTTATTATACATGGACAATATGTGAATTTGTTTTGCTTAACCTATTTGTCACAATGGTTTGGGGGTTTTTCCCCCATTTAATGGGGAAGGGTGTGAAAGGAGAATAAAATAAATGCTTTTTAATTGAAAAAACTAATGGAATAGTATACATTCTAATTTAAATCTGGATGGGATATTAGAAGGCTATCAGTCTGTACTATACCTTCAATTCTAATGTGTAATTAATCTATATCATTAATTCATTTTTTCTTTTGAAATCTAGAACCTAATAGTTTCTTTAATCACCAATTATAATGATAACAATGAGTATTTCCAGAGCAAAATTTCTTATTACAAGTCTCTCTTTTCTCTATAAATATCTCCTTCACATACTTATGCTATAAAAGGGTAAGGATATCTTGAGACAAAGAGTACATGAATTCTAAAATTTATTTCCTATTTGGGGTCCATGAAGGGGAGCACATTTGGATCACAAGGCACCCAATTTTTTGACTGAAGGTCAGACAGAATCAGGTAAAGATGGGAAGGGGAGAGCTAGAACCATCCATCCACCATCCATGAGTATATTTTATTTTCTTGTTTTCCTCAGGGCCAAGGAAAAATAATGTAGTAGATGTAAACCAATAAACTAATCAATATTTTTTTTAATCATCTACTATATGCTAGGCTCTCCATTAAGCTATGGCTAGCCCCTATCATAAGCACTATAACAAGTGCTCCTGTGCAGGCTGGACAATGAGAATAACAGGAAGTGCCAGTAAATGTAATAGTCAAGCTATGTTTGAGAGAGATGGAGGAAGAATTCAACTCCCATCAACCACTGACTGTCATGAGTGAATGACACAACTCTTCTCTATTTCAGGCTGAAGGTAAGGAATTTTCATTAAACATGTAAATTCTCTGTTTTGTTTAGTGATAATGAAGAGGAAGAGGAAGGTTCCATTTTAGTGGGGTGAGGAGAATTAAGATATATTCAAATATAATGATGTTGTTTTGTGACATTTTATTGTATTTTAATCTAGTCCAATTAAATTGTTCAGTAAGGTTATGACCTTTTTCCAGAAGTTTTAATTCATATAGCATTCTGAAAAAAATGGGAGTACATAGTAGGATAGAAGCGTAAGTTATTCATTAAATGAGTCATACTCCCATTAAAAGAGACCTAGAGTGAATATAGCAGTTTGGGACAGGATGTTGAGTTGGCTAACAATCACTCTTATCTATGGTTCTCCTTATAGAATTTTTATACCTACATGATTCAAATCTTCTCCTGATTTTCCTCTCTCATATTATTATCTGGTTGTGACTTTTGTGTGAATTGGTTTTAATAAAATCTTTTCATCATCTTTGGCCTTGGACACTAAATATTAGAATATTCACATTATATTTGCCCAGTTCTATAAATATTTGATAAGATTTGCCAAATCCCTCAGAAAGTTCTACTTAATATCAGCTAGACAATTAACCAATTAAAAGGAGTCACTCAGGGAGACTGAGATCTGCTTCTCTTTATTACCTACATTTTGTTTAAAATTATCACAGACCGTTAGAGTAATTGTACTTTCTATGGAGGCAGCCTGTCCAAATGTTTTTTTAAGTACTCAAATTGAGGAAATATACTTTTGCCTCAGTTTAAAAACAAAAAAGTAGCTTTTTATTCCTTATACAGTTACCATGGTGCCTGCTGAAACAGAATAATATAATGAGTCCATGAACATTTCTCTTAAAGCAAAGGTTAATGTTTAATATTTCTATGTTGACTTTCCACAGAAATGTGCAATATGTAGGTTACAACGCTCAAATAATATTGGAGATCAGTAATATTGGAATACTAGAGATTATTAGTTTCAGGCTCATTTATCTATGGAAGGACATTGATCTAGCCTCAACCTTGCCTTAAAGTAGTGTTATGGAATCAAAAGGAAATATATGAAGGGCTGCTAATCAAGCAATGAGTCTCGTACTTGAGGGCACACTGGTGGTGTCAGCTGGGACTTTCAGGCAAGGATGATTATCTCTTAATACAGAGTAATTTAGGTCAGCCAGAAATTGTGAGGAGCCTGGCTGAAGGTTTTATTCAGCCCCTGCTGTTATTCTAAGCTCCCTGGAGAGGAGGAGCAAAGAGCCCCTCCCTTCTGGAGAACAAATCACAGCATACAGGAAGAGGAAACTAACCCACTTCCTGCCTAAGATGGATGCCTGGTTTAGCCCTCAAGAAATGAAAAAAAGTTATTCCTTTCCTTCTTCAGCCTCTGCCCTATTAGTGGGTACAATGATTCACCAGAAGCTCTTTGTATAAAAGTCAAAGGGGTTTTATTAAAGCCAAGGGTAAGCTGAGGGAAAGAGGGGTTGAGGTCTGGTAACTGTTGCTAGGGAGAAGCTAGAGCTGGGAAGGGTCACAGAAGAGGGGGGTCAGACTAAGGGATAATTTCACTGCCCTGAGGTAATAAGGTGTTTTGATTTAGGTTGTTCTGCCTGCCTACAGAAGGTAATTCCCATGATCTCCACCCACCAAAATACTCTCCTCCCTGGGCCCAATGGGGAAATCCAGGGAATAGCAGGACATGAAAGGAGAAGTCAAGGGAAATCAGGCAAAGCCCCAAAAGCAAAAGGCTCCTCAGTTGGTTCTGCAGGAATATTAATACCCCCAGGCTCCAACAGTTTTGCCATGAGGCCAGGGTCAACATTCTATTCCTTCCAACTGTCAGGTCTGCTACAGTTGGTTTGCAAAAGCAAGAGCTTTTGCTGCAACCCTGCATTACAGTAGAAAAATGATTGCTACTATCCCAGTTTCTCTTCTCTTAAAGTGGCAGATAAAGGCAGAAGACATCCCCCACCAATCCTCAGACAAAAAAAATAAGTCAATAACAACATGAATAACTACTATTTAGTCACTGGAAGACCCAATATATCCCAAATTTATTAAAGAAAAAACCTATACTAACTTGATCTAATCTCCAGAACTTAAGTGATTGGGCCATAGTCAACATTTTACTAGTTGCAGAAGACTTAATTAAAATGATTAAGAAAATGTAAACTAAAATAAGACTATTTTTGAGAATCATGTTGTGTATTTGATTTTCATAGCAGAGAATGCCATACAAGTTAACTTTATCAAGTGACGGAAACTCAGAATTGGCTGGAATCCCAGAAATCCTATATTTACCTTAAAAAGAATGCCCTTTTTATTATATGCAAAGATCAAAATATCTCCAAACAATTAGTTACTTAAATTCCACTTGTATACCTCAAATGATGGGCAACTCTACTACTTAGTCAGGCAGACTATCCAACTACTAGCATCTCTAATTTTTTGAATTTTTTTTCCTGACACTGAACTGAAATTAACTTCTGTAACTTAAGCCCATTGGCCTCCATCTGCCCCTGAGCAACAACTGAAAAACTCTAATGTTTTATAGCAGTCCATCAGATAATTTAAGAATATGATCATTTTAATTTCATTCAATTCAACACACACTTATTAAGTGCTCAGCTATATGCTGTAAAAGGCACTCCAGATACAAAGACAGGAATCCCTTTGGGCATTAATAATTCATTCTCGTCATTCTTCTCTTCTCCAACCTAAGCATCTTACATTTCTTCCCCTAATTTGTAGTTTTCCCACTATTCTGATCATCCTAATTTGCATATCCCCCAGTTTCTCAATTTTGTTTAAATTTGGTGTCCAAACTAAAAGCAATATTCCAAATGTTGTTTAAATGAAAGAGACTGAAATTGTGCTATCACTTCCTTTATTCTGGACAATATCCCTATGTTAAAGTCTAAGGGTTGTTGTTCTTTATTTCCATATCACATGGTGGAAACACATTGAACTTAGAGTCCAGAAAAATGTGAGACCATTTTTTTAAATGAACAACTAACAAGCTATATAACAACTTTCCTCAAGTTTGTACTTATAAAGTTGTTTTGCTTAAAGCCCAACGTGAAATTTTACCCTTTTCACTATTAAATTTCATGTAAATTGATTTATAAGCTTAGGAAGATCTTTTGGGAATCTTCATTCTGTCCTTCACATTAACTATCCCTTTCAGCTTTAAGCTGCATGAATATTTGATAAAAATGCCATTTTTGCTTTTATCTAAGTCACTTCTAAAAATGTCAAAAGGTTTAACCAAGACTTCACTGGTATACTCCTGGTTTCTCCTGTTTTTTACCTCAATGCAGCATTGATTTACATTTAACTACATTCCTAAGAAAATTGTTATTGTCTATGTTGATGTCTATTCTCTGATTTATTTCCATTTTTAGATGTTAACAGCTTATTTAAATGGGGAAACTTGGATATATCTAAATTTTATATCAGAGCTTCTCATTTTTATTCACATGGTTTTCTAATTGATTTTAATCTTTATTCTAACAAGTCAGAAGTCTTACTATATACAGATGACATTTATAAATTATTCCCATTAACTAGTCATTTATTACCTGTTGAAATATGATTGATTTCATTTTCTACGTTATTATGGGGTGCAAAGGAAACTGCCTCAACTAGAAAACACAATTTCCTTGCTACTCAGAGAGATATGGAAGCCAAAAGGAATATCAGTTTATATTACAAATTCATGTAAAATTTTACAGAGGAAGAAGATGGATGACAACGAGGAGCTTCACCTTGTAAAATAATGTAAGAAGGGTGTAGTAAAAAAAAAAATAAATCCACAAATAACTTGCCAAGAGACTCGGTTCACTTGGGCAAAATCACCTCAAGAAAATTTAAGGATGTAGAGTCCTAAAGGTAAAAAATGTAAAGCACATATACAATTTATAGCAAATTACTTTATCCATTGATGAAAAAGGAGTTAACACATTTGAACTGCAACATCAGAGTTCTCAGTTTGTTGCATGATAACATAGAAATGCCTAAAAAGGGAATATAAAGAACAACTTAACTCAAATAAGGTAGGTAGTTAGTATTCACAGAGGAAATCCACACAAGAGATAACACAACTTTAAGATTGATGTATCCATGCAATTCAAATCAATAGATACTTATTAAGTACCTACTATGTGCAGGAGACTGTGCTAGCCGATTGATATACAAAATCAAAAAATGCACCAGTTTTTGCTTTCAAGGAATATTCATTCATGGGAAGTGGATGAAGGAGAAATGTAACATTAACACCAATCTATAAATACAAAGTAATATATTAAAATTTCAAGAGATAGAGAGGGATCTGGTGAGGTTCTATAAAAGGTGACATCTAAGATACCCTCTGAAGGAAACGAGGGATTCTAAGAAGAGGAACTAAAAAAAGAAAACATTCCATATATGTGAGGACAGTTTAAGAAAAAATACAGAAGTGGAAAATTGAACACTGTATAGGTATATTTCTTTATAGAGAGACCAGTCACACTATAATTAAAAGCACATGAAGGAGAATCATATGAAGTAGAAGGCAATGATCAAGGTGTCCAAGAGGGAAGAATATCAAAAGAATGAAAGAAATCTTCTGCCTTATTGATACAAAAAAAATAACCTAGAGAACATTAGCAACTACCATTTGCCTACTTTTTGATTCCCATTTTCCTTTTCCAGTAACATTAGACAGGAAATAAAGTATCATAGATAGTGTGGAAAATATATGTAAGGGTAATGGGGTCACCAAGGATATTATAAATAAACTAAGTGGTTTGTGGGAACACACACTGGGATTTATGAGAGATTAGACCTGGACATGAAGACTTGAATAGCCAAGCTGCTCCTAACTGACAAAGGACAGTTAGCCAACTGTTACTCTGGCTAGAAGCCTTGAATTCAACAGACAAGGTAACAGGATATAACTGGGTTTAATTATGAACAACTAAAAGGTGGGATAGGGATAACTACTCTAAAACCTTAACACCTAATGACAAAACCCACAGGAAAAGGGAAGACATTTCTACACTAACTTAGTAATCTAAACTGACAGGGCCCAAGGAGCAGTGGAGTCTCTGGGTGACTGCCTCAGACCTGGAACCTGCCAGGCTTGAGCAGCTCAGCTAGGGGCTTGGTGGCTTTGGGATTCTCACTGCAATCCACTGATGATCTCTGGATGCCAAGAGCCAAGGTTGTCTCAGGAACCAAGTAGGAAGGGATTGCTTGAAACACTGTCCACCAGATTTCAAAACTTTTCTCCTCTTCCTTGGCACAGGACTGTTGATCTTCTCTCTTTGCTAGATGCCACCACTCAGGATCCCATGGGAAAATCAGGATACAGGATGTCCTTTTACTCTGACTGCTCCCAGGGCTAACCACAGTTTGTGTTAACCCCCAATGGAGTCCTTTCCAGAGCACAAGTCACTTCTTCCTGCTCCCTCATTCTATCCTGGAATTCCCAGCTCCAGCTCCTTCCTGCTATGTACTTAATATCTAATCTTCTTCACAACAATAGGCATATATAGTATTGGTCCTGGCAATATGGTAATAGCATCCTGGGTCTTTTCAGTGACCCTGGATGTCAGAGCAATAGTAAATTATTTGTCCACAAAATATTAATAGATAGTTCATAGTTTGCTCAGTAACAACATGGTTCTCTATCTATTCAGTCAAATCAACCAACCCACAATCAGGCAACAAAAATTTTGACAGTTTCCACTCTGTGCAGAGCTCATTCTGGCAATCATTACCTTATGCTCAAAGACCTTGTAATTAAAATCAGGAATATTCAGCTTGAGCATTTGTTATAACTGAAAAGCAAGATGTTCATCACTACTTTTTGGATACATTGCTATTAGAAATGTTTCGATATTCAGATTATTATTTACATATCATTTGATGGAGTCTTTCCTTTCTGGCTAGCTGTGACCATATAACTTGACAATTTTTAGTCAACCAATTTAATTAATCCCCAATGTTTCTTTTATCCTTCTTCATTACACAGTTCATGACCAATTATGCCTGAATTTTTCATTGTTATAGACTTTATCCTTACATCATCATCATGCATTAAAGAAATAAATTATTTTCTTGTCAAATGCTCAAAGGAAAATAGTCTTAATTTGCCTTCATTTATCACAAAATGGTAAGAGCCGGCCAACAACTGAGAAAAATAGCACCTTTAAATCTTATTACTTCCCAATGCTTTTATTTCTCTAAATATTAATACTCAATTTCCAGCTAAGGTACTTTTGGTCCAAGATACCTTCCCCCAAAGATCCAAATAGATGTTGACTTCTTCTGAAAAGAGCTCAGAAGGAGAAATCAGGTTCTGATCTATAGCTTTAGAGAACTAAAATCAAGCTTATGATGACTATCAATAAAAGAGATTTGAGAAGAATTTCTTTTTTGGAACATTTACACATATAACCTCATGTACCTATTTGTGGATATAATAAAGTTAAAGAAAGATATATCATACTTCCCTTTTCATCAGAAGACTTAATTAAGGAAAGATCATGTGAACTTTGAAAGCTCTGAAATGTTTTGGATTTTCTATGAGTATCTTACAATATCCCCATATCAGATAATAGTATTTTCTCTATCAGGAGCCAATGATGTACTTGATATACTAAGGTAGACAACTTCTGGACTCTACAAGAAGCTTATAAGGAAGCTATCTATATCTATTAAGAACTTCATGAGTACTCCCAACAAAAAGGAGAAAAGGATGTTCAAGAGATTTTGTGAATTGTGCTTTTGCCACCTATGTTCTCCAAGCTTCAGGCCACTCTTCACTGGATTCTTTAATCAAGATGGAATGATTACATGATTAAGGAAAGACTTTTTAATCAGAAAGATATCAACAATAGAATACCTTTGTTAGTTACTTTATATAGCATCATTGATACCCACTCTCTTATATAAAAACAAAAAAAGCAAAATATATATATGGAGAAAATCAGAATAAGAATTATTTTTCACATCCATCAAAGGTTCTAAGGTGCTTTTCCCCAAGGATCCAAATAGATGTTGAGGTCCTATGAAAAAAGTTCAGAAGAAGAAAATGAGTTCTGATCTATGACTTTAGAGAACTAGAAAACAACTTATAAAGACTATCAATAAAAGGGACGTGAGCAGAATTTTGGGGTACATTTGTACATACACACCAGTGAACCTTTTAAAGCACATCTAATTGAAGCTTCATGTCTCATCTTTCTTCCATCGAGTCTATCCTTTCTCTCCTCCCTTCCTTCTATTATATATTTTGTATACATCTATTTATGTACATATTGTCTCTTCCGTTCATATATATGTTACTTGAAGACAGGGACTTTTTCCCTCCTACCTTTCTTTGTCTCCTTAGTGGACTTTCCCACCATCATCTTTCTTTATCTCATCAGTGCTTAAGTGATGGAGAATCTTTTAGAGATGGAGTGTTCCACCTTGCCCCCTCCCCACCCTGCCAGACTGAGTGCTGTGCCTTCCCCCTTCTACCTTGCCCCTTGCTCCTTTGCCCCAGACAGGGGAGGGAGTAAGCACTCCCATGGAATACTGGGCAGAGGGGCAGGTGAAGTAAGGAATGTCCTCAAGTGCATGGAGAGAGGGAGGGAAACAGCTCTGCTGCAAGTCCCTCTGGCTTTTTAGTACTGAACCCTGGTGGGCAACTGTAGATGTGTTCACAGAGAGGACTCTGTGTGCCCTTTTTGGTACACATGCCATAGGTTTGCCATCACTAGCTTAGTATGTCTGTCACTTACTAAGTGCTTAATAAAAACTCATTGGTTGATTTGATTTTTCCTCTCCCATAAAAGCTCACAATAGTTATTCATTCTCTGTTTCCTTTGGGTGAGAAGATGCTCACTATTCTTTAATCTTTAAGACAGACTAACAAATAGAAAGAAGGAAGAATGGAAGAGACATTACTGAGCATTGAAATAATTTGTCTTAAATTACAGTATATTTCATTAAATTATGATTAAAGGGAACTTTCAAATCAATGTATGTGAGTTCATCATTGAAATATCTCAGGTTTTTGGCTGTGCTTGTTCTCAGAACGATATCACCTAGTACAAACAATATCTGTGACTTTGTCAATGTTGCCCAGATGTTCACATGACCCTTAAAATAAATAGATTTGAATGTAATCAAATCAGCACATTCTATGAGCTCTATTTTGTCTGGTACCTTCTGAGCATTTTTTGCAACCTCCCCTGTGTTCACTGAACTTCATCAGTGTGATTTTTTTTTCACACTGATTGAACATAACAGATTTCTTGCTGCATTTGGCATAGATGAACTTCCAAGTGAGAACCTTAAATTAGGAATTCTATATCACATTACAGTTCTTTAGAAAATAGTCTCTTATAAAATAGAGATTCCTCTACCCTCTATGCACCCATCCCTACCAGATTCAATCCATTTCCACAATATGCAAATAAGCAAAAGTTTGAGAAGAGGAAAAGGATATCATTTCTAAGGCATCATTTCAAAATAAAGAAAAACTGCCTCAGATCACCCTACAAGATGCCAAAAGGCAAAAGGTCTCAAAGGGGAGTTTCCATAATTTAGACTTTATTCTTTTTCAGAGAGCAGGAGACATGCCAGAGGAAAGAAAATTGCAGTTTTATGCACTGGTTTCAATGCATTTTGTTATTGTTGTTTAAGATATTATCTTTTTCCTAAAAGAACTTATTACCTATCAGAGAAGTCAGGCAAGAAAAGAGCAATAGCCTAAGGCCTTTTTCTAGATGGAACATTTAAAGCAACCAGAACCAGGAGATCAATGGGACATGTAGTGATGTGATTTTTTCTTTTTACTCAAAATCCAAAAAGCATTGTAGGTCTATGTCACCATATTGGTGTTGTTTGAGAGACCAAAGAATACTAGATTTAACTTCTTCCTTTCCTTGGTGAATTGAAAATAGAAGATCACCAAGAGAGGAGTAACCCTAAACCCATTCCTGGGATGAGGTAAAGCTCTCATCCCTCTCTTCCTTGTCAAAATATGTAGAAAGGAACCTTTAAACATTTGAATCCCAGATTTTAGGAGAAAATGTTGGTAGTGAGTCTGACGTTACCTTTTATTCAAGAGATACTTGAATGGAAAAAGTATAGCAATATTATTAATGATGATGATAACATATTTATATAGAAATTTAATCTTTTCAAAGTGTTTTGCATACATTGCTTCCTTTGATCCACATAATAATCCTATAAAGTAGGTGTTATTGTTATGCTCATATTATAAATGAGGGAACTAATGCTAAAAGAAGATGACAAAGCTATTAAGTTTTCTGAGTTATATCAAAAATGACTTTCCAATATTTTTCCTAGATTTTTAAAAAAGGTGGATAAGGTTGTTGTGATTGCCTGTATCTGGATTAGAAAATTCATTGTTTCATTATGAAAATTAAGTATATATTTTAAATGAATAGGTAGATATATATTTTATATATTTATATATGTATATTTATATATATATTTATATATTTTATATATTTTTAAATGAATAAGGAAATTTTATGACAAGAAAATAATAATAGACCAAATACATCCTAATTTGGTGAAGGTCAGCCTTCTGAATGTAGGACCCAGAATTAAAAAAATGAGTTACACATTTGAATAAATCGATGCCTCAGGGTAATACCAAGATAGATTTCCAATCTCTATCTTCTCTTTACCCTTTCATCATCTCTGAGGCCAGATTCCTTCATTTAAGAAGGAAATCCAAGGCTGCTAGTTGAATTCATTTGCACATTTACTTTGAGGAGCTAAGAGACACTCAAAACTGTTTCTCTGACTCATGAAGAACTTCATTGGATCTGTGAGCTCCTTTCAGTGGCTCAGAAACCAACAATGACATCATATAATTTAATTGCTGGAAGGGTCCTCCTCAGTAGCTATGAAATCCAACTTGTATGTGAAAGGAATCTCTACAATAACTAGAAGCAGCTAGATAAAGCTAGGCACACAAGAAGACCCAAGTTCAAATCAAGCCTTATACAATTCCCAACTGTGTGACCCTAACCAAGGCACTTAACTTCTGTCTGACTCAGTTTCCTCAACTATAAAATGGGGTAATAATAGCACCTACATCTTAAGTCATTTTGAGGACCAAATGAGAGTATTCATGAAGTACAGTGCCTTGAACTTATTAGTTGCTTAATAAAGCAACTTGTTTCCCCCCACATATAACATGCAAAACAATTCCTTATCCTCTTATAAATTCACCACAAAGGATCCACTCAATGTGCGAAGGGTCATCTTCAACATCTTCTTGTGAATTCAAACAAGTTATCACATTTCACCAGATTGCATCCCATTCTCATCTCAACTTCCCAAAAACCTTTCCTTCTTCCCAGGTTCAATTTAGTGTCATTTCCTCTTTGAAGCCTTCCCTGGCTTTAGTGACTTCATTTATAAAATAAATAGGTTGAACTAGATTTTCTCTAAGTTTCTTCCATTTCTGTTTTGGTGACATGAAGGTCCTTCCAGAGCACTGCTATAATGACAAAGAAAATGGAAGTTTCAGCTGATACAAGCCACAATCTGTATTTCCCATAAAGGCATCCTCCTCCCAGCAATTAAATATGTTAATTCATTCAAGCCAAAGCAGCAATTATCTATATGCTAATTATTCTGGCAGATGCTGGCTCTTCTCCTGAAGCCAACACATTTCTGAGGGTTTGGTAACAGGAAGAGGGGAGGAGAGGATAGACAATCCCAAGAAACAAACATTTATAATCTTGGAACCCTCAGGTGGACTTGTGGAAGGATGAGGTTTACTCCACCTGGCAATCTCCTACCTACTTGGAACATAACAAGAAAATCATCCCAGCCCTGTTAGAAACAAAACTAAATTTTGTAGAACACCTGAGAAGAATGAAGAGAAACCAGCTTCCAAAGCAGTTTCCTATATGGAAAAAACTATTTGAGTGAAAATACATTTTTTTTCTGGATCACATACAACTGACAAAATGATCAGCTTCCTGCTAGCCAGGTTCTAACAGCTGTGGGCTCCAATAGGAATGAAGGATTAGTGAACACTGATATATAATATGAATATAATCTATTTTATCCCCAAGTGCACTGCAGTTTATGAGGCACTAGGCTTCAGAAGGTTTTACAGGGTGAAAATAAAGATGAGAATCAAGCAGCCACTATTTTCAGAATAGAAAAGTTATTCTTTTGAAGCCTAGGAATTCATTCTTTCAGTTTTTCAAATTTTTTGCAAGATTTACTCAAGAGGTAACATGGCATAGTGAATAACAGCAATAGGAGAATAGTATTTTATGGTTTGCAAAGTGCTTTATATTACTTATCTCTTTTGGCCTTCCTCATGAAACTATTTTGGAAGATTTTATTATCTTCATTTTAGAGATGAAGAAATTGATAATGAGAAAGGTTGTTATTTGGCCAGGATTATGTAGGTCTGCTATAATCAAGACTCCTTCCCTGTGACACCACCACCGCCTTTCCTCCTTTTCCTTCCTCTTTTCTATTCTCCCTCAAATTCAGTCCCAGAACCCATCTAGGACTTCTGGGGGGCAAGGAGGTCTGCCACCACCAGGAATGCTCTTCCCCAAATTTTTGGTCCTGGACCCCAAGTGAGGACTATGTTGAGCTTCTATCAACCAAGCAAACAATCAACTATCTCTCATTATGCTCTTGACATATGCCAAGTGTGGGTTTTAAAAATATCAGATCAGGGGACTGCATCCCCCAGCATGCCCCAGGGCACTGGAAGTAGGGGCATAGTCCCTCCCTAGCATTGGTCCTTTCAAGACCAATCCCATGCCAGGAAGTAGCGGGAGGGACCCATGGGGCATGCTGGGGGATGCAGTCCCCTAGCCACAATATTTTTAAAATCTACACAAGCATTGTTCTGTGGACACAAAGAAAAAGCAGAAAAAGTCTCTTACCTCAGAGATATCACATATAGCTAATTAAATATATGTCTTGTTCAGTCATGTCTGATTCTGTGGCCTCATTTGAAGTTTTCTTGGCAAAGATATTGGAGTAATTACAGATGAGAAAATGAGACAGAGTTGAGTGACTTTCCCTAGTTCACACAGTTAGTAAGTGCCTAAGTCCAGATTTGAACTCAGATAATGAGTCTTCTTGACTCCAGACCTGACACTCTATCCACTATACCAGCCAACTGTCCCAATTAAGTATATACAACACAGCAGTAGAGAAAATGGAAAATATATTTGAAGGGAAAACAATTCACAGTTGGAAAGACCAGGAATGGCCCTCTGAAGCATGTATCATTTTATCTTAGTCTTGAAAGAAGCCAACAATTAAGAGGAAGAAGTGAGGAAGGAATATATTTCAGGCATGGGGAAAAAAACAGAGCAAACACATGGCAATGGAGTATCACACATCCTTGTTTTTCTGGCTTCAAGTCAAGTCATGTCTCCAGTTAAACCATACAGTCTCCTTATTGGATTTTCTCCAAAAATACAGAAAAGGAAAGGAGCATTTTACTTTCAGCACTGACTCTTTTACTGGCTTCTCAACATCATTTTTATCAAACTTTTAGACCTAGCAGTACATTCTGACACTTGATTTCAAATTCCATCTCATATATTTACTAGCTTTGTAAGCATTAATAAGTCATTTACCTTCTCAGAAACTTAGTTTCCTCACCTATAAAACTGAGATAAAATATTTATACTTACTTTCTTACAAAGCTGTTGTGAGGAAGCTCTTCCCAAATGTTAAAATGTTATATAACTTCAAGGTGCTATCACTAAGCCCAAGAAAACTTTGACAATGTGCCTTTCGAGCATCTAAATTCTCCTTAGCCTTTAAGCTAGATTTTTGAGAAGAAGAAGAATTCAAATTCTACCTAATATGGTCACAGGAATATTAAGCAATATGCTATCAATTGACATGCTTCTTCATGATACAATAACAGCTTCCAGTTACATAATGAGTTATGATTTCAAATATATTACTTCATTTCACACAATCATAAAATTTTACATTTGGAAAAGACCTCAATGATCTTCTGCTCCAACCCATACCTTTAAATGAGTTCCTGTTAAATTATCCTTATTATAATCATGTGAAGTAAATAGGACAAGTATTGTTATTCCCACTTCATACCTAAGAAAACTAAGAACCAGAAAAGAAAAAGGTAGGTTGGATTGTTTGCCCAGAACATATAGCCAGTAAAATGGAGAACCAACACCAGTAGAAAGATATCTTTTGATTTCAAGTATCTTTCTATAATGTTATATAGCCTTTTAAAAATAATAACAAAAATAGGTATATCGACACTTTTCATAATAATCAAAAGTAGGAAACTGAATGTCCATCAGTTAGGGAATAATTTAGCAAAATAAAGTGTAGGATGTAGTACAGAGAGAGGGGGTCATGTTAGTTTTTTCAAGCTTTGGCTGAGTTCTGTAATCAGTTAGAGGGTTGGAATCTTGAGGGAAAAAGTTAGTTGGTTTGGAAATCTCGTGGAGAGAGGGTTCAGACCAGCTGGGCTGCTTCCTTACCTGTCTGTAGAATTGAAATTTAGCCTGGCTTTGAAATATTTATTTAAGAATTGTTAGTTTAGATAAACCCTTTGTATCTTTATTTCCTTTATTATTTCCTACCTTCCTTCCCTTACCTTACATGTCTGTGAAGTTAATAAGGAGAGTAAATTAGAGAGGAGTTCAAATCTGTGAAGGGTTTAACTATAATTTGATAATATTATATATAAAGAAATTAGTCAGTCATCATTTATTCCCTTTAGATATCAAGAGCACCTTGTAAGCTGAGTTAAGGCAGGTCCTTGCTCAGCCTCCATCTCTGCCTCCCTTCCCCCACCTGAGGTTCCTGAGACAATTGTTAGGGCTTCCTCAATCCATTTTCCTGACAAATTATCCTTAAAGATAATAAACCCTTTTGTGTTTCAACAAACCTATTAGTACAATTTTTCAGTTAGTTATTAAGAGAGGGAAGAAGAGGGAAAGAAACAACATAGTCTGGGCTTGAAGGGAAGCCGGGGTATCCATCTTGAAGGAAGGTGTAACTTCAAAACAAGTCCCTTCCTGTGAAATTAACTAAAGCCTGTAGTTAATTTCAGTTCAGTCTATTTCACTCAGTTTGTGTTTAAGTCTGAGTCCTGGTCTATAAGCCCTGCTGTCTTTGCCTGTTTAGATTAATTCCTCCTCTCCCTGAAGATCTTTGTTTCCCTTCAGTGTTACACTCCTGACTCCAGCCCTATTATATCCTGAATCTCCTTATTCCAGCCTACCTGTAACCTAGATTACCCACCTAGCAAGTCCCTGACAACCTCCTTTCAAAATTCCCTTGTACCACACACCTTTCCTCAAATTATTCCCATTACTTCAAATATATTTGAATCTTATTCATCCATGTTATTGTTCAGCTGTTTCAGTCATGTCTGACTTCATGACCCCATTTGGAGTTTTCGTGGCAAAGATATTGGAATGTTTTTCCATTTCCTTTTCCACCTCATTTTACAGATGTGTCATTTAAAATTATTGTAAGCCCCGGGAGACTACATCTCCTAGGACTCTCTGCTACAACTTCCCCCGACACCTCCCACTTCCTTTGTGGGAGGTGTTGGAGAAAGTATAAAAGAGAAAGTTTGGTGCCTTTTCTCTCTCTACCCTGGAGTCTCTGCTCTCTCAGGCACTCTCTCTCTCTCTCTCTCTCTCTCTCTCTCTCTCTCTCTCTCTCTCTCAATCTCTCTCTCTCAACACTGCTGAGCTAACTTTCTCTACCTGGTAGGTAGAGGAGACCCTTTTTCCCTACCTAACCTTTCCCTTTTCTAATTAAAAAAAATAACTTAGCTTTTCTAAACCCTAAATTGCTCTCTGATCTTTTATTTGAGCCCGAAGGGCTCTGGTCAATTTCTCCCTGGGGTCTGGGGACCACTACCTTCCTTTCCCTTCCTCTACCTTCCTCTCCCCTTTCTCCCATCCATCCTTCCTCCTCTCTACCTTCCTCCCTTCTCCCCCTAACATTTATTTGGCTACCAGATGGACCTGAAGCTGCCTAACTGGTAAGTAAAAATTTTCCTGCCCAAAACCCAGAGGTGGGTGGGAGTCCCTTCCCCTACTAAACCCCTGCCTGGCTCCTCTGCTTCAGCAGGGGTGCTAGATCTAAATCCCTCCCCCACCCCCAACCCAGGAGCCTTAACCCTAATCCCCCTTACCCTTGCCTGGACAAAGTCCAGCAGGGAATCTGCTGTCAAAAACCAGCAGGGGTCTGGAAAAACCCCAATTCCTCTCTGCCTTCCACCTACCCCAGCCTAAATTTTCAAAACTCCCTACTGGCCCCTACTAGCTCCAATCTCTCCCTCTGGAGAGATTTTGCCTTTTTTAAAAGGCAACACTAAAAAAACTCCAGATAATAAAAAACCCCACTTACCTTGATTATCATTCTGACTGCTTTCATTGTCTATTTCAGCTTTGGTCCATTTCAGCTTTAAATCCACTAATTCTCCTCCCCTTTTGTTACTGAATCTTGGCCACTAGAGGCCAGCACTGAGCACTCATTATGTTCTCCCTTTTTTCTGCTAAGCTGCAATGCTACCTTTCTGCCACTAGACGCAGCACTGATAATACATAATATATAGCAAAATCAAACAAATACAAACATAATTTTTTTGCAGTTTAAATAAATAAATCAATCAAAATCATAAATAAATAAATATACCAAATAAACAAATAAATAAATAATTGGAGCTTGCTGATTAAATAAATGTCAATAGAAGCCGCTCAATGTGATTGCTTCTATACAGGAAAACTTTTTGGCTTTTGCCAAACTGGAAACCTTTACGGTTTCTGAATACTTCCTTCTTCTGATACTGCTAGGAAATCTCATCTTCTTAATTTTCAATATGACAATGCAAAAGGCTGCAAATAGGAAAATGCAAGCTAAAATCCAAGCAGAAGAGCAAATCCAATTGCACAATTTCAAATACTCTATGCATGATGCACTCAAAAAGGAGGATCCAATTCAAAATTCTGATTCCAAATTTAGCAAGGCTGTTCCTGAAATACTCAAAGAGGACAGTCCTATTCCTCCTATTTCTCCTGAAATAGAGGAGATGGATGTGAAGAAACTCCTCTCCCATCTTGTGCATCTCTTGGTCAACCCTCCCTCCCCTCCTCCTTCTCCTGACACTCCTGTCCCTTCTCCTAACCCACAACCAACCCCATTGAGACTACCCATGCCATAGTATACACACAAACACCTCAAAAGACCTATTCTGCCACAGTAAGCACCAAAACGACCAAAAAGAAAACAAAACCACACTATAATTCTGATTCATATGATTCTGATTCCTGTGATGGCCTTTTCCCCTTAAGGGAAGGGCCTACATTAGACCAATCTGGGGATGTGATAAATTTAACACATCATACTCCATTCGCTCATCAAGAGATTAAAGAATTTAAAAAAGATGTTCCAAATTATAATGATGAAATCATAGCTATAATGAAAAGGATGGAAGACATCTTTTTCCAAAACAATCCTTCATATAAGGATGTGGAAAAATTACTCCAGATCTTCCTGACAGAGAAAGAAATAAAATCATTTCTCATGTAAATAAGACCTGAGGACAAAATGCAGTACACTGGCCAAGCGAGGATCCTCATTGGAACTATAATAATTCAGAGGAATACTTACCGTTAAATAATGCTAGGGCTGAAATATTAAAAGCAATGAAAGAATGTGCAGAACATCCAGACAACTGGACCAAATTTGATTTTCTAAAGCAAAATGATGATGAAATTCCCTCTCAGTTTGTGGACAGGCTTATTGAATTGGGAGGTTGATTTTTGGACTTAGATTTATCAACAGAGCAAGGCATAAGATAAATAAGGCGACAATTTGTAAACAATTCTAGCAGAGTGATCCAGGATTACTTTAAGATGCATTGTCCCAAATGGCCAGAAATGGATCTGGATGAATTAAGGGGAATAGCAGTGTATGTCACTAAAGGACATGAAGAGAAAAAGGTACAAACTAATGGTCTATTGGATACCATACAAAAAGAACTGAAATCATTATGAAATAAAATAGAAAAGCAGGAAAATGGGCATGATACTACACCAATACCACTTGCCCCTCTCTGAGAGTCTAATTATCAATCTCTGACCTGCCCCTTCTGAAACAAGAAGGGCCACTTAATGATGAATTGTAGAAATTTGTTCCAGACAATTAGGAATAACAAAAATAATAACAACTACAACAACTATAGCAACAATAATTATTTCAGAAACAATATCTATTGGAACAATAACTAAAGGAATTTCAGGACTGATAACCAGGCAGATAACCCACAACAAATGACCCCAAAGCATTATCTTCAAAGTGGAGCTCATCCACACACTAATCAGGGTGCTACTGCTCCTCCATGTGGGGCTGAAGGAGGTGCCCCTTAAACTCTATTAAACTCTATTGTTTTTGTTGTTTTGTTGCTATTAACCCTTTTAAGTTTTGTCTCCCCCAAATAGCAAAGCAGAAGCAGCAGAATTTTGAATATAGTTCTTGTCTACCCCCTTATCCTTATTTGTGGCATCTGGTATTTAACATGTGCCTTTGTATTGATAATTTGAAAAACTTGTATTTTATGTATTTGAACATATTTTATCTTGAAGGAAACCTGTATCTGTATTGAATTGATTTGCATTTTGTGCTTTTTATGAAATTTTTGTATTTTCTTCAATATATCATTGCTTTTATACATCCATTGTTTTTCCTCATTTGTATTCACACTGTGGATCCTGGCTAAGCTAAGAGAAAATGCATCTAAATTGTTGGGTAAGACCTTTATATTCTACCCCTCCTTAAGTAACATGAATAGCAACATACATATACTTACACCTATATATTTTTCTCATTGTCACTGATTATAGGAGGTCAATATTTGAATTTTCAGCACATTTTTAAAATTGCATGTGCAATTTTTGTATTTGAAGCACATCTAAATTGAAAAAGTTTTTTTTATTATTAGATTAGTGTAGATTAATGTAGGTTGAGTTGTAGGATTCCTTGAACTACACTCCTTCTGAAAATTTATATCAAGTACCTAAAAATTGGCTGTTCTGGCTCCATATTCTATCCCTGAGAATAAATGACAAAAGAAGAAAAGAAGAAATGACAAAATATCAGACCAATAAATACAAATCTAGTCTTTTTTTTCCCCTAACTTTCTTACTATGGTGGTTGATTGTAGTCCTGGCTACTAAATGGGTACATGATGTTGAACATGGACATTATTTAAAGACCTAGTCTGATTTTCTATTTTTTTTCTTATTTAGAATTTTTTCATATAAAATTTAGAATTGGATGTTTGGAATTTTTCATCCAATAGTCACTTGTCCTTTTTGTGCTAATTTTCCTGATGAATTTGATTGGCAGTGATTCATATGCCTCCTGCCTCAGCCATATATCCCTCTGTGATATCAATGTTTCTTTCTATCCTCCTCAAGAGGAGGAATGTTTTTTTTTTCATTTCATATGGTGAGTTTAGGTTATTTTAGGAAAAGAGATTTACTACCTCCTGGAATCCAAATGGAGATGCCCGTGGAGACCACATGGAGAATGCATGCTGACCCAGGAGCCTAAGAGAGCAACTAGTTGTGCAAAATTTTGAACCTTGGGGGTTTTAAATTCACTTGTCTGGTTTTAAATTCATTTGTCTTGTTAAAATTCCTTTGTTTGGTTAAATTCATCTGTTTTGTTTAAATGCATTTGTTTTATGTATATATATATATATACACACATTTATATGTATATGTAAATGTATATATATATATATATCTTTTGTTGTGAAAAAGGGGAATGAATATTTTTGTAAAAGAAGCATCAGGTATTTGATTTCCTTATATTGTAAAAATTGTTACCATTCTCCCTTTGTATTGATGTATATACCCTTTATCTTATTGTAATTGTAAATTTATTCATGTTTGTTATGATCCATTAGGGAGACTAGTCTTCCAAAGGATCAGAGGGGAATGTGTCATTTAAAATTATTGTAAGCCCTTGGAGACTACATCTCCCAGGACTCTCTGCTACAACTCCCCCAACACCTCCTACTTCCTTTGTGGGAGGTGTTGGAGAAAGTATAAAAGAGAACATTTGGCACCTTTTTGCTCTCTGCTCTCTTGAGCCCAGAGGCTGGCTCTCTAACCCTGGACTCTCTCTACCAGGGAGACCCTTTTCCCCCACCTAATCTTTCTCTTTTCTAATCTAAATAAAATTTAGCTATTCTAAACCCTAAATTGTTTTCTGATCTTTTATTTGAGCCTCAAAGGGCTCTGGTCAATTTCCTCCTGCTGGGGTTGGGGACCACTACCTTCCTTTCCCTTCCTCTACCTTCCTCTATCCTTTCTCCCATCCATCCTTCCTCCTATCTACCTTCCCATCACCCCCTCACACAGATGAGGAAACTGAAGCTAACAGGGTAAAGTAACTTACAGAGTCAAACAGCCAGTAAGTGTCTGAGGCCAGATTAGAATTAAGGAAGACGAGTCTTCCTGCCTACGGGGCCAATACTCTATCCAGTGCTATTGTTCTATAAGACATGACAAATAGACAGCTTCAGAGAAAATGGAAAGACCTCTATCAACTGATACAGAGAGAAATGAAAATAATAATGTAGTAACAACAGCATTATAAAGAAAAGCAATTCATAAAAACTGTTGATCCCATCTATACAATTATAAACTACAATTTCAAAAGATTAAAGATGAAGCATACTATCTACCTCCTTCCAGATACAGAATGAGTCATACACTTTTAGATATGGCCACTGTAGGCATCTATTTTAGTTCAGTAATCATATTTGTTAGGAGAGCATTATTTTTATTTTTTAATATTTAATGAGGGAATATAACAAATGCTGAAAATTAAAGTAAAAATCAATAATTTATCACATCTATACTGTTTTGCTTTTTTTACAAATGTCTTTATCATATATCATTTCATTTTACTCTCATAATAACACTAAGAAGTTATTGACAAGTAGTTTTGGATTCAATTTGTGCCCAAAACCAAGATATTATTAAACAAATCAGAGTAACAAATAGTTGGTAAGTTAGAAAAGGGAGTGAGGATCACAAAGAGATAATAAATCTTCATCAAGAATGGGTCACATCAAATGAACTTAACTTCCCTTTTTGAATGGATTACAAAAATGGACATATCAGGGTAATAATGTAGATGATTTGTCTCAATTTTAAAAAAGTAATTGACAAAGTCTTTCCTAATATTCCTATGTCTAAGGGAAGATGCATTATATATTACAAGTATCAAATATACTTCTTAGTTTTCAGGAATCCGATAAAATGTAATTGGGAGATTTTTTAAATTTTATTTTTATTTTCATGCAAAACACACTTAAGGAGATACTTAACAAAATAAAAAAATAGAACACAAATACACACTTTCCTAAGTCAATATACAGCCATAGTAGTTCTTATACATGGTTTAGGCACCTGCATTTCATTTATATTTGAATTTTACACTACTGGTGTAGACAATGACACAAATAGGTTATAAAATGGGAAAAGCAGAAATTATTGGTTGAATATCAGCTAAGAAGGAGGTCTCTAATAGAGCAGCCTAAGAATTTATATTTGGGCCTGTGTTTTTTTTCACATATTCATCAGTGACTTAAATGAGAACACTTTTGATATATTGTGCAAATTTTTAAGTAACACAAAGCTAGATGGGATAACTAAAGTGCAAAAAAACTGGATTCAAAATGGTTACAAAAGTTTAGATCATGGAAGTAATATAACAAAATTAATGTGGATAAATGTTGTCTTACATAGAGGCTTAAGAAATCAGCTCTATAATCATAGGATAGGGAAAGTATAACTAAGAAGTAATTTATCTGGAAAATTTCATGTATTTAAAATAAACTTCAGTCTTACTATGATTCAACAGCATCAATGACAACCCCAAAAAGATATTGAAATCTTGGATTGCATTAAAAGAAGTAAAATTTCCAGTTCTGGGGAGTATTTGGCTCTGAATTAATGTCTCTGGGCCCTGATATCTATTCATTTCAAGAAACTGGGAATATTGATATTGATGATTCAAGAAGTAACCTCACTTGTGTGAGGTTGAGGAGGAAAATGGTGGTTTGGTCAACCATTTTTAAAGACTATTATGTGAAAGAAGAATTTGATTTATACTGTTTGTCAAAAGAGTTTACATCTTGTAGCTACCAGAAGATACAAAAAGACAAATTTAGGCTAGATATAAAAAAGAACTATCTACAAATCAGAAATCAAAAGGGAATGGAGTAGGTTCTCTTTCACTAAAATCTTCAAAGAAAGGCAGATAGTGAGACCATTCTCTATATAATATTTTTTAACCTAAAGCTCTATTTTTTTCCAGTCACTCACAGACCTAATCCTACTACTTTCCAGATTGGAAGCTTTGATACATTCCATTTTCCACAATATATATATAATGTAAGTTCCTAGCCATATGTAAGCTCCCTGACAGTAGGATCTGATTTTTTTTAAATCTCAGTATCCTCATCACCTCATACAGTGGCTTGTTCATACATAGCTCAAAATTAATATATATATATAATTATGTGCAATAATTATATATATATAATAATATATATAATATTAAATTGAATTAAAGAGTGATGCATATGGAATTGGAGTTCTTGGCTTAAAATTTCGACTTTACTGCTTATTACTTATGTGATCTAGAGAGGTCACTTAATTTCTCTGGGCCTGTTTTCTTGTCTATAAAATGAAAGAAATAATGGCCTCTAAAGTCTATGATGCTATGATTCTATAAATTAGCTACAACTCTAGAGTTTTAGCTTATATTAAGCTTTCTATACAAAAAAAAAATCCTCACTACACTTTTCCTCTTAAATGCTATAGTTACCTCTCTTCCATTGTGTACTTTTGAAATTGATATGTGTAAGACTTATGTAAGGCTTTATATTCATATCTATTACATTTCATCTTATTCAGTTTTTCCAGCCTTCTCACTTGTCCTATTATAAGCTTAGAGAAAAAAGTGCCTTCTCTCCAAAAATTAATATCCCAGGATCAAAGGATCTTAGAAACTTCCTGTCCTGATCCACATGAAGATGGCCATGAATTTCTTACACTATTTTATTAAATCTGGAATGTTTTCATGTGTGTTTACAGATTTGTTTAACATAGATGTATGGAAACAAAGTAATGACAAATAAGCACTAAACTCATTTTCAACAAAGGGAAAAATTATATAAAAATAAACATTTTGCAAAACTCTTACAAGTGAGGGAAGCTTGATTTCTCAGTGGATGGGGAGCTAAGCCTAGAGAGAGTTGGTCCTGTGTTCAAAAGTGACCTTAGGCACTTCCTAACTATTTGACCCTGGGCAAATCACTTAACTCCTTTTGCCTAGCCCTTACTGCTCTTCTGCCTGAGAAGCAATACATAGTATTGGTTCTAAGATGTAAGGTAAGAGTTAAACAAATTATTACAAGCTTGATATATAACAAATCATTGTTAATTATTTATTTCTATGATAGTAATTGGCTAGTATTTGCTATATTCCACTGTGGTCAAATGTTAAATTATCTCAATATGTTCTACTCATAATAAAGTTAATTGTGTTTATACAATTTATGGAGAAATTGCTTTCAAGAAAATATTAAATTTATCCAAGATTAATCAACTGGCTTTCCATATCTTTAGTGAATAATAACATACTGCTCTATGTAGTAATATTATCATCTTTTGGGGGGAAATCAATAAATTAATGGTGCTTCCTTGGATGTCTATAAGGTGCTCGGTAATGAGTATGGTTACTATGTCGGAATCTGAAGTATAGTATAGAGTCTTTGCCTCTCAGTATTTTGTAATTTAGAGTAATTGCCAACTTTTTTGAAATTCTGAATTCTGATAAACTCTAAAATAAAGACCATTTCTTTTAGGTGAAAGGTATTGACTTATAATTGTTACACTTTAAAGTTTAATGAATTTGGTTGTCTAGTTTTACTTTCCTAAATTACAGAAGGCAGGAAATTAAAAGCACAAGATCGGGGGAAGAGTATGATTAAGGGTTGTGGCTTTATGGTCCATCTACTATAAGAGCAAACCATACTTTTCTTACCTCAAATCTTAAAAAAATTAAAAAAAAATTCAAAGCAGAATAAACAGATATGTTTAACAAGGTATATGAAAATATAAATAATATTTACCCCAAAAATGGTAAAATGAAAAAGTTTCAAGAGTTAACAAGGAAACATCAACTACCAAAAATTTTACTTTGAAAATCAATAACTCATCCTGCCCTGCCTTCCCTCTCAAAGAGCTAGTTGAATGAGGCGATAGGTGGGAAGGCAAGACCAATACAAGGAATTATTAGAATATAATTAAGTACTGAGATCCATGGTGCTGACTCTAGTTGAAATAGTAGTTTAAAAAAGGAGATCACAAGATAAGCTGAGATTGTTTGTAGCTAGATAGGATATAGAGCAAGAAGCGTTTTTCAGTATATCCTTAATTTTTTAATGAAGAAACTAAGGGCAAGAGCAGAAAAAACTACATTGCCAAGATGACACAAGTCATAAGTAGTTGAAACTTCACAGATTGGATGTAACTTGACCTGTGTATTGTCAGCTAGAAACATTGTGTAGTTCGGTAATGGCAAACCTATGACATGCTGACAGGCATAGCCATTTTTTATGACATGTGGCCGCATTTTTGTTATTTAAACTATAAAGGTCATGAAATTATATATTTTTCTCGAAGTGACACATCACCCAAGTTATGCTCATTTTTTGGGCAAATTTTGACATACCAAACTCAAAAGGTTGCCCATCACTGGTGTAGTAAAACAAAGTCTGGAGAGACTTAGATTCAAATCCAACCTATTACATTTACTAGCTTTGTGATCATGGGAAAGGCTCCTAAACTCTCTCAGTCTCAATTTCTCCATAAAATATATGTAGAATGAATGACTGAAAAGACACTTACTAAATGTTTTTTAATGTGCTACTCTAAGTGCTAAGGATACTAAAACAAAAAAGTGAGACAATCCCTGTTCTCAAGGAGTCTCTGATTAGGAGAGACAGCACATATAAGAGAGAACACATTATTCTCTTGCAGGGATGATCAAAGAGCCCTGAAGTCCTAAGGATTCTTTTTATGGAAAGATTTATAAGGATGAGGTATCATTTTGGTGCCTTGGCAGATCAAATGACAACACTCAGGAACCTGAATAGGTCAGAGATAAGGTCTCATGGTGCTCCATCATATTGTTTTTGGTAAATTTCAGCTTATTCAAGTATATTGTAATTATATTATATCCACCAAGGTGGTAGGAAGGGTTTTTCTACCACTGGAAAGCAGGGAGTAAGCCTGAGCTGCCAGAGAAGATAAAGGGATGAGAGGAGATAGGAAAGGAACACATCTTCTTAATGACTTTTTTCCTCTAGGGTAAACATGGCCCTAAGAATTTGCTCTCGGTATTTTCCAGTTGCTAATGCATTCTTATGAACTTTATGATCTCAACTGAATTAAATCCATCAAACATTTAAATTCTAAGACTGTTCAAGGCACCTTGCCAAAGATATTAAATATGAAAAATTATCCAGTTCTTGGCCTTTAGCAACTTACAATCTAACGCTGCCTGCCTTAACCTATGACAAGTATGTGCTTGGCTCTTCCAGCTTCAATTAACTTCCAAAGTCAAAATAGCTTGTCTGCTAGACCTTTGACCCTGTCCTGATTTTTCTTTTCATCTCTGTTCAACTTCTGCTTGGTATTTCTTGTCTACCAGACTTCTGACTAAAGAGACTCCTGTCCCCATCTTAGTCATTCCTGCCTTGTTAACACTCATGTTGCTCCACTATGAAACTGAGCCCTAAAGAAGAAAAGGATTTGAATAGACACAATGGTGCCCATTCTAATTGTGACAAAGAAAATGAAATGTGGGAAGTGGGTATGGGAATATGGAGACAATAAGTATCATTAAGTATGAGAGCAGCATAAAGTCCAGATTAAAGAAAAAACTATCTTTGATAAATTAAAGTGGTAACTTTTCTAGATACTTACTAAACTGGGAACATATATGTAAATCAGAAATGTATGGAGATAAATGACAGAATATCATAGAAAACTTGTAAAATGTGGGCAAATATTCCAGTCTAGAATACTTAAGCCTTCAAGATATTGAGTTACAGGATTCCCATCAATTAGAAGCTTAACAAACTCATACTGCACAAGGGACTTAATCTCACTCTTTGAAACAGACTCTGTACAAATCTGATATGACATTAGAGAAATACTTTCCTTCCCCACTACTAAATGCCTCCTGCCAGGATTAGAATGAAGACTGATAGGGACTTTGTGATTTTTGTCCCTTCCAATTAGCATCAAACAAATCAGTTTATCACTCTGGCAGTGGAGCTGGGCATAGCCACTAATGAAGTCACCCTGGTGTGACATATATGCATTGACTACTTAGCACTCAGCCAGTCTCCCTAACTGAAGTCTCTCTCTGCTCTAATCCATCTTCTCCCAAGCTGCTAGTCATTTTCCTTAAATGCAGACTTTACAATGTCATTCCTCTTACTCAATGAATTCTAGTGGCTACCTATATAAAATCCTTTGTTTGCCTATAAATCCATTCATGAACTGCCCCCAATCTGCATTTCATGGAATTTAAGATTTAGAAAGGACTTCAGCAGCCATTTAGACCAATCTATAAATGAAATAAATTTCCACTGTAATATCCCTGACAAATGGTAATCCACTTCCCAATCTCCTTCTCTATTACTTCCCTTCCTATGCTCTATGGTTCAGTCTAACAAGTCTTTTTCTCTATTCTTCAGATGCAACATGGTTTCTCCTACATCTGTCCACTCACTACTTTCCATTTCTGGAATGAATTCCTTCTTCATTTCTTCTTCATATAGTCTCTCTTCTCCTGTAATTCCCACTTTTTAAGTGATTTTCCTGAGTCCCCAAGCTAGTATCCTTACTCCCAACTAATTTGGATTTCACTTATATTCATTATTTTTATTTTATATACATTTTAATATATAATAATACATATGTATTATATATTACACATTACATATAATTTATATGGATATAAATGTGAATATTTATAGTCATAATTTATATTCTTCATAAACATATGCATATGTTTATATATGTAATGAATATAAATATATATACATGGTCTTCTCTGATAGATTTTGAGCTCCACTTATGTAGGATTGTACCATTTTTTGTATCTATACATCTTGTACTTAGCAGAGTCACTGGCACATAATAGCAGCTAAAAATAGGTTGTTGATTGATTGGTTAGTTGATTATAGTAAATAGAAGTCATTCCAATGTGAGAAATCCTATCCTTTGAAAATAGATCAGACTGGCATCTCACTGTACACCAGAATAGGCTCCACATGGCTACATAACCAACACATAAGGCAGACCATGATAAACAAATTAAAGGTAAAGGATCAAATTGCCTTTTACATTTATCAATAAAGGAAAAGTTCATGATCAAACAAAGGATAAAGAGGAGTACAGAGATTATAAAATGGGCAATTTTATTACACAAAATTGAAATTTTGTACCAAAAGTAATTCTCCAATAGGTAAAGTCAAAATATATGGACAGGCAGTTCTCAAAAGAAGAAATACAAGCTATGAGCACATATATGAAAAAAGTTCCAATTTGTTCATTAGGAAATGCAAATTAAAATAATACTGAGGGGGGCAGCTGGTAGCTCAGTGGATTGAGAGCCAGGCCCAGAGATGTTCAAATTTGGCCTCAGACACTTCCCAGCTGTGTGACCCTGGGCAAGTCACTTGACCCCCATTGTCTAGCCCAGTGATTCCCAAAGTGGGCGCTACCTTCCCCTGGTGGGGGCTGTAGCGATCCAGGGGATCTGTGATGGCCACAGGTGCATTTATCTTTCCTATTAATTGCTATTAAATTTAAAAAAAATTAATTTTCAGGGGTGCTAAGTAATATTTTTTCTGGAAAGGGGGTGGAAAGCCAAAAAAGTTTGGGAACCACTGTTCTAACCCTTACCACTCTTCTGCCTTGGAGCCAAAACACAGTATTGACTCCAAGACAGAAGGTAAGGGTTTAAAAAAATTAAATTAAAAAAATAATATAATATAATAATGTTGAGGTTCTACCTCATACTCCTAAGACTGGCAAAGATGAGAGAATAAGGGAAATGGCAGTTATTGAAAGGACTTCAGGAAAACAAACAAATTAAAATATTATTGATAGAACTGTGAACTGTGGTCAAACTGGGTAGAACTGTGGTACAGCCATTCTGAAAAGTAATTTGAAAATATTCTCCATAAACTCAGTGTGCTATGTTTATCTTTTACTCCAATACCTCTACTAAGGTTTTATCTCCAAAAATAAGATAAATGAAAACAGAAAATTATCTCTTAAAATATTTGTAGCATCTTTTTACTGGTAGCAAAAAAAATGGAAACTTAGAACTTGCCCATCTCTTGGAAAACTGGTATATAATGATGGTATATGAATGTAATTTAATAATTTTTAATGTAATAAATAATGAAATAGAAAGTTTTAATGAAATTTGAGGAAACCTATATGAACTGATGTAGAGTGAAGTGAGCAAAAACAGGAAATCAAACAATTACATTATTTTTTAAATAATTTTAAGAGTCTTGGGAAATCTACTCTATGTAAAAACCAACTACATTACTGAGATCTGATGATAAATCATACTACCCACTTCCTGATATGGAGGTGATAGACTCCTGATGCAGAATAACACATATCTTTTTAAAAATATGTTTTGCCTGACTAGACATAGTTTGCATATCTGTTACAAAGACACTTTTTTCTCATACTGTAATAGGAAGGTAAGGGAAGAATTAAGGAGGGAATTGTTTTTTTTTTTTAAAGAAAGAAAAAAGAAATCTCCTTTGAAGTATTTTTTTAATGTAAAGAAGAGAATAGAAGACCAGAAGGAAGCACAGATAATAACTTTGAAAACATCATAATGAATTTATTATATGCTGTATGTTTTAAAAATTGTACCCTAGGGACTTCATTTCCTAGCATTGTTTACTCTTCCTGGGGTTCCCTTGTCTTGCTGCCCAGTGTTGTGCCCTGATGTGGGTTTGTTTATAAATTTACTGAAACCCACGCTGGGGGGGTGGCTTTTTTGGGGCAGGGCTTTGATTTTGGCTCCAGTATGTTAGGTTGCTGGGTCACTAGCTCTTTGCTCTGCCCACTCGGCTGAAGGAACCCCTTTTTCTCTCTCACTTTGTTGTTATTAAATCTTATAAATTTAAAAACATGGAGTATTCATTCATTTTTAGTCTTACAATACCTTAAAAGTACAGAGTACATAATAGAGATCTGCAGTTACATGTTCATTCCTTTTTTCTGCTATGTAAATGGCAAATCCTATTTTATTTGGTATAAAAATTAATTTCAGAATTTAAAAAATTTTAAGAAAAGAAATCCTACCCTTTAAGACAACTAATAGAATCATAGATATGCAGAATTGGAAGAGAACTGTTTCTATCTTTTCTCACCCCTGTCTGAAAAGAAATCTCATCTACTTATCTACTATCTGTCTACTCTTTACTCTCTATCTATATCTAGAAACTATTATGATCTTCAAATAGGAGAAAAGATAAGAGAATTATAATTGTAAATACTATTCTATGATGTGCTTCTCCCTCTGTGTCAGGGACAGTGTGTGTGTTTAACTTTGATTTATGAGGACCTATTTTAAAAATTGTAAAAATAAGGGAAAAAGAGAAGTTGAGGAGAAACATTTTTCTTATTAGAATGGTCAGATTATACAAAAAGATACATTATATAAACATTATTTTACAAGGAGTCTAGAAAGATACTATTAATGTTAGATCTTAGGAAAGCTGAAGATACTTTTTCAGAAAGAACAGAGAAAATATGGAAGTATTTTCTTTTGTTATAGGAAAAATAGTTTAAATTTTATCTAATAAATAGAATTCAGAAAATTCTGAAGAAACACTGTTATCCAGAATGAAATTTAATGGTATGGGGCAGTGGTATGAAAGGTGAGGAAAAGTCATTTGCTACTAGATTTAGAATGTTAGTTAACTGTGATCTTTCTCACAACTAAAATATTACAAGTAACTTTTTTGTTTTATCATTTAATCCTAAGTGGTTAAGGAAATGTATATTTATATATTTATATTTACATAAATGATTAAAGGAATATATATTTACATATGTATATTTATTTGATTAAGGCATTGCATGTTTTTAATTACATGAATATATGTGTATATATAAATATAAACTTAGGACTAAATAATAAAACAAATACATATATGGATATGCATATGGAAAGAGGAATTAGAAGAAAGAGAGAGTCAGAAAGAGATAGAGACAGAGAAAGGAGCAGCTACTATGAGAAAGAAAACATTTCCAGAGATGTTGAAAAGTTATAAATCTTATAAATTAACTAGAATATGTACAAAGATGTGTCTGCACTGCCCTCAAACTCAGGATAATAAGATTGAATATAAAAATGAGTCAAGTAGCAGACTAAAATGGCACTCAAATGAAGGTGATGGACTCTGAAAACCTGTCATGTGTACAAGTGGTATTTCATCTTTTGTTTATATATCTCCAATGAAAGTAAAACCATTAAATACCAAGGTGGTGCATTTCTTTTTTGTAACTCTATTAGTAAGATTTTCCTTATATCAAAGTCTAGATTTGCCTCTGAAACTTCCAGACATAATGCATACCCTGTGACATTGTCAGTGAACTACTTTTATCTATATATTGCAGATTAATTAGCTAAATATGATGGATGCAAATATAAACCAACATAGAAATCTGTGTAGATTTTTGCCTAAAATTATCATAAAATAGGTATACTTTTTTGAACATTTTGAACCTTCTTTTATTTCTACCCTCTACGAAAAAGGGAAAATACAGATAATAGAAGACTAATGGAATCTCTCATTCTTCATTGACCACAGACATCTCTACATTCTTTGCCAGCAATTCAAATGAAAATCTTTCCAGATAGGATTCTGGTTGAGATACTTTTCTATTTAAAACTGAATTTTTCTTTCTCTTTCCAACTTTTTCTGTATTTGCCCCAAGAACAAAACAATTTTTTCACTATATATCTTAAATCTAAACCACTTTGGAACCAGATTTTATATGATGATTTCAAAGACAAGCCATCAACTTTACTTCCATTAATATTATGAAGAAGTCATTTCTTTTGTTTCCCTAATAATGAATCTGCTTCCCAAAGATCCATTATTTCTTAATAAAAAAAAGTAAAAAGTGAAATTATAAAACATTATTTATCCTCCTCCATGCCTTTTGCATTAGCTGTCCCTCTGACCTGGATCACATTCCCTCCTCACTTCTGTCTCTTAGGATTCTATTTTCTTCAGTATTCAGCTGAAGCCCCCTGTACATAAGAATCTTTTCAATCCTTTAGCTTATAGTGTCTTTCTCCTCAAAAATCTCTTGAATGTGTTTTGGAAATACATACATACCTGCATATTATCATTATTAAAATATAGACATTAATTGAAAATTATACTGAATTTTGAGACACTATATAAATATACAAATATATACATACATATATACATATTGAGGCTCATTACATTGTATGTTCTTGAGGGTAGAAACTGTTTAAAATCTGTGTCCTTAATAAAAAGCACAGTGACCAGTACATAATAGATACTTAATAAATATTTTTTGATCAATTAATTGATTATAAGTGACTTGTATTTAACCACTTTTTAGCTAGGTGGAGTGGCAGAAAGAGAACCAGGTCTGAAGTCAGGTAGACTCACCTTTCTGAGTTCAAATCTGACCTCTGATACTTACTAGTTGTGTGAACCTGGGCAAGTCATTTAACCCTTTTTGCCTTAGTTTCCTTATATGTTAAATGAGCTGGAGAAGGAATTGGAAAACTACTCTAGTATCTTTGCCAAGAAAACCCCAAATGGGGTTATGAAGAGTTGGACACAACTGAAATGCCTGTAAATCAACAAAAAATTTAGCCCAATTAGAAATCTAAACTCTACCAGCTATCTATTAACCCTTATTACTTCTTTCATTTCTCCCAGAAAGTTGAGTAAGGTCAAGGTATATCAACCATTATCCCATACAGAAAGGATGGGACTAATACATATTGGTTATAGCAAGAATTAATTAGCAAGAATTGGCAATAAAAAATTAGCAAGAAAAATAAACTCCTCAGGAAAATAAAGTGTCATTTAAGTCAAAGTCTGAGAGAATAAGCAGGAAGCCAGGTTCCTTCAGTTTGAGTTTGCAGGTAGCCAAGTGCAAAAAGCTAGGCAGGAGGCAAACAAGCTGGTCAAGAGCAGCAATCTAAAGCTGAAGTTACCATAGAGCATGGGAGAGTCACACTATAACAGAAAATGGTGAAGTCTTTGTGGATTAGCATTGTTCTCACTAAATCTCTCAGCCCTGGACTGTATTCTTTCGTGATGATAGCATTTTAATTTATAACCTTATTACAGGATTACTCTACCATCTCAACATTTCTGTGTTCCCTAAAATTAATAATTCCCTGGAATGTCTTCTCTGGCCACGAGGCTATGATTTCTTGGGATAGCATTGATCAAAAGCCTTTACCAACTTTAGCGGGCTGGTTGAATGTACAACTGTTTCACATATTCTTTCCTTAGAGTCATTACTTTCCTGGTCAATTGGGTATTGAAGGCAATTCCAACTTCAACTGACTCTAAAGAGCTCATTTTTAAATTCAATGTAAGCATTTATATTTCAGAAATTGGCAAAACTATAAATCAGTAGCTGTGACATTTGTTTTTTAGTTTACTTTTAATAATTTTCCTCAATTACATGGAAAAAACAAATTTCACCTGCTTTTTTTTTAACATTTAAGGCAACTTTTCTGCCTCCTTTCCCCTCTATCTTCCTTGAGATGACAAGCAATCTGATATAGATTTTACACGTACAATAATAAAAACATTTTTCCATAATAGTAATTTTGTGGAAGAGAACTTGAACAAACAAAGAAGAAAGAAAGTGAAATAAAATATATCAGTCTGCATTCAGACTCCCTCATTTCTTTTTCTGAAGGCAGACAGAATTTTTCAGCATGAGTCCTTGGGGATTATGTTTGATCACTGTATTACTAAAAATAGCTAAGTCACTCACAGTTGTTCAACATATATAATATTGCTGCATACAATATTTTCCTGGTTCAATTCACTTCACTCTATCATTTCATGTAGGTGTTTCCAAGTTTTTGTGATGTCATGTTTCTCATAATTTCTTATAGCACAATAACATTCCATTATAATTATATAGGTGGTTATTGTTTTCATTAATATCTAGACATAGGAACGTAATAAAGAAACTGTTGACAATTCAGGTTAAATTTAAGCATATGGTGCAAGTACTTTTGTAAGGAAGAACTCGTTGTTAAACATTTACCAGTGCACGTTATGTTGAAGATCTTCCATATCAAATTTCCTTTATGTACCTATAATTAGTATTATTGGGCAAGGATCTGATGGGTATCATTTTAGTCAAGATGAGACTCTCAGAAAGAAGACTGGAAGAACAAAGTAAAGTTGTAGAAATAGGTCCTAGAGCTCATATTCTCAGTGATGAAAAAGGCACATATTTCTGAAAAAGTTTATTATTACTTAGTTTGAGTAGAGACAAGAGAATCTTATCTAAGCACTCTCCAAGACTGAAATGGTGGCTTGTCTTTCATTTATAAAATGGTTTTGTTGCCTAAGGTGTATGTTGCAAGTTGGCCAGGGAAATCTTTCACTCATTTAGGTAATACTTGTGGGTACTACAATGATGGGTTAAGTGCAGTACAAAACTAAAGATAAAAGCTCCAAGCTATATTAAAAAAGTAGTGTTTTAGATGGAACCTTTTACTATAATAGGATGAAATAGGGGACAACAAGATGGCTCTGTTATCTTGATGAGAAGATACGTAGCAATTGAGATACTGTTTAACATTCTGGTTTATAAACAGTTTGTCTATAAAATAGAATGTTATATAACAAGAGGTGTTTTACCTAGAAGGCTGTGAATAATGCAAAAGTGAAAGAAAAACTGGCAGCACTACTTGGAGGTGAAATAAGGGAAAACTGAAGGCAGAAAATTATTTCATAGATAGGTAGATGACACTAAACATGGTGGGAAATCTACCCCAGTGGACCATCTTTGCCCAGGCTTCTAACACTACTAGAATAATATTGTTTCCCTAGAATAGGGAGAGATCTCTGAAAATATTCAGGTTTACCATCTCTCAGAAGCAGAGAGAAGTCAATAAAAGTTGCAGAAGTCTGCAATAAGAAATGAAGCCTCTCCAGTTTGGTATATCTTTCCAGAGCTAATATTCCAATGCTTTCTAGGACCTTCAGTCACCCATCAGTCATGATAACACATTAGCATAGGGACTTTAATAGAAGTAAAGTTTGTAGATTGTAGTGTATAATTAGAATCTGCTCCCCAGGACTCCAAAACCCAGCATCCCACTTTCATTCTCACGTTACATCCTTGAGTTTTGGAGATAAAGTTTGTGATCCTGTTCTTCTCTTTCTTTTCCCACTAATGTGGCTAGGAAAACTTCTCTTTACTAAGGCTTTTACTTTTGTATTTTTATTTCCTTTACTTCAAATGATTATTAATAAATTTTATAAAATATAATACTTAGAATTTGGGGATATTAATTTTAATCTTACAATAGATACATAGATTTTTAATTGGGAGGGACCTTAGTGCTCATCTAGTGTTTTATTTTACAAATGCAAAAACTGAGGCCCTGAAAGGTTTACTGAATTAGTCACCACTAAGTGGACAAGTTTGGATTTGAACTCAGGTTTTGTTATTCCAAGTTCAACACTTCAGGTTTCCCAAGATGTAGTTGTAATCTCACATTGGTTAAGCTGGTGGACATATCAGGTAATGATAAGTAGTGAGATATCTTTCAATATGAGGCCTCCATACCTCAAAGATGGCATTTACTGACATTAATGCCATATCTATTTATTTAGCCTATATTTCTGGCAAGCTGCTTATGGAAGAAATATGGGCAGGAACAACTCTGAGGCACCATCTCACAACTATCAGACTGTCGAACATGACAAAAAGGAAAATGAATAATCTTAGAGGTGATGTGGAAAAATTGGGATATTGATATACTGTTGGTAGAGCTATGAAGAGATACAACTATTCTGGAGAACAAAAACATACCCAAAGAACAATAAAATTGTGCATACATTTTTACCTAGCAATACCACTACTAAGTCTGTATCCCAAGAGATCACAGATAGGGGAAATTAGAGGAAAAAAAATTTCTAAATGCTCATTTTAATAAAATAGAGAAAGGAAAATAATAAATAGGGAATACAATTTTAAAAATTTGAAAAGGAATTTAATAAGAGCCCTCAGCTAAACACCAATTGGAAATTTTAAAAACTAAAGGTGAGATCAATAAAATTGAAGGTAAAAAAATACTGAATTAATAAATAAGCCTTGGAGTTGGCTTTATGGGGGGGAAACAACAAAATTGATAAACTTTTGATTAATTTGATTTTAAAAAAGAGAGGAAAACCAAATCACTAACATTAAAAATGAAAAGTGTGACTATATTAGCAATAAAGATTAAATTAAAGCAATTAGAAATTACTAAAATATTTTCTGTTTGTTCTTCTTTATTAATTTCAATACTATAGAGTAGCTTAGTATTAGATCCTCTAGCAAAGTGAATCATGCTCCATATTGTTTTCTCTAAAGATCCCTGAGTACAGGGCATGTATTGAGCCCCACTTACCTACTTGAGATTAACAATAGATCTAGTCCTGAGCAAACACATAATTCAAACACTGGGCCAATATATAAATATACAATCATATTGCCTATGGATGATACTTTTTATGCATAGACAATATTTATCAAATCTAGAAAGTCAGGATATTGGAGAGATAGCTGGGTCTGGAGAACTTGAAGGGAATGTTTCTACTCCAAACAATGTTTCTAGTAGTCATGCTTCCAGTAAAACATTATCTCAACTAAAGACCACCAAGTGACTGGATAAAACAATGCCAGATAAGATTCCCAACACATACTAGAAAAGGAAAGAATGAGCCATATTTAAGAAGAATGCTTGTCAGTGCTTCTGGCATTCAAAGACATGGTCTCTTGGATTAGATGTAAACCCAAATTTGTACCTGTATCATGTTTTAACTATCACAAAGGAAGCACAGAGATATAAAAAAAACTTGATCTTTCTGATATAGAAAGGAGTCCACAACTCCCACCTGATCTCCACAACATACAAACATTTGGAAATTTGATTTTGAGACACAAAAACAGTTGTGCCATACTGTAGACATACCCATTGTTCATAGCCACACCTTAACCAGGTGTCACATAATCTCTTGCCTCTAACCAAATAAGTATTTCCATTGATTGGAAATGTGAGACTGAATGGGACTATCAAAAGAAGAACCCTTCTTAATTATACAAAAGGAAGATATTACAAGTGAGAAGGTCCATCAGACATTCTGATAGAAGATGAGTTACTTTGGTTTGAGCTGTGAATAGAGATACATTAGAACAGAGTTTTCTATAGGTGGTATTTTAACATGTCAATTCAACATGTCAACGCATGACCCAGCTTTGTATAGAATACTGTATGTTCTTCTCACAGAACTCCTGCCTCAGTAATTTTCTTGGAAGAACATACAATATTTGTTTTTCTCCTGCTAGAGAGCAGGCTATGGGTCTGGCAATTCCTGAGCTATAGTTTCCCAGAGACCTTGCAAACTAGGGTGCATTGGGCATTCCACATCCTTGCTGGAATGGAAACCCCTAATCTTCTTACACTGTCCCCACAATAGACGGTTGACTGGGCCAAAAATGCTAAGTCTTTCCTACCTGATGGTAAAAGAATCTCAAAGTTTAAGGCTTGTCTCTGACACATACTAGCTGGGTGGTACCCTAGGCAGCTCTTTAAGACAATATGCTATAGAAGAATTGCCAATTTTCATGAGTTTAAGGAGTTTCCCACATTGACATCTCAGATCTGAATAACAACAATGCTAACATTTTAAGAGTGCTTTAAGACCACAAAGAACTTTACATACATAATCTCATTTGAACTTTATGGCAATGCTGAGAGGTAGATACTCTAGCAATCACCCCCATTTTACCTGTAAAGGAGACAAAGTTTCTGGGGGGCACAGTTATCATAATGGAAAGAAGTAAAGGAAAAATTTTCTATTCCCGTTACTCCTTTTCTAAGAGTTCTGAAGTGCCTCCTTGAAGTTGATGAAGGTTTTAAGGTAACTTGTAAGGCCCAAGTGCAAGCTGTAAGGGCATGAGGAGGGTCAAAAAAGAGACACAGGGACCAAACAAAATGCAACTAATTTCCAGGATACAAGGTCATTAGAGGGGATCTAGCCATGGTACAATTCTTCCTTATTTCTGACACAAATTGTCCAGGGAGCTCTGTGGTATGGTGGATAAAGCACTGGACTTGGAATCAGGAAGACCTGAGTTTAATTTCTGCTTCAGATACTTACTAGCTGTATATCCCTGGAGAAGTCCCTTAATCTCTATTTGTCTCACTTTTCTCATCTGTAAAGATATGTATAATAATAGTACCTACCTCTCAGGGGTTTTTTGATAATCAAATGAGGAAAATAGTTGTAAAGAGCTTTGTAACCTCTAATGTATAACATAAATATTATCTATTATTCTTTTTCCTACCATAAATATGATTATATAAATGGCATATAAACACTGCATTGCCACATTAAATGTTACACACTGGCAGGAATGTGGTAGAATCTATTTTGAGTATACTTGACAGTAGCAGCATCAAAAGTCTATATTTATGAATTACCTATTGGTTTCATATCCCTGAATAGATCATTATCAGCATTAGGGTCAGTTAGATATTGTACCTTTTCATATATAATGATTAGACTAAGGAAAACGATTCTATTATTCTTTTTTCTTTGATATTTACTTTGCTATTATATCCTAATTAAATATTTTGTTATTTTATTTATGGTACTTTCTAGTCTGTTGGAAGAGAATTTACTGATTGGGAGCTTGAAATATATTTGCATAATTATATTAGAAAAAGCATTTTACATTTAACTTAGGGTAGCCAAAATCCCATAGTTGAGTAGTCTATAACATAGAGCTGACAAAGCCAATGCAGATAAAATGTGAAATTCCATAGATCAAACATAGTGTTGGGCCTCATTAGAATATAAATCAGATGCACTAAAGAATAGAACGTTTGCAGATTAGTAAGTTTTAAAATTCAGTTGTAAAAATAATTCGTTATTAAGATGACTCACATCTGGCACAGCAGAGCTGTATGGCTCTGGATGATTTCTGGGCAGATCATCTAAATTCTATCTCCTTGGGTTTATGTGAGAAAAACCCTTTGAAATCCTCAGAATACTATAGAAATGTGACGATGTTGTTGAGGTAGAGGAGGAAGAGGAAGAAGATAATGTCTGATTCTATAGCTGAGGGTTTAAAATGTGGTTGAGTTACTGACATAATCTGAGAGGCCAAATTTAAAATGTGATTGAGCCATTCTTCCCCTACAGCATTCTCTTTCCAATCCAATTTATTTTAAAATGCATTTTTAGCCATATACACTTCACAGGTTTCATTTATGTAAAAATCCTTTGAAGTACATCCACTAAAAGGCTCTTTTCATGTAGCTATAAATAAAAAGTGATCCATTTTAAAATGCCTCATAGGCATACATGAATAAAAAAGAACTTCATCTAGGTTGTTTCTCTTGTAATTGGTCAAAGATGAAAACCCCCTTACTCGTTTATGAAACTGATGGCAGTCCTGCCAGCTGGCTATACTGTTTCATCAGTAGTTCCTCCTGACAATGAAAAAAATATGATTATATAAATGGTATACAAATGCTACATCCCCACATTTAAATGCTACACATGCTGGCAGGGATGGGGTAGAATCTATTTCGGGTTTATTTGACAGCATCAGCATCAACAGCCGGTATTTATGAAACACCCACTACAGGGTCCCTATCCCCATACAAGACATTATCCAAGATATTTTTCTGCCACTTGTGAAAAAAGGGTTTAGATTTAATAAGGGAGCATCCAGTAAGCTGTGGGTTCAGACTTAACAGAATCACAAAACATCAGCATTGGAAAGCATAGAAGAGGTTACTTAAGCCAAATCATTGATGGACAGGAATTGGCCATCCAGTCTTTGCTCAAAAGACTTTCACTGATATGGAAATCTACCAAGGCAGGGCCACCCAAAGCAAACCCTTCCACACTGGGATAGCTCTACCTATTGGGGAGATTTTAATTCTCTCAAGCCAAAATCTGTCTTTCTGCTACTTCTACACATCACTCTTAAATCTGACTCCTTGAGCCTAGTTATAGAAGTTTAATCATTAATGACAATGACATTCTGAATGACAGGTAAAGGAATAAATAGGAGAAGAAGAAATCCAGACTGTGTGGGATGGGGTCAGCCTGGGATGGAAAGCATTGGAACCATTTGCACATAGAGATAGGCTTGTATCATTACCAAGCATGGGGAGCAGGACCTGGCACTGTCTGGCAAATTTATTGCCCATAAGCAGTTCTAGGTTCTAGTTCCAGGGGAGGGGAGTGATTGTGGTCTATGACAAGGAATCAGGGACCCTGGTGAAAGTTCCAGGCCCAAGATGAGAAGTAAATCTTATGATTGCAGGGGAGCAGGGGGGCTGTTCTTAGTTCCAGGTAAAGAAGGAATCCTACCAAATACCTTCTATGACACAAATATATTTTTGATACCTAAACTAAAGGGATCAGAGGCAAAGAGAGAAAATTATAGGACAATTTCCTAATGAATATTGATGCAAAATTTTTTTTATTTTTTTTAATATTTTTTAAACCCTTAACTTCTATGTATTAGTTCCTTGGTGGAAGAGTGGTAAGGGTAGGCAATGGGGGTCAAGTGACTTGCCCAGGGTCACACAGCTGGGAAAGTGTCTGAGGCCAGATTTGAACCTAGGACCTCCCGTCTCTAGGCCTGTCTCTCAATCCACTGAGCTACCCAGCTACCTCCATGATGCAAAAATTTTAAATAAACTACTGACAAAGAAATTACAGTAATATATCATAAAAATCATACACTATGAACAGGTGAGAATTATACCTGGAATGGAGGGTCAGTTCAATGTTACAAAAACTATAAGATAATTGACATTTAAATAACAAAAATATATAATTACATCAATAAATTCAGAAAAAGCTTTTGGAAAAATATAACATCAATTCATATTTAAAATATTATTAACAAGAGGAACAAATGGAGCTTTTCTTAAAATCACAAGTAGTATCTATTCAAAACCAAGAACAAATATTATCTGCAATGAGGAAAAACAAGAAGCCTTCCCAATAAAATCAGAGGACAAAGCAAGGATGTCCATTATCATTACTATTATTCAATAATTGTATTAGAAATAATAATTATAGCAATAAAACAAGAAAAATAAAAAGAAGGAATAAGAATAGGCAATTAGAAAGAAAACTATCATTCTTTGTAAATGCTATGATGGTATACTTAGACAACCCTAGAGAATCAACTAAAAAATAAGTTCAAATAATTAACAACTTTAGTAAAATTGCAGAATATAAAATAAAACCACACAAATCAACGGTATTTCTATATTCTATATTCTAACAATATGTAGCAAAAAGAAAGAGAAAGAAAAATTCCACTTAAAATAACTGTAAACAGTATAAAATATTTGGAAGTCTATCTGCCAAGACAAATTCAAGAATTATATGCACACAATTACAATACATTTTTCACACAAATAAAGACAGATAAAAACATTCATCACTTGTGGGTAGGCCAAGCCAATATAATAAAAATGACAATTTTACTTAAATTAACTTATTCAGTGCCTTACCCATCAAATTATCAAAGAATTATTTTGTAGATCTAGAAAAATAACAAAATTCATCTAAAAAACAAAAGGCCAGGAATATCAAGGAAATTGATGTTTTAAAAAGTGAAGGAAGTCAATTTAGGGGTATAAGATTTAAAACTCCTATAAAGCAGTAATCATCAAAACAACCTGGAATTGGCTAATAAATAGTGATGGTTCAGTGGAATATATTAGGTATGCAATAACAATAGTAAACAATCACAGAAATCTAGTGTTTGATAAATCCAAAGATCCAAGCTTTTAGAGCAAGAACTCATTATTTGACAAAAGTTACTGGGAAATCTGGAAAAGTAGTTTGGCAGAACCTAGGCATAGACTAATATTCCACACCATATACCAAGATACAGTTAAAATGAATACATGATTTAAATATAAAAGGTGTTATTGTAAGCAAATTAGAGGAGCAAGGAACTTTTACCTATCAAATCTATAGATAAGGGTAGAATTTATGACAATTTATGACATGAGAGAGAAGAGTAATGGGAAGTAAAATAGATAATTTTGATTACATGAAATTAAAAAAGGTTTTCCACAAACAAAATCAAACAAGAAAATTAGAGAACATAATATAGAAGGAAATGAAGAAAATTGGAAATAATTTTAGTAAATTTCTCTGATAAAGGTCTCATTTTTCATATATATAAATAACAGCCATATTTATCAAATAAGAGCCATTCTCCATCAATAAATGGTCAAAGGACATGAAGAGGCAATTTTCAGAAGAAGAAATCAAAACTATGTATATAGTCATATGCTCTAAATCACTTTTGATTAAAGAGATCCAAATTAATGAAACTTTAAGGTACCAACTCACATCTATCAGATACATTAATATGACATAAAAAGAAAATGACAAATGCTAGATGGGTTGTGAAAAAAAAAACAGAGCCATTAATGATCCATTGGTGGAGTTGTGAACTAGTCCAAACAATTTGGAGAAGAATTTTGAAATATGACTGTGGGGCTATAAAACTTTGCAAGCCTTTCCTTACTTCAGTCCCAGTGCCCTATCCACTGTACTACCTAGCTGCCTATAACCCAGAAGTTGAGGGTTCTTAAAGCAGAGACTAGATTATTACTTGTGTACAGATTAAAATTAATTTACATTAATTTACATTACATTAATTAATATACAAAATTAATAATAACTATTATATTTCATAAAGTTTATTAATAATAACTAAAGTAAAAAGCTAGCTACCCCAGCCCTAGCTGGAAGAGAAAAGAAATACACAGAGTTATAGCCAACTATATACAAAACGTGACCACATAGCACGGTGGAGAGATTAAAAGGAACTTTGGGAAATTCAAAAGGAATTCTAGGAAACATAGTTCAAAGATACAAAATTCTCTAACTATACACTTGTCATGAATATTGTAATTTTCCGTTTGGATATATGAATGCAACTTGATTTCTGATGAATATTAAATGTTACCTGTGATAAAGATTAGCAACTAGGCAGGGTGTCATTGTCTTTGTTGTAGCTCTGATGTTTCTGGTGTTGCTCTTACTTCTTGTCACCTTTTAACATTGAGTGATCCAATGTGAATTGTAAAGATGTTGCATCATGTACCACACAGACAGGGGATTTGGTCTCATTAGACCTGAGATTTGATCTCTCCTTGAATTTTCCCATATTCAGTCACTTCCTCAAAAAATTGATCTGTTGTTTGTAGTGTTTGGTTTTTGCTATGTTTCTATTTTAATGTTTCACTTCTTCCTTTAGTAATTCCTATAATAGGATTCTTGAATATAAAATGTCAGGTTGACCAGTAACTGCCCTAAAGTAATTTAAATGGTAGAATATCCTTTGGATGACCTTAAGGACTATACCACCAAAAGGATGATATGTGGTAGGAGCTATCTCCTAATTCAAATTAGGCTAATTTTGTCTTTAGAAGTATTGAAATAATGATTGAATGATTTGTCTAGGAGAGTAAAAATGCAAATTGTTGTCATCACTTCTTTCTCACCTGAATATAAAACAGCAATAAGGAGCCCCCCTGAGGGTACTATGATATCTAGTTAGTGGACTAAAATGGTCTACTCAGGTGAAGGAATTTCTCTCAGGTAAATCAATCCAAGGTATCTAAAATGCTAGTCCTCACTGAACATCCTTCTCTTGCTGTGGCTAAATAGATCTTTCTATCAATTGTTGAATGAGCTACAAATGTCTCATTTTGTTTCAATATTGAGCTTAAACTTCCAGATCATAACCAAGCCAGGGCCATCCCCAAATATCAAGCTATCATGGATCTTGCACCCATTTGGGCTTAATGTAACATCTATGACCATAGATCCTAAGACTTTTCAAAAAACAGAAGTAGAGCTATGGAGTTCTGTCACTAATAAGAGAAGCACTAGTAATCATACTACAATATTTTGGATTATATTTTTGTCATTGTTCAGTCATTTTTCAATACTGTATGACTCTTTGTGGCCTTATTGGGGGTTTTCTTGGCAAAAATATAGGTGTGGTTGGCCATTACCTTTTCCACCTCATTTTATAATATGAGAAAACTGAGACAAACATGGTTAAGTGACTTGCCAAGGGTCAAAGAACTAGTAAATGTCTGAAGTCAAATTTGAACCCAAGAAGATAAGTCTTCCTGATACCAGGCTCAGCACTTTATGCACTATGCCAACAAGCTGTCCTAAACTATATTTTTGAAGGGCTTAATGTTGAAATATAGATTGGACTCGATGATCTCTGGGATCTCTTCTAACTCTTAAGATTCTATGATTCTTTGCTTTAGCAGACAATAAAGCAATTCATATGATGGCCTTATGAATAGAGTGGGAGGAGGGAGTTGTAACAATAAGAGCTTTGCTATTTCTCCAGTATGATTAATATAACATTACTCATATCTACACATACTGGAGGTGGAAGAGGGTGAAGAGAAAATTATCCTTCAGTCTTTCCTAATGGAAAAAAGTCTCCTTATTTGGAGAATGTTAACTAGTGTCTTGGATGAGCACATAGCCTTAACATTGGAAAATTCATTTTCTGAAAATATATCACTTAAAACTCTCATGTTTCCTGAAACTTTTGGATATTATTGATTTCCTTTCAAGTTCTGCAGTAGGAAGATTTTCTGTGAAGACGACTCATTGTAGAATTCAATAATATCCACAGCTGAAGTCTAACAGTGCTCTCTGAGTAGGAGGCTGTCAAATTCAATGTGACAGTCAGTTAGGAATACATCCATCTGTACAGTGACATTCATAAAAGGGACAAAAAAGAATTTTAAAATATCAAGAAAGAAAATGAATTTTAGACCTCAATCCACTGACAAAGAACTCTCAGGTTATTAGAATGTTTAGAGAATCCAAGGGGCAAAAGTCAAAGAGAAATATACAGTTTTTTAATCCCAGGAATCATCACTGCTTTTATTCCTCAGAGTATTAATATTCATTTAGCAATAGCTACTAAGATAAGAAATAAAAAATTTTTAAAGATTCCCTACTGTTATCTATGGAAATTCCCAGATATTTAGGAAAATCAAATGTATTAAAAGAAAAAACACAAATTTATGAAGCAAATATTGGATAATGAGCATAGACATGGTGGTGGACAGATGGGTGGGTTTTAGAGTCAGGAAAATTTGGGTTCAGATCCTACTTTTGCCATAAGCTCTCATTGCCTCAGACAATTCTCAAAGGCTACAAATGACAGATGTATTTTCAATTTACACCAGTGGAATGAGTCTCAGTTTCCAATTTTGATTAAATCAAATCCAAGCACTCCTACTTAAAAATGACAGTTAAAACTAGAATACCTGAAATCTGAGGGGCCGGGATTCTTTAGGTTTTCTCATCATATTTCATGAGAGCAGTGTTGGCCTACAAAATTTTTGTATCATATACTAAAAATAAATTTAAAGACAACCCTAATATGTGTATGTTTATTGATTTTTAAAATATGGATTGAGATTCAGTGTTTTATGATATTTGTCATAGTTAGAAAAGATAACTTTTAATAATCACAACTCCATATGAAAGACATACAGAACTGGCTGCATTTTTTAAAATAATTATACTTATTTTTCAATTCCATCCAACCAATTATTTTTGCTGAAACTTGGCTAGCAAATTTCTATTTTCCGTGACATCAATCAGTTGTTCTTACAGACTAATCAGAAAGTACTGCATTGTTTAATAAATGAGTTTAAAGTCCACTGAAATTCTGCTCTTGGAAGACTTTGAAACATATTAGAAAAACCTACTTCTAAATTTTTAGATTTTAAAGATAGGAGAATTTTTACAGGAAATATACTTTTCAATTTAGGCAACAAAACCACATAACAATAGTAATATTTCCAAACATCCATTTTCAAATTCCTCTCTCCATAGCATGAGGTTAGCAAAAATATAGAGAAACAACTAACATGAAAAAATAATGTAAAAAAGCAGTTTCCAGTAATCAAAGTATATAAACAAATTGCTCTCAAAAAAATTTTCAAACTACTAATAACCATATGAAAGGGAACACCAAATCACTAATAACAGAAGAAATAGAAATCAAAAAACCTCAGAGGACATTTCTAGCCAACATTGCTGAATAAATAGAAGCAAAACAGTCCAGTTATCTCATGTACACTCAAAAAATGATAAAAACAGAAGAGCACCAGACAAAATAAGGATTTAAAAAACAGAAAGAACACAGGAAGCATCTTCATTCAGCTTAGGTCAGCAAAAGGAGACACCCAGAAGCTTATAGGCATCTAAGGAGGGAGCCCAGAGTGAGAAGCCCAGAGGTAAGTATACATCTCTCAGAGACACGCACTAGCTCTGAAAGTCTTGGAGTTTTCAAGACAAGAGATCTCAGGAAGAAAGAGGCCAGAAGACTGAAGAACCCTAGCAAGGAGGTTGGATGATGATCAGCAACTCAGAGTTCTAAAGCAGCCAAGAACATATTCAAAGTGCGGTGATTAATCTCCAAATTCTAGCTAGTTTTTTGTAAGCTGACCTTTAAGGATGATGCCCAACCCACCATCTCTTTATTTCTCACTGGCTCTTTTGGTCCTCTTTATGGTGCAATATTGGAACTCACACCTTATCTGTATCCCTCTAATGCAGTGGTTCCCAAACTTTTTTGGCCTACCGCCCCCTTTCCAGAAAAAAATTACTTAGCACCCCTGGGAATTATTTTTTTTTTAATTTTAATAGCAATTAATAGGAAAGATAAATGCATCACTGCCTCCCTGGATCACTGTAGCACCCACCAGGGGGCAGTGGCACCCACTTTGGGAATCACTGCCTAATGCCTGATAGAAAGATGAAGAGCTCCTCCCAGAATCTCCATTTAAGGAGGGTGTCCCAGGACAGTCATATCTTCCTTTCCACCAACCTATAATCTGCTGAACTTCTACATTATGCTCTTGTGATGAGGACTTTCCCTTTCTTTCCAATTATGTGTCTTCCCCCATTAGAGTGTAAGATCCCTAAGAACAAGGACTATCTTTTGTCTTTGTGCCCTCAAGACTTAGCATAGTGTCTGGTATATAATAAGTATTTGATAAATATTCATTGGCTGGCTGAAAATCAAAAGCTTTGGTAACCTGAACACCTGCAACCTTCTGGTCTTTTTTATATATTCTTCCTTTCAACATATGCTGGGATCCGGTGATATTGCCTTCTTGCAGTTCCTTGCCCAAGACACTCCATCTTCTAACTCCAAGCATTTTTACTGACTGTCACCTATGCCTGAAATGTCCCCTCCTCATCTCTGCTTTCTGGCTTTCCTTGAAATCCTTCACCTCCCAGACAAATTTCTGCTTTGTACATGAAGTCTTTCCCATTTCTCCTTAATTCAAGCATCCTCCCTCCATTGATTATTTTCCAGTTATCTTATTTGTATAATTATTTATAGTTGTCCTCATCATTAGACTGAGAATTCCTTGATGACAGGGACTGTCTTTTACCTTTCTTTGTATCCACAGACATTAGCACAGTACACAACAAATAGAAGTCCCTTAATCAAAGTTTAATCACTGATTAACTGAATTATAAGAAATAAACACAAAACCTATAATAGTTGGAGAACTCGGTGTAATTCTTTCAAAGTTAGACTAATAACAAAATAATCAGTGAGAAAGAGATTTAAGGCTATATGGACATCCAGTCTAAAAGTGAGAAAAAAAAAGAAGGCAAAAAGATGACCCACTATTGCTCTGCCTGTAGGAAATGTTAGAGGCCACTATATTTCTTTCTCTAGGGATTAATATTCCTGTCTGTCCTTTAAGCATCAACCCACATGTAACTTTTTTCATGAAACCTTCCCTTGATCCTCACACAGCATTATCTTTCATAATTTTCCTATCCATTTATCAAGTATTACTGTATATCATAGACATTTTTTGTAATTTTATCCTTACATCATACTATAAACTCAGTTAGAGAAAGGATTTAATTCAAGGTTAATATTTTCCCTAGGAATCAGAATAGCTAATGTATGCATGATGGAGTGAAGACTTTCAAGAACAATTTCAATGATATCTAAAATTTCAAAAAATATTAAGGATGGTTTATGTGGACTTAGAAAAAAAAAGCAATCACTAAAAGTCAGCAAGAGTTCATCCAAAATAAGTCATTTCAAATAAAAACTAAATTGAAAATCATAAAAATCAAAGGAGAAATTAGTAAAATTGAAAGAAAAAGAACTATGGAACTAATAAAAGAGACTAGGAGTTGATACCTTGAAAAAACAAATAAAATAGATGAAATACTAGTTAATCAAATAAAAAAAGAAGAAAATCAAATTAACAGTATCAAAGATGAAAAGGGCAACCTCACCTCTAATGAAGAGGAAATTAAGATAATTATTAAGAACTATTTTGCCCAACTATATGGCAATAAATATGATAATCTAGGTGAAATGGGTGAATATCTACAAAAACATAAATTGCCTAGATTAACAAAAGAGGGTTACTTAAATAATCCCATCTCAGAAAAAGAAACTCCCTAAGAAAAAATCCCCAGGACAGATGATTAACAAGTGAATTCTATCAAACATTTAAAGAACAACTAATCCCAATAATATACAAACTATTATTCTAATTGACAAGTGAACAAAAGGAGTTGAATCAGTGGATACAAGCCATAGTTGAAGAGATGAGAGATGGAGTCACCCAAGTGAAAAACAGTAAGAAAGCCAGTTTATCTGGACTGTAGCTTTTGGGAGGGGACTAATGTACAATAAGGCTTAGAAAGGTATGTTGAGGCCAGGTAATGAAGAGCTTTAAAAATTAAAGAGAAGTAGTAAGGACCCAGTGGATTTTTAAGAGTAGAGATTCTACATGGTCTGGTCAGATCTACATTTTAGGAAAACCACTTTAAGTATTCACTGGGCTTGAACTCAAAATTATCTTTAATTCTTGTCTTAGCACATGGATTGGCATTACTATTGTGCTCACCCCAATGCAGAAGGGAGGTTCCAATGTCTGAGCAAAATATTTAGATGAAATTGGAAGCACTCTTAAGGAAATGGAAAAAAAAAAAGTCTTGCCTGAGATAGTTTTCTAGATTTTTCATATGGCCTCTAGTCTCTACTATGACTTTAATTATATTTAGCTTTCCCCAAGTTTATCTGGATGCTATTGAGAGCAATTAGACCTAATGAATAAGGCCCCTAGGCACAAAATATTAGTAAATTAAACCCCAAATGAGATGAAAAGACACCAATAATGAAGAGTATGTTAAACAATTCTATCCCTATATTCTTTCATCCTTTTGATACATCATATAATATTAATGATTTCTATTTACATACTAGCTTAAGATACACTTACCAAACTTATGAAGCAGGCATTACAGGTATAATCCCCATTTTTCAGATAAGAAAATTGAAACTCAGAAAGAGAAGGAGATCATAGCCTGTGGTCACACCGCAAGCAAGAATCAGAGTTGAGATTTGAACCCAAGTCTGTCCCTGACTCCAAATTCAACACTAACTACAAAAAACGTTCCTCATAAGAGACCTGTGAGGAAGATAGGACAGGTATTTTATCTTCATTTCACAGATTCAGAAACTGAGACTGAAAGAATAACCACCTTGAACAAGGTCACACTTCTGTTAAGTGCCTAGGTAATGAGAGTCATAGCCACACTCTGAGAGGAGATTTCATTGTTTCTACATCCTTCCTTTTCTTCTTCCTTCACAAAAGGCCATAGAGCAGTTTGAATTCCTTCCTGGTTTGTGAATAACCACCCTGGACTTTGCACTAGCAATAGAAAGAAATATTTTTAAATGAATAAAAGTCACCCCATATCTTTGAACAGACCTAGGAGCTCTGTACTAAAACATGCAACTGTTTGTTCATAGCAAAACAGAAGGAATGAAGGCATTTGAAAGTATTGCTCATTCAAATAGGATGATCACAGAAAAAAACTGCAAAGACTTATATGAAGTGATGCAAAGTAAAGTGAACAGACCCAGGAGAATGTTGTACAGAGTAATAATAATAGCATGCAATTATCAGCAATGCAGGGATACAAAATAATTCCAAAGGACTCATAACAGAAAAGGCTGTCTACCACCAAAGAAGGAAGTGATGGAGTCTGAATGCAGATCGAAGCTTACCAGTTTTCATTTTATTTCCTTCATGAGTTTTTTTCCCATCATTAGCAATATGTATCTTCTTTCACAATATGATAAACATGGTGTTAAAGGGATCTTTAAAATCCCCCCCCCCGTCTAGCTTAAGAAGGGGAGAAAATGGAAATATATTTACATGATACTATAAGATTTAAGTTAATATCCAATGATTCCAAGTATTGTATTTTATAAAGTTTATTAATAATTTCTTGGAGCAAAAAAGAAAAAGTAAACCCATGTGTGTAGATTCTCCTGCCTGGCATAAAGCCTGCTTTCCCAGCTGGGATCAGGAGAAAAAAGAGAAGGGGGTGGGGGGTGCGGAGCTACACAAAACTTTATCTCCTGAATGTTAGGACATAACATGAGAATGAAAGTGGATGCTGGGATTTAGAGTCCTGGAGAGCAGATTCAAATTACACAATACTATATGTATACTCTATATCATATTGCCTGTCATCTTGCAGAAGAGAGCAAGAGAGTGATGAAGAGAATGTGGATTGCGAAATGTCAGAAAATGATTTTTTTTTAATTTATCTTCATGTAATCTGTAAGAATGTAATAAAAAAGGAAGTGTTGCTCATCGAACAATAGGAACATCTGCCCTTAAGCAACTTGGAAGGGAGATGTTCTGTTTCAAAGTATAATTGAAGCACAGTTCATGTGCCATCATCTACACAAGATCTTTCCTGATCCTTTTAGATTTTGTCATTCTTTTAATAGAATTTCTTTGAATTAACAAACACCCACTTGTGTATATGATACAGCCTCACCACTGCTCTCCATGTATACTGCTTGAGGGCATGTGCCATTTCATTTTTGTCTTTATATTCAGTGCTTAAAACAATACTTTACATAGAGTTGGTTCTTCAAAGATGTTTATGGAATTGAGTTGAATTACCTTGGTGAAGTGACTATGAAAATGTAACTTTCTGTTAGGGAGCTCTCCTAGGATTATTTAGTCACCAATTTTCAGAAATACATTTAATAAGGGGACTAACTAGTGAGTTCCAAGATTCCAGCATGCAGAATTATGTCAACAGCAGTAACTTTGTGGAGTCTGAGTAGGTCCTTCTTCCCTCCTCAGATCATGAAAAAGCTCTCTATAACTTAATTTGTCTGCTTAAAAAGATCTAGATTTCTGTGTCAGTATCAGGGAGAGCTTTCAAACAACCTTAGCTGTCTAAAAACAGAATGGACTGCTTTGACACATGGTAAGTTATCTATCACTAGAATTCAAAAAAGGACTGGATTGCTTCTTAACTAGAATATTATAAAGGGAATTCCTTCTAGCATGATTGGCCTAGATGACCTTAAATGGTGTCTCTTGACTAGCAAGTTCTATGATTCTGTGATGAACTTCTGTGTCTGCCCACTGGAAAACTATTCTCAAGTCAAATCTGCTTTACAACCACCTATTTTGAACATACATAAAATATCTCTCTCTATCCACTAGCAAATGTAACCTTCTATTTCAAAATCTATTATCACAAAGTAGAGTGCTGGACTTGGTGTCAGCAAATCATTTAATAGCTGGGTCTCTGTGGGTGTCACACCTAACCTCCTTGAACCTCACTTTCCCCATCTGTAAAACTGGGATAATACTACCTACCTTTAAATGTTGTGAACCTTCCATCTTTTTGCATCCTGGTGAATCAGTCCAATATTTATAAATGTCATATTGGCTAGTGATCTCCTGTGGAGATGATGTCTCTCAGTGAATGAAAGGGGGAAAAGAGGAAAATTAAAGTTGAATTTTAATCCATTCATTCTCTCAAACTCTGACCTATGAAGGGCAGGCAGTTTAGTTCTTAAGCTAACATAGGTTACTCCCATAGACCAAGACATCTAACTGGGCTAGAGCCTCTGTCTTTTGTTGAAGGCAAGGTAGATACCTCTGCTGCTTCTTTATCTATAAACAAGAACACATTCCCTAAGGCATATTCTCTGGAGTTCTTGCTCAACATATCATCTACATTTGGGGTGACCAGGTCTACAATAGGGGAAAAAGTCACTGAAAACACATTGGAGGAACATTTTCTTCTAGCCTAAGATTACTAGAGGAAGCTAGGTTTCATAAACATGCTGACATTCCATTTCTTAAAATACCAGAGAAAACTGAGTGAGCCACTTTTTCCTAGCTTGGTGAAGCTGTAGGAATCCACCCACTCAAAGATTAATCCTCCCCTTCACAAAGTGATGAAGTCATGAGGGAGGAGTTGTAATCTCTAAATCCACCATCTCTTTAAAGTATCCACCACCCAGGACTGGTAGGGGAGATCCAAAGTTTCTATTGTCAGGCCAATCAGAAAGAAGACACACCTCTCCTATAAAAGAGACCATTCAGCCTTAGAGAGCATCTTTCCCAAGCAGAGGCACATATGACAAAACTGTCTATTATTAATAGATCACATTCTAGTATTAATAAATGATGTTATTCTCAGGGCAACAAAATGACCATACTCTGATAAAATTGCCCCTAGGAAACCTGTAAAATCTCTTGATACTTAAGGAATTATGGAAGCCTCCTGGAATTTAACCTCTGTCTCCCATTGTTCCATGTTCTTTTTGACAAATTCCCAAAAGATAGAGTAACAAAACTAAACAAAAAGTCACATTCTAATATGAAGACATTCTTTTCCTCTCACTCTCAGTTTTAAGAAACAGGGATTGAGATCATCAAAAATTAATCTGCCAGCTGAGGTAGTTTGGAGAAGGCACCAATAGATTATTCCAGGTACTTCAGGTCATGTGTGGGGGTGAAGACAAAAATAAAAATAAAAAGCAAATGACTGAAATTCATTAAAGTCTCTTTAATGTTTGAATTTTAGAGCATTCGGGTCAAAATCCAATATGTTTACCAAATTCTGAGTTTCTTACCTCAAAACTTTTCCCAATGGTCCCTGTAGTGTTATTAGGACTATATAGGGCACAAGGGAGATATATAGATGTAGTGATGGTGTTGATGTGTATCTATCTATGACCTCCTCAACTGCAGTTGGTTGGAGGAACACCTACTCCTATTACCCCAATGACTGCTGCAAGTTATCCCCTTTTCTCTAACAGCTGCCCAAGTAAGGACCCTCGAAAGGTTAGATAGATGGGTAACCTTTCAGGTCCAACCTGGGGTTGGATAGATTGGCATTGGGCTATTGATCTGCCTTGGATAACATTCAGGATCTGACTGCGTTTGACTCCCTTCCCAAGGGCTGTGTTAGAAAGACCACTCAGGAAGGTACTTGTTGTTGAACACTCTTTATCTATAAATAGGGAAAGGATAACAAGGTCAAGGATTGGGGACTGAAAACCCTATCGATGTATTATCTATAGACTAATTAAAAATCAGGACTGGAGGCTACTGATCAGGTGGAAGCTGGAGATTTCACCTCTCCCTCTATCTCTGGAGGGACCTGGCCAAAACCAAGCCAGAGAATAGGGAGGCTATTGCTGCAGATGTATTGATGGTCATTATTCTCTCAGCTTTCTTATCACCAGTGTTGGTAATTCACTAGCTCTCACAGTCTATCAGAAAATAGATTCAGGTTTATTCCTACCCTCTTCTTCTTAAACCACCGGGCAACCCTTCAACCACCCTTCAAACCACCCTTCTAGCCACCAACTGCCCAGATTGAACCACAGAGATTGGCAGAGATCTGTGATCTCCAGTTCTCAGCCTCTGAGTCCAGAGACTTCAGAGACCAGAGACTTCAGTCCAAAGACCTCCCTGAAAGTGGCTGTGAGGGGTATTTATAAGGTGAGGCCAACTGATGTTTGCCCCTGGCTCACTGCACCTGGGAACGTTCCGAGTCTCTCAACTGCCATCCCTGTCAGTCAAGGTGGCATCCATCTCTTCCCAGATTATTGAATATAACAATAGGTAGTGCCTAGGGAAACTTCCACTGACTTTGAGCTTTTTTAATATCTTGCTCATATAATTTATTAATTAATTAGGGTACTGTATTAATTAATCCCAATGTAATTCCAAAGGGCTCTCATTTTTATTACACTTCAACTACAACAAGATTTTATGTAAGAATTACCTTCCTTCTCTGAAACACTAAGATTTCTAAACAATGAAAAACATTTATTTATGAAAGAAATCATCATCCTGTTACCATTTCATAGTGCCCCCTCTCCAAGTATAGATACACAATTATTTCAAAAGACAGAAAATGCCAAGAAATAAGAATAATTTTGTAGATTATGCAAAATCTTTACCTTCCATCTTAGGATCAATACTGTGTATTGGTTCCAAAATAGAAGAGCAGTAAGGGCTAGGCAATGGGGGTTAAGGGTCACATAACTAGGAGGTTTCTGTGGCTAGATTTGACAGGACTTCCTGTCCCTGGACCTGCCTCTCAATCTACTGAGCCACCTACATGACACCATCCATGCAAACCCCTTTTTAGAATATTTGAACAATATTTGAGATTATAGCAGCCAAGCATGATATTTTCTTTTTTAAAAAATAAAATGACAAAATAAAAATTTTGTACAATGTCAGCCATGTGTACATTTGCATAGTTTGCTCATCCAAGCAAAAACCCATTACTATCCCCACCATTTCAAGCCAATGGTTGTTCCTTTAGAACCTCTCTTCCCAGTTTCTTGCTTCCTGGATCCCAACAGTTAGGTCACTATTTGAATTGTCCTGAGCTTATATTGAGGGAATACTTTCAAAAAAAACTCACACTCGTTTTTGAGAGCAAATACATAGGTTCTTTTTTCTTAGTGTTCCAAGAGGAGCAACTTCACTTAAGTTTGGGACCTTCAGTGTCCATGAGCTTGAATTGGTTTATTCAAGAACTCTTTTATCAATTTATAGACCCACTGAGAAGATGCTTCCATTCCTCTGCTTCTCTAGCCTGACTCCAAAATTTAGTCTAAAAATATCTGAAAATTATTAGAAAGTAAATTTAACATAAAGAAATTATTAGAGGTCATTTCCAAGAGTTTCTGGTATATTCTGACACAAAATTTTCTGATCTGCAAAATAAAGGTCTATTATCAAATGTTCATTTGTTATAATAGTCTCCTTCAAGGCTCTCAACTAGCTGGGAATTGTAAAGTACTGCTATTGGTGTCATCAATGGCATCATGAGAATATCTCCTTTCAACATCTGAGTTCATAGCTTGCTCTGGCCAAAGTATCCCTTTAATGGTTCCAGAGAAAATTTTTGCCGGGGATCAGTGCCTAATCTGTAAAGAAATATTCATAATTCCATTGAAACTGATATTCCCACTGCATTTAATATTTTTCTACCTCTGTGTCATAGGGAGCATCTTTTGGGGGTTTGATGATCAAAGCTATGACAAAGTTCACAGCTTCAATCTCATAATTCTGCATGGTAAATTTCACTGAGATCCTTTCTTGCCGTCAATTGCCTTTGTGAAATCACCAATAACTTTTTTGGGGAGATAATCCCAAAGAATCAATTTGAAGGAATAGGAGGACAAAGCAGTTGTGGCACTAGCTTCACCATCCACACACCTTAAAAATATAACTTTAATTTAATCATAGAGGGACACAGGCAGCTAGGTTCATGATAATGACAAAGGTGGAGGGTTGGTCTAATCTATACCATACATTGTAGAATGACTGTCAGTGTGGGATGAGTCAGGATTTGAGACAATGGAAAGAAGTTGCATTTTTCCTACCCACAATCTATGAGCCAAGATTTCAGAGTAACATTTTCAACAAGAGTTTTAATTAAAGAATTTTACCCAGGATCTCAGAACATAATCAACCAAATGGGTTAAGCTTATTTCAAAAGATTATCTTAGATAATTTGCATCTTGAGAGATTTCTCTGTACTGTGTACTCTTGACAAACTGTGGAGGTGGTACGCTGTCAAATGGAAACTTTACTGTATCTGGAAGCTTTTGAATGCTGCTTTTTTCCCTTAAGCAGGTGTTTTTCCTTGTATCTGAATTTATATTTAGCTTATGCAAAAAAAAACAGGAATGGGTGCACAATAGAATGATAAGATGATAGGGATATACTGTATTTTCAGGACATCAGAAGCCTGAAAGAAAACAAAACTGAAGGCACAACTTATTTGAGAGACAATAGGTCCAATGCTCATTCAGAAGTAAAAGTGAAATTGAAGTTTAGAGTCCATCAAGGATAGGATCTGACTACAAACTCAATCAGTATAATTACTGCAATTCCCACCACTACTAAGAACTTGATGTTTTCCACTGTAGAATATTCATTAACAGGTCTAATTCTTCCTAGTTCCTGAGGAAAAGGGGAAGCATGAGGAGTTTTATTCACAAGGCAAAGGAAGTTTAAAACTATGTCAAATGAAAAGGCAGTGTAGTGTTTTGGAATGAGTATGGAATATACAATCACAGATGCTAAATTCAAATTATTATTGCCTTTTACTAGCTATGTGAGCTTGGAGAAATCACTAAAATTCTCTGGGCCTCAGTTTCCTCCTCTGTAAATGAGGAGGTTTGAACAAGATGAATTCATAAGTCTTCCAACTCTACACTGATGATTCTGTGATCATATGAACTAACCCAGTTTAGCTAGAACAGAATTTAGAAGCAGAAGATGGGTATGTGGATGGCTTTCAAGAATCTGAAGGGCTTCATATAGAAAGGTTAGAGTTATTCAATTTTTCCAATGTTTTTCATCCTTATTCAAACCACTGATGGCTTGATCATCTCCCATCCTCTCAAATGAGAATTTTGCCTCATTTTTAACTAAAAAATGAGGCCATCTGTTGAAAGCTTCATCTCTTTCTTCTCATCTGACATCTGCCAGATTTTAGCCATTATCTCTACTTTCATCCCTTTCTCAAAATAGATAGTCATTCTTCCAACCAAGGGGCACTTTTCTACATACATAAATGATCCCATTCCACACCATATTCTATGGAAGATTGATGTCTCCTCTGTACTCTCATTTACATTCAATCTCTCCTTTTTTATTGGCTGCTTCCATACTACCTACAAACATATCTAGGTATGTCTTATCTTCAAGGAATCCTCACTTGATCAGTCCATCATCTTTATTTATAGTCCTATATCTCTTCTTTTCATGGCTAAACACTTTGGAGGGGATATTTTACACTAGATATCTCCATTTCCTTTCTTCTCATTTCTTCACCTCTCACCTTCACAACTCTAAAGTCTGTCTTCCAACCTCAATATTCATCAAAACTGCTCTCTCCAAAATTAGTAATGGTCTCTTAATTTCCATGTCTAATGACCTCTTCTCTTTAAAAATATAACATTGCTTTTAACATTCTTTTCTTCTAAAATTTTGAGTTCCAAATTTACTCTCTCCCTATCACCTCATTCCCACTCACTGAGAAGGCAAGCAAAATGATTTCAATTGTACATGTAAAATTATTCAAAATATACTTTCATGTGAGCTATAATGTAAAATATAAGGCAAAACATGAAGCAAGAAAATTATACTAAAAGTTGTGCTCAATTTGTCAGTTCTTTTTCTGAAAGTGAATAACACTTTTTCTGTTTTTAAAAAATTATTATTATTATGCAAAACACACTTCCATATTGGTCATTGTTGTAGGAGCACATTCATGCAAAACAACAACCTCAAAATAAAACCATAAATATTGATGTGAAAGATAGTATGATAGAAAGATAATATGCTATTGTAAGATTTAAATTAATATCCAATAACTCCAAGTATTATATAAGATTTTTTAATAATCAATTGAAGTAAAAGAAAAAAGAAATAGAAGCAAAACCTGAGTAAAATTCTCCTGCCTCTTACCTCACCCCACCTCCACAAAAACCATGATCAGGGGCAAAAAGAGAGTGGTCAGGTCACACACAAACTTTATCTCCAAAACATAAAGATATAACATGAGAACAACAGTGGGATGCTGGGATTTAGAGTTCTGGGGAGCAGATCCTAACTACACAATCCTCCTGTGATTTCAAGGAAAACTAGCATGCAGAAATCTCCCAGATTTACATGCCTACTTTCCCCATGGAATCAGTACACATAATCAATTTATATCTTTAAAGATCTTTAACTAAAAGTACATACAATATTGCACTGTCTAAGGGAAAATTGCAATCATTTGGGGATGAGAGGGAAATAAAAGAGAAAGAGAATAAAACCAATCCTAGCTAGGTGCATTGACAAAAAGCCAATTAGGGGACAGCCTATTTTGGCATAAGAGTTTAAATTAAAAATAAATGTGTTTAGAGCCAGGCCTAGAGATGGGAGGTCCTAGGTTCAAATCTGACCTCAGACACTTCCCAGCTGTGTGATCCATGGCAAGTCACTTGACCCCATTGCCTAAAAATAAATAAATTAATAAATTAATTTGTTCAACCCCCATAGTTCAATCCACTACATCCCAAAGTTCATTCTGGATCTTTCAGTGTAGAGTATGATTTCCGCAAGCACCTCCATGGTGCCTTCTCCAAACAGTTCACTTTCTTGTTTTGGGGAGGTAGCAAGTTTCTTATCCTAAAATTACTCTCAAACAAGAAAAAATTTTATAAATCTAGAATTTTATGACAATAATACAGCCCCCCCATGGAGGAGGTTGGATCACCCAGGGATACATGACTGAGTTATGAGGTATATAAATCAACTGTTAAAAGGAAGTCAAAAACATAAAAAAAGAAGAAGAAAAAAATCAAACTTAAATTATATATAAAAATTCTGAGTAAGCAAGAATAACCCATAATAGGTCCTAAAATAAGGGCCCAATAAAGTGATTTATGTCCGACAAGCCTGTAGGGCCATTGCAGCAATATGCACTTACCCAATCAGCAGCAAGGACTACATAAAATTGCCACACAATGAAGGAAAAAGAAAAAGGACTAGATTTTGAAGCAGAAAGGGAAATATCATTCCCTGGTCTGATTTACCTTCACTTACAGGATAGGGGAGCCAAAATGGCACCCAAACTGAGGTATTTTGTCTGAATCTGGCACGGGGAAATCCTGCGTCTGATGTTGTCAAAAAGCCACTTCCTTGAACCTCAAAACAAGTCCTCTGTCTTGGTGCAGATTCTCATTAATCCCATTGGGATTAGTTGGTCTCCTTGACCTTGTGTTTCTTAGCACTGTATAATGGCTCTTTTGTGATCCCTTATTCTGAAATCAGACACAATCATTAATCAAAAGTCCAATATTTAACAATCAATGGCAAATTTCCATAGTCTAAAGCTTTTGGGTATGCATCAACATTAGGGCTAATGGACATTTTAAACTTATCCTAGTACAAAATCAAAAAATCATTAATACTGATAATATGTGCTTCAAGTACAAAAAAATGAGAGAAAAATAAAAACTCAAATACTCTATTGCACATACAAGAAAAAACAATAATAATTTTTTTTAAAAAATCAAAAACATATAGTTCACAATCAATGACACACTGTGTTAGCCAAGGAGAGGTGCAATACAAAGTTTCTCACCCAAAAATGATATCCATTTCCTTTTTAACTTGGCCATGATCCTTAATGTGAGTGCAAATTATTTTCACCAAATAACAGTTTTATAAAACAGTAGTACAGCAGCTAATGCACATTCAAGAAGTACCAAAATCCCCAAAACCATAAGAGTACATTTAATGACAAGAGCAAACAAACCCGCCATCATTAGGATCAACATGAGTCTCTATAGCCACTGAAGCTTATGAATATTTGTCACAAGTTCTCCAGACCTAGCCAATCTTTCAACCTTGGCTGAGATATTTTTAACAAAGTCTATTACTGCCATCATCCCAAAATTTGGCAGGAGACCCCAGAAAATCCTCTGTACTGCTTATGAAAACCTTTTGGGACTAAAATGTCACCAAGAATCTAGAACATTCTGGTGGAAGGGTAGAGTAAGCTGAAGAGTTACAAATATAAAAACCATCCAGAAGCCTCTAGGCTCCTTGGGAAATGCTCCCTGTCAGGAGTCATCCAGAGATACCACACCCCTTGGAAAACCTTCCCACCTCCTGTATGAGACTGTAACAGCCATAAAACGCATGTCTTTATATGTCTCATCCATTACATTTTTATAAATGTGGAGGTGGGGAATACAAAAGTGCTACAGCACTTCACTTCAACTTTTTTTTTAAAAAAACCCTTACCTTCCATCTTAGAATCAATACTGGGTATTGGTTCTAAGTCAGAAGAGTTGAAAGGACTAGGCAATGGGGAGTTAAGTAATTTGCCTAGGGTCACACAGCTAGGAAGTATCTGAGGTCAAATTTGATCCCAGGACCTCCTGTCTCTGATTCTGACTCTCAGTCCACTGAGCCACCCAACTTCCCCCTTCACTTCAACTTCTAAATGGATTTTTACTCCTTGTTACAAATAACTCAAAATCAGGCAAATGTTCAGTCAGAGCTACTAGATAGCTGAAAATCATTTCTGGTTGATCCACATGCATCTGACTCCAACAGTTCTTTCTCTGGTGGAGGATAGCATTCTCCAGTATATATCTTTCATTATGGTTCTAGATCAGTATATTGCTGAGAGTAAGCAAGTTTTCACAATTGACCATTGTACAATATTTGCTGTTACTGTGTACAATGTTCTCCCACTTCTGCTTATTTCACTCTGTTTCAGTTCTTGAAGATTTTTTCCAGCTTGTAAAAAAATTATCTTGCTTATCATTCCTTGTAACATAATAGTATCCATCTCCAACATATACCAAAATTTATTCAGCCATTCCCTAATTGATGGACATCTCCTCAATTTCAAATTCTATGCCACCACAAAAAGAGGAGCTATAAATGTTTTTGTACAATTAAGTCTTTTCCCCTTTTTATTATCTCTTTGGGATACAAACCCAGGAGTGGTATCATAGGATCAAAGGATATACACAGTTTTATAGCCTTTTGGACATAGTTCCAAATTTCCTTCAAGAATGGTTGGGTCAGTTCACAACCCCACCAACAATGCATTGCTGTCCTAATTTTGTCCCATTCCTTCCAACATTTGCCACTTTCCTTTACTGACATTTTGGCCAACTTAGCTTTCCTTTTCATTTGATGATCTCATCAGTTCACAGTGATTCAATGATTCATTTTTTTTTGTTTATGATTCTCAGCTATACTTATCCCACTCTAATTTTCCTGATGGTCTTCAGTCTCACATTTCAACTGATTATTGGATAATTTGAACTGAATGTCCCATAGATATCTTGAACTCAATATATGTAAAATTGAAGTCATTATTGTTCCTCTCTCTTTTCTTCCTAACTTCCCTATTACTGTGAGCCACCCAGGCTCATAACCCAGATGCCTTCCTCAGCTCCTCACTATCTCTTGCTGCTCCATATCCAAACATTTGCCAAGGCATGATGATTTCATTTTCATAATATCTTTCAAATATGCCCGCTTCTCTCCTCTGACACTGTACTACCTAGTGCAAGCCATCATCACTTAATAGCTAGTCAGTTTTAGTTCCTTCCTTCTTGGTCACCCTGCCATAAGTCTTTCTCCACTCCAGTCCATCCTCCACTCAGCTGTCAATTTGATCTTCCTAAAATGCAATGTAGATCTAATCATACCACCCAGCCTACTGCCATTCAACATATTCTTTTGACTTCCTAATATCTACAGGATCCCATCCAAAACCTTTATTTGACTTAAAAAGTCCTTAATAACTTAGCCCTTTCCTACTTTTCCAGGCTTATTACACCTTACTCCCTTCCAAATAATCTTCAATCCACTGACACTGCTCTGCTTTCTATTCTTTTAAACAGATAGTATAGCTCCCAAATCACAGTATTTTTACTAGCTATACCCCATGCCCAAAATCCTCTGCCTGATCTTCTTTGCCAAGTAAATATTTGCCCTTCTTCAAGTCTCAACCATAATATCACTTTTTGTAAGAAGCCTCTCCTAGTCCTCCTTAATCTTAGTGACTTTTCTCTGAGCCTAACCCCAATTTGTCCTGCACATATCTTGTTTGTACATAGTTGTTTGCATATTGTCCCCTCCATTAGACTGATCTCCTTGAGATAGGGATTTTTGTATATAGAAATATGATCTATTTCCTAATTGATAAATAGTCAAAAGATTTGAACAGATAGTTACAGAGGAAGAAATGCAAATTATCAATAGCAATATGGTGGTGGCGGGGGGTAAATGCTTTAAATTACTAATAGAGAAATATAAATTAAATCAAATATAATGTACCATTTTATACCCATTGGCAAAAATGATTAAAAAATGAAAGGAAAGTGACAAATGGAAGAGTGACTATGGTAAAATAAGTACATTGATGTTACTACAACTATGAAGCAGACTAATCATTCAAGAAAGTAATTTGAAACTATCAACAAAAAATTACTAAACTCTTCATAGTCTTTGGCCCAGTGAAACCACTTTTAAGTCTATCATATAGAGTGATCAAGGAAAGAGTAAATATATATATATACATATATATTATATATATATATGTATATATATATGTATATATAGTTGTACATATAGATCTTTTTCCTTTTTAAAAAAATATTATTTTTCTCTCTTTGGAATTCACACCTAGTAGTATTATCGCTGGGTCAAAAGGTATGCACAGTTTTATAGCCATTTGGGCATAGTACCAAATTGCTCTCCAGAATGGTTG